>NW_006780223.1:0-116027 GCF_000442215.2 Lipotes vexillifer
TCAAGTCCATTCTTTAGTAGGTCTGTGTCTTTATTCCTGTCTTACCCCTAGGTTCTTCATGACTTTTTTTTTTCTTATATTCCATATATATGTGTTAGCATATGTTATTTGTCTTTCTCTTTCTGACTTACTTCACTCTGTATGACAGACTCTAGGTCTATCCACCTCATTACAAATAGCTCAATTTCGTTTCTTTTTATGGCTGAGTAATATTCCATTGTATATATGTGCCACATCTTCTTTATCCATTCATCCGATGATGGGCACTTAGGTTGTTCTGCTCTATGACATAAATCACAGCAAGATCCTTTTTGACCCACCTCCTAGAGAAATGGAAATAAAAACAAAAATAAACAAATGGGACCTAATGAAACTTCAAAGCTTTTGTACAGCAAAGGAAGCCATAAACAAGACCAAAGGACAACCCTCAGAATGGGAGAAAATATTTGCAAATGAAGCAACTTACAAAGGATTAATTTCCAAAATTTACCAGCAGCTCATGCAGCTCAATAACAAAATAACAAACAACCCAATCCAAAAATGGGCAGAAGACCTAAATAGACATTTCTCCAAAGAAGGTATACAGACTGCCAACAAACACATGAAAGAATGCTCAACCTCTGAAATTTTTTAGAAGATTTTGAGAAGAATAGGTGTTAGCTCTTCTCTAAATGTTTGATAGAGTTCACCTGTGAAGCCGTCTGGCCCTGGGCTTTTGTTTGTTGGAAGATTTTAAATCACAGTTTCAATTTCATTACTTGTGATTGGTCTGTTCATATTTTCTATTTCTTCCTGGTTCAGTCTTGGAAGGTTATACCTTTCTAAGAATTTGTCCATTTCTTCCAGGTTGTCCATTTTATTGGCATAGAATCACTTGTAGTAGTCTCTTATGATGCATTGTATTTCTGTGGTGTCCACTGTAACTTCTCTTTATTCATTTTTAATTTTATTGATTTGAGTCCACTCCCTCTTTTTCTTGATGAGTCTGGCTTAAGATTTATCAAGTTTGTTTATCTTCTCAAAGAACAAGCTTTTAGTTTTACTACTCTTTGCTATTGTTTTCTTTGTTTCTATTTTTTTTATTTCTGCTCTGATCTTTATGATTTCTTTCCTTTTACTAACTTTGGGTTTTGTTTGTTCTTCTTTCTCTAGTTCCTTTAAGTGTAAGGTTTGTTTATTTGAGATTTTTCTTGTTTCTTGAGGTAGGATTGTATTGCTATAAACTTCCCTTTTCAAACTACTTTTGCTGCATCCCGTAGGTTTTGGGTTATCATGTTTTCGTTGTCATTTGTCTCTAGGTATTTTTTGATTTCCTCTTTGATTTCTTCAGTGAGCTCTTGGTTATTTAGTAATGTTTTGTTTAGCCTCCATGTGTTTGTGATGGTTTTTTTTCCCCTGTAATTTATTTCTAATCTCATAGCGTTGTGGTTGGAAAAGATGCTTGATATGCTTTCAATTTTCTTAAATATATGAAGGCTTGATTTGTGACCCAAGATGTGATCTATCCTGGAGAATGTTCCTCGTGCACTTGAGAAGAAAGTGTAATCTGCTAGTTTTGGATGGAATGTCCTATAAATATTAACTAAATCTATCTGGTCTATTGTGCCATTTAAAGCTTGTGATTCCTTATTAGTTTTCCGTCTGGATGATCTGTCCATTGCTGTATGTGAGGTGTTAAATTCCCCCACTATCTTTGTGTTACTGTTGATTTCCTCTTTAAAATGTTAGCATTTGCCTTATGTATTGAGGTGCTCCTATGTTGGGGTCATATATAACTGGAATTGTTATATCTTCTTCTTGGATTGATCCCTTGATCAATATGTAGGGTCCTTCCTTGTCTCTTGTAACATTCTTTATTTTAAAGTCTATTTTATCTGATATGAGTATTGCTACTTCAGCTTTCTTTTGATTTCCATTTGCATGGAATATCATTTTCCATTCCCTCACTTTCAGTCCCTATGTGTCTCTAGGTCTGAAGTGGGTCTCTTGTAGACAGCATATACATTGTTCTTGTTTTTAATCCATTCAGCAAGCTTGTGTATTTTGGTTGGATACTTAACCCATTCACCTTTAAGGTAATTATCAATAGGGTATGTTTCTATTACCATTTTATTAATTGTTTTGCATTTGTTTTTGTAGGTCCTTTTCTTCTCTTGTGTTTCCCACTTAGAGAAGTTCCCTCAGTATTTGCTGTAGAGCTGGTTTTGTGGTGCTGTATTCTCTTAGCTTTTGCTTGTCTGTAAAGCTTTTGTTTTCTGCATCAAATCTGAATGAAATCCTTGCTGGATAGAGTAATCTTGGTTGTAGTTTCTTCCCTTTCATCACTTAAAATATGTCATGCGACTCCTTTCTGGCTTGTAGAGTTTCTGCTGAGAAATTGGCTGTTAACCTTATGGGAGTTCCCTTGTATTTTATTTGTCATTTTTCCCTTGTTGCTTTTAATAATTTTCCTCTGTCTCTCATTTTTGTAGGTTTGATTACTGTGTCTCAGCCTTTTTCTTCTTGGGTTTTTCCTGTTGGGACTCTCTGCACTTCCTGGACTTGGGTGGCTATTTCCTTTCCCATGTTAGGGAAGTTTTCGACTATAATCTCTTCAAATATTTTCTCGTGTCCTTTCTCTCTCATCTCCTTCTGGGACCCCTATAATGTGAATTTTGGTGTATTTAATGTTGTCCCAGAGGTCTCTTAGGCTGTCTTCATTTCTTTTCATTCTTTTTTCTTTATTATGTTCCATGGCAGTGAATTCCACCATTATGTCTTCCAGGTCACTTATCCATTCTTCTGCCTCAGTTATTCTGCTATTGATTACTTCTAGTGTATTTTTCATTTCAGTTATTGTATTGTTCATCTCTGTTTGTTCTTTAATTCTTCTAGGTCTTTGTTAAACATTTCTTTCATCTTCTCAATCTTTGCTTCCATTCTTTTCTGAGGTCCTGGATCATCTTTACTATCATTATTTGAATTCTTTTTCTGGAATGTTGCCTATCTCCACTTCATTTAGTTGTATTTATGGGGTTTTTATCTTGTTCCTTCATCTGGTACAGAGTCCTCTGCATTTTCATTTTGTCTATCGTTCTGTGAATGGCATTTTCATTCCACAGGCTGCAGGATTGTAGTTCTTGTTTCTGTTGTCTGCCCTCTGGTGGATGAGGCTATCTAAGAGGGTTGTGCAAGTTTCCTGATGGGAGGTACTTGTGGTGAGTAGAGCTGGGTGTGGGTCTGGTAGGCAGAGCTCAGTAAAACTTTAATCCACTTGCCTGCTGATGGGTGGGGCTGAGTTCCCTCCCTCTTGGTTGTTTGGCCTGAGGTGACCCAGCACTGGAGCCTACAGGCTCTTTGGTGGGGCTAATGGTGGACTCTGGGAGGGTTCACACCAAGGAGTACGTCCCAGAACTTCTGCTGCAAGTGACCTTGTCTCCCAAGTGAGCCACAGCTGTCCCTTGCCTTTGCAGGAGACCATCCAACACTAGCAGGTAGGTCTGGTTCAGCCTCTTATGGTGTCACTGTTCCTTCCTCTGATTCCTGATGCACACAATACTTTGTGTGTGCCCTCCAAGAGTGGAGTCTCTGTTTCCCCAGACCTGTTGAAGTCCTGCAATCAAATCCTGGTAGTCTTCAACGTCTGATAATCTGGCAATTCCTCCTCCTGTTACCAGACCCCCAGGTTGGGAAGCCTGACATGACACTCAGAGCCTTCACTCCAGTGGGTGAACTTCTGTGGTATAATTGCTCTCCAGTTTGTGATTCACCCACCCAGTGGTTATGGGATTTGATTTTATTGGAATTGCGCCCCTCCTACCATCTCATTGTGGCTTCTCCTGTGTTTTTTGATGTGGGGTATCTTTTTTGATGAGTTCCAGTGTCTTCCTGGTGATGATTGTTCAGCAGTTAGTTGTGATTCCTGAACGAATCACAAGAGGGAATGAGCACATGTCCTTCTACTCTGCCATCTTGAACCAATCTCCTGGAGGGGGTGTCCCTTGATGTTGGAAGGAGTTGAGTGCTTTCTAGAACTAAAATAATTAAGTTGCAATTACTTGGAGCAAAGAGGTATGTTGCATGTGGATAAAGTGTAGAAATAGGCAGATCAGCAGAATTTTGGAGGCTGGATGCTTCCATCTGCCCTTAGAGTCCCTCTCCAGTCTTCTTCACCCTGTTCTCTGCCTTCGGAAGCCAATCTATATGAACTATATCAATGTGGAGAGTTTACATGAGATCAGACGGAAGAGGTGAAAGACATTGGGATAATTATTACCCAGTTTCCTCCTGGTGGAGTTTCCCTGGGCTGGCTATATGGATGTGTGTCCCTCTACCAAAGCTCACTGGTCTTTTCAAAGTGGCCTCTCTGCATGACTTTCTCCTTCTGGGTTCCAATAGCTGAGGGGTTAATCAGGGATCTGTGGAAAGAGTTCAAAAAATCTGTAAACTTTAATGGAGAAAATAAAATTACATCTTTATATTCACTAATCTCTGACCAAAATTTACCATTTCCTTCAATTATCAAATTAAGCAGCACACCATAATGGCACTGGCAATGCCTGTGGCTACTGTCAGGTATATTTCCTATCACTTTACAGAAGGTGCAGATATGCCCAAATATTTTTATGCTCATCACTACTTTGAAATTGTAGTGATTCTTTGACTACCGCCAGATCTTTTAAGGTAATGTGCCAAAAAAGAAACATTTATATTAATACATTACAAATTTATTTTATTTAAATATTTTATTCATCATATTTTAATAGAACTGGCTTCTTTTGTAACCCTAAGTATTTTATTGAATTCATTTAAAAACTTTATCTTGAGTTGGGGGTCTTCAGGGTCCAGCAAACAGATAAAAGTTTAGCAGTCTATGCAGTAATCACTTCCCATCCTTGTGCCATTGAGCCTGGTGGTGGTGACTTCTCCCCTCTCACTAGCATGGGGGACCTGCATTTGTCATTTCTCTACTCCCTGGAACACAATTTAAGTAATCCCTTTATTAAACCCTCCTTAAATTATCCTAAGTTTAACGTGTCATCTCTGTCCTGCTGGGATGCTGACTGATACACCTTGTAAAGGACTTTGGCTTCATAGTCAAGAGTAGCTGTGGGACCTTGGGCAGGTCACTTGACTTCCGTGAGCCTCTGTTTTTCTAATCTGTAAAATGGAGGTAATACCTAACCTACTAACATCAAAACATTCAGGTTATTGTCAGGACAAGTCAATGTAATATGTTTGATTATTAGTTGACACACTAAAATTATTGCATAAGCCCTGTCATTTACATCTCAGCTTTCTTTCTCTTCCTTCTCTCTGTTCTGCTTGGCCAGCAGGTTGGCAGGATCAAAATATCTTGCTTCAGCCTGAAGATAGGGGTCATTGCAGAGGACACTAGTACTAGTGTTGCTTCTATTGTTAAGGCTTTGCAGCTGAGTCAGGGGAAGTATTGTTTTTAGTCTTTCCCTCTTCAACCAACTCTAGATGAAGCAATTTCTCATTTAAGAACCCAGACAATATTTCTCAAACAGGCGTAATATATAGACATTACTTCCAATAATATTTTGTTTTGTTTTGTTTTTTGGGGGGGTTATGCGGTCCTCTCACTGTTGTGGCCTCTCCCGTTGCGGAGCACAGGCTCCGGACGTGTAGGGTCAGTGGCCATGGCTCACACGCCCAGCTGTTCCGCGGCATGTGGGATCTTCCTGGACTGGGGCATGAACCCGTGTCCCCTGCATCGGCAGGCAGACTCTCAACCACTGCGCCACCAGGGAAGCCCCCAAGAATATTTTAATACATAGTGATATCCCTGTGTTGTTCAATTATTTTAATTGCAATATTATTTAAATGTGTACAAATAAATTGGATATATACTCTTATGCTTATAGTTCTTGTACGGCTATTAATCAAAAACAGATTTGCAAATTAAATACAGAAGACAATTAAGATAATAAAGTGAGCATATTGTATAATGCCCTTTTCCTCCCCTAAATATATAGAATAAAATTTCCCATAACAGTGCTGTGAAACAAGAGGGACTATTTTCCACAGACCAGAAATTATAAACAATTTCTGAAAGGCTTGAGGCAGATGGGATATGAATAATCGATGAAGCTGTAGCCCTAACCCTGCTGTGGGGAGCTTGTTCCCAGTTGGGAGTGGCTTCAGCTACTTTGTCTAAATGCTGAGGATTGGATACTGGAGCAGGAGGGAGATCTAGGGAGCTCTTTGTGGTCAAAGTGGCTTCTACCAGAGTAGGAGAGTTCAGATGGCTTGCCCCCTCCCCCTCACGGCTACCATGCACACCTCACATGCCAGGGCAGCAACTGAAAGGTCTGTTCCTAGGTGGGAGCAGTAAGTGGAGGCATTGGACCTAAGAGGTAGAATAGGCCCCTGGGTGGCTTGTGATATTCAAGGGAAATAAGGAGTCTTTGTGATTAGAATACTAGCTACTGACTTTCCAGCTAGCAGTACATCCACGTTTGGTTTATCATCACTGGCAATAGGCAGTATAATCCAGCTCTCAAATGGTCAAGTAATCAAAGATACAGAGACAAGCACAAAACCAAGATTCATGCAACATTTAAGAAAGTCAATCTAACAATTGAGTCAACAAACTCAACCAACATTAGTTGTGAGAACTAAGGAAATCAAATTAATGTAGCAAATACAGAGAGACGAGAAAGGACATCAGATTCAAATAAAGAGACTCAACTAGAGATCTAGGTTATAGAAAGTTGTTGGAATAAAAGGAGAGATTAGCAGATGTACTAAATAGCAGAATGTACAGAACTGAGAAGAGAACTCATAACTGGAAGATCATTGAGAAATTTTCTCAGAAGGCAAAGTAAAATGGCAAAAAAAATACATCAAAGCACAATTAAAAAATAAGAAGTTCTAAGAGGGGTTCTGGAAGAAAAGACACAGAGAATAGATAGAAAGAGATAGTCAAAAAATAACAAAAGAAACATATTTAATTTCAGGAAGACATGAGTTAAAAAGGACTACTAGGTATTGGGCAGGAGGAATGTAAAATGATTCACATCCAGAAATATTGCAGAAAAAATTTAGACCACCAAAAATAAAGAGGAAATTCAAAAACCTTTCTGACAAGGGGGAAAAAGAGCTTCTCTGCAAAAGGATAAGAATCATATTGGCATAAGTCTTCTAATTCACAACACTGAATGCAAGAAGAAAACATAACAGTATCATCAGCATTATATACCCAACCAAACTACTGTTCAATTCAGATGGGAGGACAAAATAGACACATTTCAGTGACTGGAATGTTTTGCCATCCTTAAACGCTAACTGAAACAATTACTAGAAATTGCAGTTGGTAAAATGAATCAAAATAAATCTAAGAAGAAAATATGGGGTAAAAAAAGGAAAAGAGAAAACAAAAACAGTAAAATATATTAAAAAGAATAAAAATGTTTTGATTATTAAAATAGCTGATAAATAAATCTCAGAGTTGGTACTGAAAGCAGATCAAGGAAATGTGGGAATTTAAAATTTGGTTAGGTTTTGTCCTATTCGGGAAGAAATTATAGACACCAATTAACTCTAGATATTGATTAAAAGAACCCAAAACCCTAAGCATAGTTGGGAGCTACGAACTCCCACGTAGCACAAAGGACTTACCTGAACACTATGCTAAGAGATTTGAGCAAATGTTAGTCTGGTTTCTACCTGCACTAGACAGTGTCCTTAAGGGTGACCTCTGGGCTGAGTCTTCATTTGAGAAAACACAATGCTACCAAACTGCAGAATGAACATTATCCCAAGCCATACTGACAAACCATTTTCAGTAATTCTCTACTTTCTCCCCTCCTATAATTTCCCATTTCCTTGTAACCCCCTTTATGTTCTCCTATAGCCTAATTTCGTTCCTTCTCTGTTTTCCCTTGAAAACCTCGGTCACCTTTGTCTTAGTTGCCATTGAGCTCAGTCTGTACTTGAGTCTCTTTCCCCTATGGCAGCCATCTGAATAAAATCTGCCTTGTTGTCTTTAACAAGAGCCCAGCCCTGTTTTTTGGACAGTGTTAAAAGTTTTAGATAGCAATTAGAATGGTGAAAGTAAAATGTATAGTTTCTGAGTCTGGGGAGACCTCAAAGAAGGTCTCTTTCAGTAGGAGACAAATTGAAGCCAAGACTTGAGGGACAAAAATGGGGCACACTTTCCAAAACCTGGGGCAGGTGTATTTTCATACATAGGCCACAGCAAATGCAAAGGCCTTGAGTTGGAAAAGTGCTTAGCAATTTGGAGCAACAATAGGGAATAAATGTGACAAAAGTGAAAAGTGGGAGAGTGTGAGGTGAGATTAGGGAAGGAGGTGGGGTGGCTAGTAAGTTACTGGGCTGCTTGATTTTGGGGGCACCCCCATTCCTGCCTAGATCTCTGCAATAATTCTGAATGCTTTATAGTTCAGCTGTGTCCTTGTCTATCTCTCTCCCCAGGCAAGAAGCTTGAAGAAGGCAAGGGCTGTATCTCATGGTATTTCCCCAGCACTTCACAGTTCCCCAGCCAGTTCACAGTAAGTGCTCAATGAATTGATGGTTGCCAATTCCTGAGCTTTTCTTGTCTCTCCCCCATGAAATCTATAACTCTGCCAGATTTGATATTTAAGAGGAAGAAGAAACTGTCTTATGTCTCTTTACAGAGCCCTGAGACAGTGTAGAAATAAAGGCTACAGCTGCAGGCAAGTCCCTGACAAAAGATCCAGGCTTCGAGATGGGGGGCACTCCCCAACACATTACTTGACTCTGACCCTCTTACTGTCCCCACGCCCCCATCACCTTAACACACAGGCAGCTTAGACCTGAGAAGTTGAAAAACAGGCTCCTGAGTTTAAAATCCTAAGCATCTTCCTGGGATATGTGCCTACACATTGCTGGTCATCCCACTGGGGCTGTCCTGCAAAACTGAAGATTGACACATAAAGCTCTACAGCTTTTCATCAGGATACAATTAGGTGTCACTGGATGGGTAATGGGTGGCCCTTCCACGTAAGAGAGGTTTCTCAAAGGATTCCCTGTTCCCTTTGATAAAGCAAGATGAAATGAACTATTGACCAACTCAGTGTGTTTATATTTTCTTGGAAGAAAGAAACACTAGGAGAAGTGACTTGCTCTTTTTCTGGGAGCACTCAGATGGTACTGTTGACTGGACTCACCTTACAGGGGGCTGGGGAAATAGCTCTGCCTCTCCCTCCCCATTACCATGGAGCTCATGAGCTTATTCTTTGAGAACTGAAGTCTTCCATGATTTACCCTAGAAATAAACAAAGTTGTTATGACTGACTTGGCTTTACATCCTATAAGAGAAAATTTTAATTCTGTAGACAGAAGTCCTCTGTTCCTTGAGGAAATCTAGAGTGATAGACAGGGGTGGTTTAGTCTAATTCTCTCCATATTAGAGACCAAAGTTGCATAAACATTGATGTCAGTGATTGCCTCAATCTTATTTCACACTGAAGGTGATGCAAGATTATTAGGAAAAAGGTCTCTTGCTTGGGTGTTTTGAAAATTAAAAAGTTTTTCAGATGATTCTGCTATACTCCCATAGTTAAAACCATCACTTTTTAAAAAGAACAGAATGTATCCAATTTCTCTTGAGTTTGGTATATAAGTTTGTGTGTTTATGTGTTTGAGGAGTGAAGGTGTAAAGGTGGGTTCCAACATGTGTTTCTCACTATTTTTGGAAGGCGGTTTTGAGAGGCACTGATTCCTGGAACAAGTTGAGGTTATAAACTTCCTTACTCATCCTCTTAGAAACTGGTTTAGACATATCCTTCATGAAATCTTTTCTGATTCACCCAAGGAGACTTGATCCTTTTTCTCCTTTGACCCCACTCCACCAGGAACAAACATTTATTCAGGTGCTTACAACCCTGCATAGTAATTTATGCTTATCTGTACCCCCCAGCCCCAGCCCCATCCATAAAGAACTTCTCCATGGGCTGCGTAGAATTCTTCCTCTCTATAACCCTAGTTGTCTGTAAATGTTTGCTGGATAAATGAGATTGAACAGACAGGGCAACAATTCCCAACTGAGGGACTGTTGATCCTCCAGACTTTTATAAACGCAATAACTAATATTCACAAACTATTTCAAATGTTAGTTTTTTTTTAACATCTTTATTGGAGTATAATTACTTTACAATGTTGTGTTACTTTCTGCTGTATAACAAAGTGAATCAGCTATATGTATACAAAAATCCCCGTATCCCCCCTCTTGCACCTCCCTCCCACCCTCACTATCCCACCCGTCTAGGTGGTCACAAAGCACTGAGCTGATCTCCCTGAGCTCTGCGGCTGCTTCCGACTAGCTATTTTACATTTGGTAGCGTATATAGGTCAATGCCACTCTCTCACTTCATCCCAGCTTACCCTTCCCCCTCCCAGTATCCTCAAGTCCATTCTCTATGACTGCATCTTTATTCCTCTCTTGCCCCTATGTTCATCAGAACTTTTTTTTTTTTTTTAGATTCCATACATATGTGTTAACATATGGTATTTCTTTTTCTCTTTCTGACTTACTTCACTCTGTATGACAGATGCGAGGTCCATCCACCTCACTAAAAATAGTTCAATTTGATATCTTTTGATGGCTGAGTAATATGCCATTGTATATATATGCCACATCTTCTTTATCCATTCATCTGTCGATGGACACTTAGGTTGTCTCCATGTGCTGGCTATTGTAAATAGTGCTTCAATGAACATTGTGGTACATATCTCTTTTTGAACTATGGTTTTCTTAGGGTATATGTCCAGTAGAGGGATTGCTGCATTGTATGGTAGTTATATTTTTAGGTTTTTAATAAACTTCCATACTGTTCTCCATAGTGGCTGTATCAATTTACATTCCCACCAACAGCGCAAGAGGGTTCCCTTTTCTCCACATCTTCTCAAGCATTTATTGTCTGTAGATTTTTTCATGACGGCCATACTGACTTGTGTGAGGTAATACCTCACTGTGGTTTTGATGTGCATTTCTCTAATGATTAGTGATGTTGAATATCCTTTCATGTGTTTGTTGGCAATCTGTATGTCTTCTTTGTAGAAGTGTCTGTTTAGGTCTTCCACCCATTTTTAGATTGGATTGTTTGTTTTATTGATATTGAGCTGCATGAGTTGCTTGTAAATTTTGGAGATTAATCCTTTGTCAGTTGCTTCATTTGAGAATATTTTCTCCATTTCTGAGGGCTGTCTTTTCACCTTGTTTATGATTTTCCTTTGCTGTGCAAAAGCTTTTAAGTTTCATTAGGTCCCACTTGTTTATTTTTGTTTTTATTTCCATTTCTCTAGGAGGTGGATCAAAAAGGATCTTGCTGTGATTTATGTCATAGAGTGTTCTGTCTATGTTTTCCTCTAAGAGTTTTATAGGGTCTGGCCATATATTTAAGTTTTCAATCCATTTTGAGGGTTTTTTTTTGTGTATGGTGTTAGGGTGTGTTTTAATTTCATTCTTTTACATGTAGCTGTCCAGTTTTCCCAGCACCACTTATTGAAGAGGCTGTCTTTTCTCCATTGTATATTCTTGCCTCCTTTATCAGAGATAAGGTGACCATATGTGTGTGAGTTTATCTCTGGGCTTTCTATCCTGTTCCATTGATCAATATGTCTGTTTTTGTGCCGGTATCATACTGTCTTGATTACTGTAGCTTTGTAGTATAGTCTGAAGTCAGGGACCCTGATACCTCCAGCTCCATTGTTCTTTCCCAAGATTGCTTTGGCTATTAGGGGTCTTTTGTGTTTCCATACAAATTGTGAAATTTTTTGTTCTAGTTCTGTGAAAAATGCCATTGGTAGTTTGATAGGGATTGCATCGAATCTGTAGATTTCTTTGGTTGCATAGTCATTTTCACAATTTTGATTCTTCCAGTCCAAGAACATGGTATATCTCTCCATCTGTTTGTATCATCTTTAATTTCTTTCATCCATTTGTTATAGTTATCTGCATACAGATGTTTTGTCTCCTTATGTAGGTTTATTCCTAGATATTTTATTCTTTTTGTTTCAGTGGTAAATGGGAGTGTTTCCTTTATTTCTCTTTCAGATTTATCATCACTAGTGTATAGAAATGCAAGAGATTTCTATGCAATAATTTTGTATCCTGCTACTTCACCAAATTCATTGATTAGCTCTACTAGTTTTCTGGTAGCAACTTTAGGATTCTCTATGTGTAGTATCATGTCATCTGCAAACAGTGACAGTTTTACTTCTTTTTTTCCATTTTGGATTCCTTTTGTTTCTTTTTCTTCTCTGATTGCTGTAGCTAAAACTTCCAAAGCTATGTTGAATAATAGTGGTGAGAGTGAGAAAACTTGTCTTGTTCCTGATCCTAGAGGAAATGGTTTCAGTTTTTGACCACTGTGAATGATGTTGGCTGTGGGTTTGTCATATATGGCCTTTATTATGTTAAGGTAGGTTCCCTCTATGCCCACTTATTGGAGAGGTTTTATCCTAAACTCAAGTTGAAAATTTGTTAAAAGCTTTTTCTGCATCTATTGAGATGATCATATGTTTTTTCTCCTTCAATTTGTTAATATGGTGTATCACATTAATGGATTTGCACATATTGAAGAATCCTTGCATTCCTGGGATAAACCCTACTTGATCATGGATTCTTTTAATGTGCTGTTGGATTCTGTTGTTAGTATTTTGTTGAGGATTTTTGCATCTATGTTCATCAGTGATATTGGCCTGTAGTTTTCTTTTTTTGTGTCATTTTTGTCTGGTTTTGGTATCAGGGTGATGGTGGCCTCAAAGAATGAGTTTGGGAGTGTTCCACCTTCTGCTATATTTTGGAAGAATTTGAGAAGGATAGGTGTTCGATGGAAGTCACCTGTTAAGCCATCTGTCCTGGGCTTTTGTTTGTTAGAAGATTTTTAATCACAGTATCCATTTCAGTGCTTGTGATTGGTCTGTTCATATTTTCTATTTTTTCCTGGTTCAGTCTTGGACGATTGTGCTTTTCTAAGAATTATCCATTTCTTCTAAGGTGTCCATTTTACTGGCATATAGTTGCTTGTAGTAGTCTCTTATGATCCTTTGTATTTCTGCAGTGTCAGTTACTTGTTTTTTTTTTTTTTTTAGCAGTATGCAGGCCTCTCACTGTTGTGGCCTCTCCCGTTGCAGAGCATAGGCTCCAGATGCACAGGCTCAGCGGCCATGGTTCACAGGCCGAGCCGCTCCATGGCATGTGGGATCTTCCCGGACCGGGGCACGAACCCATGTCCCCTGCATCAGCAGGCGGACTCTCAATCACTGCGCCACCAGGGAAGCCCCATTACTTCTTTTTTATTTCTAATTCTGTTGATTTGAGTCTTCTCCCTTTTTTTCTTGATGAGTCTGGCTAAAGGTTTATCAATTTTTTTATCTTCTGAAAGAACCAGCTTTTAGTTTTATTGATCTTTGCTATTGTTTTCTTTGTTTCTATTTCATTTATTTCTGCTCTGATCTTTATGATTTCTTTCCTTCTACTAAATTTGTGGGGTTTTTTTTCTCTTCTTTGTCTAATTGCTTTAGGTGTATGGTTAGGTTGTTTATTTGAGAATTTTCTTGTTTTTTGAGGTCGAATAATATTACTATAAACTTCACTCTTAGAACTGCTTTTGCTGCATCCCATAGGTTTTGGGTCATTGTGTTTTCACTGTCATTTTTTTCTAGGCATTTTCTGATTTCCTCTTTGAGTTCTTTAGTGACCTCTTAGTTTTTTAGTAGCATATTTTTTAGCTTCCATGTGTTTGTAATTTTTACAGGTTTTTTTCCCTGTAATTGATATCTAGTCTTATAGTGTTGTGGTCAGAAGTGATACTTGATACAATATCAATTTTATTCAATTTACTGAGGCTTGATTTGTGAGCCAAGATATGCTCTATCCTGGAGAATGTTCCATGAGCACTTAAGAAGAAAGTTTATTCTGTTGATTTTGTATGGAATGTCCTATAAATATCAGTTAAGTCCATCTTGTTTAATGTATCATTTAAAGCTTGTGTTTCCTTATTTATTTTCATTTTGGATGATCTGTCCATTGGTGAAAGTGGGGTGTTAAAGTCCCCTACTATGATTGTGTTACTGTCAATTCCCCCTTTTACGGCTGTTAGCATTTGTCTTATGTATTGAGATGCTCCTATGTTGGGTGCATAAATATTTACAATTGTTATATCTTCTTCTTGGATTGATCCCTTGAACTTTATGTAGTGGCCTTCTTTGGCTCTTGTAATAGTCTTTAGTTAAAGGTCCATCCTGCCTAGCTGTGGCACACTAGCCCCCTTCAGGCTGTCTTAATACAGCCAATCCCAGTCCTCTCCCTGGGATCTGACCTCCAAAGCCCTAGACTCAGCTCCCAGCCCCCACCCGCCCTGGCAGATGAGTAGACAAGCGTCTCAGGTTGGTGAATGCTGGTTGGCACCGATCCTCTGGGCAGGAATCTCTCTGCTTTGCCCTCTGCACCCCTGTTGCCATGCTCTCCTCCATGGCTCTGAAGCTTCCCCACTGCCCGTTCCCTTTCCCCACCCATGAGGGGCTCCCTGGTGTGTGGAAACTTTTCCTCCTTCACAGTTCCCTCCCAGAGGTGCAGGTTCTGTCCCTATT
Organism: Lipotes vexillifer; assembly: GCF_000442215.2. Taxonomy (NCBI): domain Eukaryota; kingdom Metazoa; phylum Chordata; class Mammalia; order Artiodactyla; family Lipotidae; genus Lipotes; species Lipotes vexillifer. The sequence goes on from NW_006780223.1 coordinate 14,584, forward strand.
CTTTTGTTTCTGTTTTTTCTATTTTCTTTTGCACTACCCAGGTAGGTGGGGAGTTTCTTGCCTTTTGGGAAGTCTGAGGTCTTCTGCCAGCATTCAGTAGGTGTTCTCTGGGAACTGTTCCACGTGTAGATGTATATTTGATGTATTTGTAGGGAGGAAGTTGATCTCCACATCTTACTCCTCCACCATCTTGAAGGTCAAACCTAAATAGTTTTTAAAAAAATATATTTAATTTATTTATTTGGTTGCATCGGCTCTTAGTTGTGGCATGCAGGATCTTTCATTGCTGTGTGCAGGTTCTCTTGTCATGGTGTGTGGGCTCTAGAGCACGTGGGTTTAGTTGTCCCACAGCATGTGGAATCTTTGTTTCCCTGACCAGGGATCAAACCCGTGGCCCCTGCATTGAAAGGCAGATTCTTAACCACTGGACCACCAGGGAAGTCTATAATTGGTTTTAATGAACACTGAACATCTGCCATTAAGAGTTTAGCTCTGGCTGCATGAAATGCCTCTTTGCTTGGTGGTTACTTTATCAACTCTGCTAAAACTGCTGTCAGATAGGATAACGTTTCCTATAAGTGAATCAAAAAAGAAATTATTACTTAGTCAATAGGACTTTCCTTCTTGGTTGACAAAATTATTGAAAACTTTATGTCTTTGTGGGGAAATTGAAAACAATAAGAAGAAATGGACAACTGGAACTTTGGAACGTATTTGCTACCCAAACCTGTAACTGAGGGAGACTTAGAGCTAGGGAGGAATGGTTGCTTTGCTGACTATCTCTGAAGCCAGGCAGAGGAGACTTCTGGGTTACAGAACAATGGAGGCTTCCCAAAGGGAAACACATAGAAACAACCAGGAGAGCAAATAAAACTATGCAGGATCATGCCTCTGATGTTACTAGGAGACAGAGACACCATGGCCTTTAATTTACCTGCAAGTAGAGGAAAGGATGAATTCCAACAGAGTGGGTGTGAGAGTTTAAGAGGAGGCTTAAGGGAAGTATAGAGGACAGCAGGGAACCTTGATAAAACACAAATGAAAGAACCCTGGAAAAATATAATGTCCAACTTTAAATGCTAAAATACAAAAACAGGCAACAACTTGGAAGTTCACACCACTGGATACAGGGAAGGGCTTTGAACATGTGAGAAAATGGAAAGGCATAATATGAGAAGCATTACTTCTGGGGGAGATACAGATATGCAGAGAAGGGGACAAATCAATGAAAGAAATGAAGAGTAATTAGGAAAGATTAAGAACCCTCTGAGAGAAATAAACCCTCCTTTCCCCATGCCATCATAACCCAAATTATCTATAAGAGAAACTGCACAAAGGAGGAAAGAACCGAGGAACTCTTAAACTAGGAACCCTGTTCATGAAAGAAATAAGAATCCAGAAAATCAGACCACATCCATATAAAATTACTGTAAAAAATTTGAAAATGAGAATCAAAGCATTTCTGCTGATGGAAATTCTTACCAGAAAATTCAACTAAGCAGAAGAAAACTCTAAAACAACTGTAAATAAACACATCAAAGTGAATTAATTTAGGGATATGAAATAATACCTTAAATTAGAAATATAAAAACTAAGACCAGAAATAGACTCCCCCAAATCCCCCCAAAACCACTTAGACTTGGGGGAGAAATAGAGAAAAAGAGGAAATTATATCAGTAATGAAGACTAAATTAAAAGTCCCAAAAGAATGATAGAGTCAAAACTTGAATAAAGGGTATTAAAGAAAATTAAACAATCAAAAGAATAAAAGTGAATTAAAATGAGGTAAAGAGCAAAGTAAAAAGAATCAACGGAAAAGTGGTTGAAATGCAAAGCAACTGGCAAAGGAGGTCCAACATATCTATGATTGGAACCCCAAAGATGAGAATCAAAGCAATGGACCAGAACTAATATTTAAAATTGTAAGTCAAAAAAAGTTCCATAATCTACATGTAGATAGAGTTAAAGGGTACTAGGAAAATTTAACCTGAAACAATCAACTCTGAGGCATGGACTAGTAAAATGAATAGAGTTCAGAGAAAAAGAAATCTTCAAGCCCTTTAGATAAAAAGATGGATTGGATCCTATATTTACCAAAGGGGAAAGGTGTGTGTGTGGGGGGTAAATTAGGAATTTGGAAGTAACATGTACACACTACTATATATAAAATAGATAAACAACAAGGACCTACTATATAGCACAGGGAACTATACTCAATATTTTGTAATAACCTATAATGGAAAAGAATCTGAAAAAGAATACATATATATGTATGTATAACTGAATCACTTTGCTGTACATCTAAAACTAACGCAACATTGTAAATCAACTATACTTCAATAAAAAAAGAAGTTAATTTTAAAAAGTTGGAATTACTTAGAAAGACAAGAAAATTAGATTGGCCTTTTGAAAACAATATACAAAGCAAAGCAACAGTGGAGCAGGCTGGTCTATTAGAAAATAAGCTTCATTCAACAAGGAGATAATAGGACAAAATGATTGATAAAAAATAAGATGAAGACATAACATGTTCTAACAAAGAAGAAAGAATGCAACTGGAAAAATGGGAGGAGACTTCCATTTCTGGAATGATGGAGAAGACATATATTTCTATATTTCTACCACTAGACAAAGCTAAAAACCTGAACATTATGTGTGTGTATATCTATCTATCTATCTATCTATCATCTATCTATCTATCTATATCTCTAGATATTAAACATAAGAAGACTTAAAAAGGTGGAGAGAAGAAGGAAAACTTTCTAGGAAACTCAGGACCTAGGAAGTGACATGGCGGTGAATTTCTTGGTTTTCTTTTTGCCTCATCTCTCTCAGATTGGATACAGGAGAAACCACAAGCCAGAAATGCCAATTAGATGAAAGTATTCTGAAGAAAAGACTGCTCTTTCTAACGGAAGGGCCAAGGGCAGAAAACTTTTAGACAATAACTGCTTTACCCAAGCCTAATATCAAGAAAGAAATGCAGTCACAGCACTATCCCCCAAAGAAAAAGACAAGTGGGAACCTACATGATGTTTTTCAAGTGCTGCAAGAAAACATTTTTCTTTCCTTTCAATCCAGAAATCTGTATCCTGTAAAAGTATCCTTCAGGAATTAATGGGAAATGAAGATATCCTTATGAAGGAAGACTAGGAAAATTTGTCACCAGAAAGATGGCTAAAGGAAGTTTTCTAAACAGAAAGAAAATGATAAAAGGAGAAATGTTGAACATTGGAAGGAAGAAAGAATAATAAAAAGGGTAAAAAGATAGGTAAATACAAGACTTTCCTTGTTCTCTTGAGTTTCTGTGGAACTACCTGATGTGGTTCTCAATGGATGTCAGAGAAATATACAAGACAATTTTATTAGAAACAAAGCAGGTAAAGAGACATAAAGTGAGGCAAGCTTTCTACACTTCACTCAAACTGATACAATGTCATCACTAAGAGACTGAGATAAATTATGTGTATAATTTAATACCTAGCACAACCACCAAAAATACTATAGGAAGAAATATAGTCAAAGACTTCTGCCAGGGCCTTCCCTGGTGGCGCAGTGGTTAAGAATCCGCCTGCCAATGCAGGGGACACAGGTTCGATCCCTGGTCCGGGAAGATCCCACATGCCGTGGAGCAACTAAACCTGTGCACCACAACTACTGAGCCTGTGCTCTAGAGCCCACGAACCACAACTACTGAGCCCATGTGCCACAACTACCGAAGCCCGTGTGCCTAGAGCCCTTGCTCTGCAGCAAGAGAAGCCACCACAATGAGAAACCGGCATGTAACAACGTAGACCCAATGCAGCCAAAAAAAAAAAAAAAAAACTTCTGCCAAAAATTGGGGGAAAAAATGTTTAGTCAGAGGGCACAGAAAGTGCAAAGGCCCTGAGCTGGAAAAGTGCACCAAATCATACCAGCACTATAGGTAAATGAAATCAGAATTCTAAAAAATGTTCAAAGGATCTATGGGGATAGGAAAAAGGAAAGAGAATTGAAAAATAGAAAGAACAAGCAAACACCAAAAAACAGCATGGCAGACTTAAGCTTTAACATATCAATAATTAAAGGTAGTATTCTCAAAATGACAAACTAGAGACGGAGGACAGGTTAGTGAGTGCCAATGTTCAAGGATTTGGGGAAAGATGGGAGTGGGTGTGACTGTAAATGGCAACACTAACAAAATCTTTGTGGTATGGATTCGTTCTCTACCTTGATTGCAGTGGTGGTTACACAAATCCACACCTAAGAAAAATGACATGGAACTGTATACACATCATACCAATGTCAATTTCTGGTTCTGATACTGTGCTGTAATTTTGTATGTTGTGAATATTGGTGGAAACTAGGTGAAGAGTACATGGGAATTCCCTGTAATATGTTTGCAGCTTCCTGTTAATTTATACTTATTTCAAAATAAAAAGTTGAAAATAAATAAAAATTTTAAAATGGAAAAAAAAGAGAGGTAGTGGAAATCATAATAACTCTTTTAGATATAAAAGGATACCCTCTAAAACTGAGTAAAAGGATACCTCTTAAGTAAAGTGTCAATCCCAATCTTCCAATTCCTCCACCCCCTTATTCATACATTGGTTCTCTACGTCTGTGTCTCTATTTCTGCTTTGTAAATAGGATCATCTATACCATTTTTCTAATTTCCAAAAGGGAGGGGATATGTGTATATGTGTGTCTGATTTGTTTTGCTGTACAGTAGAAACTAACACAACACTGTAAAGCAACTATACTCCACTAAAAATTAATGAAAAAAAAAGATACCTCTTAAAACGGACATAGAAGATAGTGAAGGTTAAGTAAGAAAATAGAAAATTAGTGGAACTAAAAAAAGTATTAATACCAAGAGAACCACTAGACTAAAAATGAAAAATTTTCTAAATACTAAGAGAGGGAAAAAAGGCAGCACACCAAGTAGAAAAGGAAACACAGTAAGTATAATGTAATATATACATATATCACAATATTAGATAATAAGACAAAACTGAACAAACATTTTAGTCATATCAATAAATGTGAATGGGTTTAACTCACCTATTAAAAGGAAATTATAAAATCAAGTTGTTTCATAAAACATAGCCCAATTCCATATAATATACAAGAGATACTCTTTAAATGAGTGATTCAAAAGAACTGCGAATGAAGGGATGGACAAAAATTTACTGGACAAAAGGAAATGAAATGAAGTCAGGCACCTATACTGTGGGGCAGACTGCCTAGTGTGCAGCCCCCTCATTCCCTCTCAGACCCCATCTCCTAGTAAGAACCCCTCCTTTATTCTACTCTAGTCCCACCGTCCTTGCTGTTCCTCAGAAATTCCAAATACCCTCCCATATCTGAGCTTTCTGCCTGGATCACTCTTTCTCCAGATACCCACTTAGTTTGCTTTTCCACTTTTTTGTATTTCTTCCCTAAAGTCTCCTTATCAGAAACAATACCTAACCTCTACATAAAATAGAAAGCCCTATCACTGAAATGTAAGATGGAAATTTCCATAACACTTACCACCACTTGACTAGGGCGTGTATGAGTCTGCTCGGGCTGATGTAACAAAATACCACAGGCTGGAATGTGGCTTAAGTACAGAATGTATATCTCATATTTCTGAGGGCTAGAAGTTCCAGATCAAGGTCTGGTAGGATTTGATTTCTAGAGGTAGTTCTCTTCCTGGCTTGTTGATGGCTGCCTGAGCCCATCATTCCTCACATGGCCTTTCCTCTAAGCACATGTGTGGGGAGGGAAATAGAGAAAGAGAGAGAGAAAGAGAGAGAGAGAGAGAGAGAGAGAGAGAGAGAGAGATGCTCCCTTCCTCTTCGTAAGATTCCATCAGTTCGATAGGATTAGGATCCTACTCTCTGACCTTATTTAATCTTAATTACTCCACAAAAGCCCTATCTCCAAGTATAGACACATTAGGGCTTAGGGCTTCAACATATGAATTTGGGTGGGGGGACACAATTCATTCCATGGCATGACCTAGTTATCTTTTTATCATATGTCTGATGTGGGTTTCATGAGACCAAGAACCTGTCTATATTTTGTTCACTGCTGTATTCTTAGTGCCTCGAATATGACCTGACATAATCAGAGCTCAGCAGAAAACTGAATTAATGAATACATGAAAAAAAAAATAAGTGGATGATCTTTGGTGTGCTAATCCTAGCTTGCACTTGCTGATCTTCCCTTTTTCATCTATAAAGTGGGGTTCATAAGTATACCTGCCTCACAGCTTTGTTTTAAACATTAAGTGTGACATGAAAAGATGCTCAACATCACTAATTATTAGAGAAATGCAAACCAAAACTACAATGAGGTACTACCTCATGCTGGTCAGAATGGCCATCATTAAAAGTCTACAAATAACAAATGCTGGAGCGGGTGTGGAAAAAAGGGAACCCTCCTACAATGTGGGTGGGAATGTAAGTTGGTGCAGTCACTGTGGAAAACAGTATGGAGGTTCCTCATAAAACTAAAAATAGAATTACCATATGATCCTACAATCCCATTCCTGGGCATATATCCAGACAAAACTATAATTCAAAAAGATACATGCACCCCTATGTTCATAGCAGCACTATTTGCAATAGCCAAGATATGGAAACAACCTAAATGTCCACTGAGAGATGAATGGATGAAGAAGATGTGGTACATTATATACAATGGAATACTACTCAGCCATAAAAAGAATGAAATAATGCCATTTGCAGCAACATTGATGTAACTAGAGATTATCATACTAAGTGAAGTAAGTCAGAAAGAGAAAGACATATACCATATGCTATCACTTTTATGTGGAATCTAAATATGACATAATGAACCTATCTATGAAACAGAAGCAGAATCATGAACATGGAGAACAGACTGGTGGTTGCCAAGCAAGAGGGGGTTGGGGGAGGAATAGAGTGGCAGGTTCTGGTTAGCAGACGTAAGCTCTTATATATAGGATGGATAAACAACAAGGTCCTACTGTATAGCTCAGAGAACTATATTCATTATCCTATGATAAACCATAATTGAAAAGAATATAAAAAAATGTATATATGTATAAGTGAATCACTTTGCTGTACAGCAGTAATTAACACAACATTGTAAATCAACTATATTTCCATAAAAAAATAAACATTGAGTGACAGTTCATGCACAGTGCTTCATATTGTACCTGGCATATGATAAGAGCACAGTATAGATTAGTTATTGCAGTTGTTATTACTGTTGTCGCCAACATTATGATTGTGTTGAGGTTAATCCTCAACTGCACTCCCCAATCCCCCTTGGAATGGGACTGAATGGTGGAGGCAGGGAAAGCCAGTGCCAGCACACTCTAGAGGGATGGTGGTTACTGATCCCACAAGATGTCACATATGGGTGCTCTTGGTTTTAGTTTGTACTTTGATACGAAATTTGAGACATTTCCCTGGCTTCAGAACAAAGAGAATCATGTCCTTGGTGTTATAGCCTACGTAGGTACTTAATTTCCTGCACCTCCTGTTTCAGGTTTTACAGTGTTGTTATGATCTGACCTCTTTACAAGTTGCCGTTTCCGTGGGATGTTGGGGACCCTCATTTGAGACTGAAGGGGAGAAGGAACGTGCCTTTTGGGTCAGCCCTTCATCCAGACCCACCCCAGCTGGAAGACTCTGGTAGTTCATCCCATGACAAGGTCTACAGCCAGGCACCCCTGGGGGGCACAGAGGAAGGAAAACCAAGCGATGTGCTTGTCCAACCCTCAGACTCAGCCAGCTGCTTCTCACAGTTCTCTTTGTTTTATCTCAGGAAAAAGAAAGCATTACCACGTCTTCTTGTCACCACTGCTGTCTGGCAACCCTCACCACCTCACATAAACACTTCACAGAATTCTTGCTCGGAAATCTGCTCTGGGTGGATCTGGATTCTGTGAGCTTTGGTCTTGGGGAAAAACTAGTCATTGTTGAGAATCAGGTGAGGGTTGTGTTTGTGCTCCATGACCCATCGTACTTGCAGAACTTGGATGCCATCCTGTTATGTCAGAGCTGCATGGTGGGGTTGTCACCAGCACCAGCTGACAAAATATCTTTCTAGAACATTCAGGTCCACGGTGTTTCTCTATTTCACTCAGCTGTTCCCAAGGGCATTACCTCTTTTTCTGCATGAAAGACAGCTATGACTTCTGGACCGATGCCTGGTATACACACAGACAGATGTGAGATGTGCTTCGGCGTCAGATCCCAAAGCTTCCTTGACAGCCACTCAGCTGTCCCATTTTTGCTTTTGGGAATAGAAATATTGATAAGGCAATAGTTATCTCCTGATGACAATTGCTTCCAGGAGAGACAAACCTCGAGGAGGAGTAGCTTAAAACAGAAACAAAACAAAACAAAAGACATCAGAGAAATCAATGTTTGCTCCAGCTATTACTCCACACTGCCAGAAGATGGGGCCGCATCTATTTTTTCTATATGCTTTTGCAAACTACAGCCATTGTAGAGAAAACCTACGTTGGTAGGTTCATTCCACAGTGAATGATTGTAGTCTTGGCTTTAGTTTGCTCTCTGCCATGCTCCCTCCCTCCCTCCCTTCCTTCCTTCCTTCCTTCCTTTGTTTCATTCTCTTTTTTAAAAATAAAAACTGCTTTATTCTTAGGAAACTATTAAAGAACTCTCTCCCCCCATTTCTTTAAATACACATAAAGGCCACTCCTCAAATTTGAAAATGAATAAAATAGGAGTCATGGCCTTTCCACTAGGGTGTCACTTCCTTCAGTTTTCTACTCAGAAAATAGAAGTTCAGTAACATCTGCTAAACTTATATGGTAGGGCCTTATTCTAGGCCATTGAAAGCTTCAGAAGAAAGGTGGAACTCTAGTCAACAAAGAGGTATTATCTGTCCTCAAGACCCCACCTGGGAGACCTCAATCATGTAACTCCTGAGTCAGGAGGTGATAAAACAAAAGGTACTGAAGCTAAGGCGACTGTGAGTGTTTTGGGGGGAGGGGGAGATATCTCCAAGGATGAGCAGAAGGAGGTAGAAAATGGGCTAGAATTGCAGAGAAATGCCATGGGTTTTTTTTTTTTTTTAGATGTTGGGGGTAGGAGTTTATTAATTAACTTATTTATTTTTGCTGTGCTGCGTCTTCTTTTCTCTGAGAGGGCTTTCTCTAGTTGCAGCAAGCGGGGGCCACTCTTCATCACGGTGCGTGGGCCTCTCACTGTCGCGGCCTCTCTTGTTGCAGAGCACAGGCTCCAGATGTGCAGGCTCAATAGTTGTGGCTCATGGGCCCAGCCACTCCGTGGCATGTGGAATCCTCCCAGACCAGGGCTCGAACCCATGTCCCCTGCATTAGCAGGTAGATTCTCAACCACTGCACCACCAAGGAAGCCTGCCATGGTTTTTTTTTTTTTTTTTCAACTTTATAATTTACTGTATTCATCCTCTGAAATACTCTATTGTGTTTTTTTTCTCTGTTAAAGGCATAATTTCCCTGTTCATTCAACTCCTCTGCCCTAGTGTTTTTAAAAAATTAAAACCCGATTGATTGGAATCAAGTGCAGCCATCATTTCCATAACAATATCAACAGTTTCAAAATCAGGTTCACGACTTCTGAGCGAAATTATATCATGGCTCCTGGAAAATCGGCTTCAGGGAACAGTTTTTGCTAAATACTACTGTGGTTTCCAATCAGGCCACAGCACACAGAGAACCGTTGTCAGCAGGGGGGAAAATGATTTGTTGGGTTTGACTGAGCCACAGGGCCAGGCCCTCTCATACATCTTGGCAGCACTGGGTACAAGGAACTTACAGATTTTATTGTGTGATTTAGTTCCTGATGAAGGTTCCTAGGCAAATGGTCTGACTGTGGTTAAATCTTGCTTGCCTTGGAACTAATTTCAGTTGGGAACCAGTTCTCTCTGAACAGAATTGCCAGTTTCCTTTGTTCATATTTTCTATTTAAGATCCTCTGGTGTCTCTTAGGGTCAGTAAAGTCTTGGATTTGCATAGCTATGTATAAGATACTCACTGGCTAGAAACACCTGCCTTGTGTGTCTTGGTTTGTGGGCAAGCTTAGGGAAGGCTCTTGTGGGCTCAATTCAATGCCAAGAGCTCTGAGCCATGTTGTGGTTTGCTGGAGAGGTCAGCTGTGTCGCCAGAAATACTTAATCCTCAGAAGGTCAGATCGAGTTAAATCCCTGCAAGCCCAGTTTCCTTCTAGACTTCAAACAACACAGAGAGATAGGAACATACACCATCCATGGATATTACAGACATTCCTATCCAAGCTTTTCATTCTTAGATGAGATGAAGGTTGACCAGCTGACTGACCCACCTTCACCAAATAGCTCTGCAAAGGCCATAAGCCCTGCTTTGTCATTTGGGCTATCTTCTCATCACAAAGCAGGCAAAGTCTGGGCATGCACCAGTTCCTCACCTTTCTCCCTGGACAAACCACAAAGCCCGTGTAATGGTTAAGTCACAATGCGTTCAGCTCACATCTTGACTTTATTCACCACATGCGGCCTTAATGTAAGCGCTTAACCTACCCTATAAAATGGGAATAATCAAAGTATCTGCAGTGAGTACAGTGCTTGACACATAGTAGGGACTCAATACATGCATTACTCTCCTTTGTCTTCAGCAACAGACGAAAAAAGGAAAAGCTGGAACAAACTTTAGAAATAATCTATTCCAGTAATTTTCAAATATTTTAAAGCCATGGAGAATGCTTTGTAGAAATGAAATTGTGGGCAGAAATATAAACCTAAGAAATAGATTTAAGTCGAGGGACTCTAAAGAAGGTATGAGGACCTGGAAGATGGGGGGCCTATCTGCTTGGCCCTCCTTCCTCTCCTTCTCCCCCAGAACACTCTTAAAAAGGTCTCTAGAACTCTAAGAATTGCAATGTTTATACTCTGGCAATCACTCATTTAACCCAATTCCACATTTTAAATAACAGGCCAAGAGAAGGAAGGAGATTAATGTATGATCATATGGCTAAAAAAAGACCTAGTCCAACTTGACCAGTTTTTATTACATACTTTTGAGTTAGGCACTGGAGATAAAAATGGGATATATGGGTCTTCATCTACTCTATTTTCTGAAAGAAAATCAGTGTTTATGATCTTACAACAAGCACAATATTTTGATTCAATATGGTCCTGGAAAATTAGAGATGTTTGGTTACAGTCAAGCAAAGATCCACTCTGAGTGTATAAGCTAGTAGCTGAGACCAGAGAGCCTCATAAAAGATGACTAAGGCATCTTTAGCTTCAAAGAAACAAGAAAGAAACAAGAAAGTTGAAGAAACAACCAGCTTTGTAGGAGATGAAGATTCTACTAGAGAATTTGAGGTAATCATATCGTAGATACTGGGGAAGGGGATGGACTTTATTAAATGGGGCACCCCTGCTGAGTGTAAGCATGGAGAAGCCAATGTGTGCAAAGTAACATTCTTGGAAAATTAATCACATCATAATAAGTACAGGATGAAGGGAGGAATCAGGAAAACAAATTGGGGAGCAATTACAGTAGTTCAGACATGACATCATGAAGGACTGGGCTTGGGGGTGGCAGTGAGACTGAAAAGGATGGGGAGGGTATGAAGAGCTACACAAAGAAGGAAACAACAAACTTTAGTGACTCAGCAGATGCTGTGGATGAAGAGACAGAGGAGCTTAGACTGAGGGCAAGCTATGAAGCTGGGGTGGGCAGCCTGTGTGCTGAAAATGAGAGTCTATAAAGAGAGGCACTTAGGAGGCCCTGGTGAGTTTTTGGTTAGTTGAGTGTGCAGGGATGGTGAGATGTTAGGTAGACCTAGAGAGTATCCATAGTGCGGTGGTTAAGAGGTCAGCTCCAGGGGTCTATCGGTTCCACCACTCCCAGTGGTGTCCCTTTGGGCAAGTTATTTAAATTCAACTCTCTTAAGCAACAGTTACCTCATTTGATGGTTGTGAGGATGAAATAAGAGAAGGCATATAATGTGCATAGGACAATGACTGTCCCTTGGGTGCATGCTCTCTACCTCTGTGTCTGTCTATAGCTGTAGCTCTAGCTCTTGAATTATCCTGGAAGAAAGATGTGAAACACTCAAATTTAGTGAGGAATAAAGATAAAGATATTTAATTCATTTTAGAAGTGATAGTTGAAGACGTTAGTTATCTCTTGAAAAGAAGAGAGAGGGATACCAGGAGGAGAAGTCTCTGGGCACCCAGGGGGTAGTAGAGAGGGGACTCTGGACCAGTCCACACAGTTTATTATTAAGGTGCTTAGACTCTCAGTCCCACTGGGGAGTCCCCGCTCTGATGGACCAGGACAGACAACAAACATGACAACTTGGGAGTCTGGCCCATCTGACGCCAAGTGCAACGCAGATGAGCAGTCACATGAGCCCTTTTCTCTTGATCCTATCCTCTGATCCTTGCCTCTCCCTGAGGCCTTACCATCCAAATGGTCATAAAAGTCGAGGGAGGACAAACTCAAGAGCAGAGCTTTTCCCAAACACCAGTGGAAGCCAATGCCATCGTTATTATGACTGATTTTGGAATTAGAGAGAGAAGGGAATTAGGGGAAGAAGAGAGACAGAGGGAGGGAGAGAGACAGAAAGTCAGGGAGGGCAAACAGTATAATTTTATAAAATTAAGACTCTAAAATCGGTCTCTTATTTTCTTTCAAATGTTCTCCTGTGCCCCAGTGACATTGCAAAATTTTGTCCTTGGTGTGAACGATTCAGAACAGCCTTCCTGGCAGGGTGAAATGGTAAAGGTGGAAGAACTGAGCTTCTCCCAGTGAATCATGTCACAAATGGAGGCCATAAGCCACAGAGGAGAGGAAGCCTGCAGTCTGAAGATAAAGAGGCACAAGTCTAGTAAATGATGCTATCATTTGGGCAAGAAGAAGTGGAGCCCGGTGGTAAGGCTGGAGAGGAGCCGGCAAGTGAGGACCACAGGGTGCCTGAAGCTGAAGGTGAAGAGGACAAAGAAGAATTTGATGGAGAAGGGCGGTTCTTTCAAAGACCTTCCCACCTCTGACCCTCACCTGAATTAGGTCTCATCTGAGGTTAGTGCTGGACATTCTAAAGCCAGTTGGATCCCAGGGAGAGCTCTCAGGACCACGGCCTTATATAAGAACTAGGGCAACCATAGATAAAAGCTGATGATTTGGGCATGAGCAATCAAGACCAGTGTTGGGCAGACACTAGACTTGAATTCCCAGACATGTTCTGAAGTTACCAGCACCGGTGCTCTGGTTCAGGCCCCCCAGTAGCATGGGCCGGGGCTACTCACCACCCAACAGTGTGATTAAACAGCGGTTATTTATCTCATGGTGTTCACCATTTTGACATCTGTCAGCTATTTGCTATAAAAAATGATAATAATTATAACAAATATAACAACAAAAAATAACCATTACTGTTTGGGACTGATTTAGAAACAAAAGGCTCTTTACAAATGATTTAGCATCTGAATTTTCCTTAGGTTGTCTCAAATTTGGCTTTCCAGGTCATAAGATTTTAAAACCCCAAGTGTTTGGAAGTTTAGTCCAGAAGGAAGAGTCTTAGGCTGGGAGTCAAAAATGCTCGCTTCTGATCCCAGCCACACCTTTCTTGCTCTGTGACCTTGGGTGACAATTTCTCTGAGTCACAGTCTTCTCCACAGTAAGTGTAGTGGACGACGTGTACTCTGGGTCTTTCCCAGGTTGTGGTAGGAGTAAAAGAAAGAAAGAGGTTGAGATTACACTGGTGCAGAAATGTGCTGATTAGAAACACGTGGGAGGTGCGGGACCATTTGTTTCTAAATCACTCATTCAACTGCTAGTTCTTGCTGGCGTGACTATTATTAGTGTTAGGTGTTGCAGCCAACCTTTCACCTGCAAGGGCTCTCTTGCAAATGTCCAAAAGATTAAAATTAAAAATAGGTTAAAAATAGATTCAGCGTAGTACCTCAGGATAAGAAAGGTTAGCCAAAGATAATTCAGGTGCCTCCAACAACAAAGATGTGATCTTACATGACATGTTCATCACAGGACTCTCTCTCACTGTCACAGGAGCTCAGGCCGATGAAACTGCTGCCATCTCCAATGTGCTGGTCACCATGCTCTGAGGGTCTTGCCCCTGTAACTGAATGTTCAGCCCAGAAGTGACATACCTGTCTTCCGTTCACAGCTTCTTGGCCAGAACTGGCCACATGTCAGTTTCTGTCCCCCAGTGTCACGGAGCCAGGAAGTGAGTGCATCCTTCCAGGGACCCGGAAGTGGAGGACTGGAAGTCCTTAGCCAGCCACAGGGACTCCTCTCCATTGATCCCTGCAGGGGTGGTACTTCGACTCTTGCTAGTGATGGAGTCACCCATCATTCATTTTGTGTAACGAGCATTCGTTGAGTACCTGCTGTGTGTCAGGAATGGTGCCCAAGGTGGGATATGCAAAGTCATAGACAAGTTCTCTGCCCTCAAGCACAGCATTAGACACACACACTGGAGGGGACATGAGTGGAGTACTGACTGGAACAGTCAGTCATAGAGAGGCTGGGGAAGAATGTTGCTCCCAGTAAGGACAGTAAGAGCCGAGACAGGGCAGGGCCAGCACCACGAGTGCAGGCCCTCTAAGCAGAAGTTTCGCTGGAGCATCAACTGTGAGGTAGGATGGCTGAGGGTGGGGAGTTTGGATGAATGGAGGACCAGTTAGGAGGTAGTGACAGCATCCAGGGAAGAGAGATGAGGCCTTTAAAGGGCAGGTGAAGCAGGGATGGAGGGAAGTGCTCAGGTTTAGGAAACTGTGAAATGCTGCCTTCAACTCTAAGCTCCCCCAGGAGCCCCAGAGCACAGAGGGAGGGAATAGCCTGCAGCAAGGTCAGAGCTGGCTGCTGTGTCCCCTCGCTTAGAAACCAGACATTTTTGGTTTAATCCCAGCTTCCCTGTTTAATGGCTGTGTTACCCTGGGTTAGTTATTTGCCCTCTCTGTGCTTTAGTTTCCCTGTTTTCAAGATGGGAATAATGAAAAAGACAACTCATAGCTATGAGATTAAACCAGTTAATATGCATAAAGAGCTCAAGACAGAGGCTGCAGGGTGTGGACCATTGCTCCTAGCACCGCAGGGGGGTTCCTGCCTCTCCCAGCCAGGACTGGCCTGTTCTGCCAGCTGAAATGTCAACACGGGAGGTTCCCATCTGAAGTCCCCATGGACAAAGGACACTTTGGGCCCTGGGACCTGAACAGTGTCCTTTTCTATTTGCTTCACAGAGGCCTTCCTTTTCTGGCCTGCAGGGTGGGCGGGCTCTGAGCAGCAGGTCATTTTCTGCTGAGTCACCCTGCCGGCCCCTCCTGGCTGGCGTCTGCCCCCAGATTCCTAGCAGGAGGGGCCCGCCACCCTGAGCAGTTTCTGTTCTGGGGGCACAGAAAATAGCATTTTACTTGGGGGGATCCAAAAGCCTTCCTAAGAAACAATAGAGGTTTTTTTATGGGGCAAGGTGGGCTGTTTGCCAGGGTAGCCTGCCAAATCATGCCAGTAGAGGAGGCCCTGTTGTCATTGGGCTTTGTGCCATGAATTTGCATCCGTCGAACAGAGCAGGAAGCAAGAGCCCAGAAGGGCCTGGGTTCCGATCTTATTTTTACCGCTTAAGACAGATGTGCCCTTGGTGGAGGTTTAGAGACTGTTTCACTTCCACAGCTGCCACGCTGGGTAATAATAGTTGCTGACCTTTTATGAGCACTTGCTAAGTGCCAGGCTCCCTACTATGCTTTCAAAGCATCTTCTTAATCAGTCTTTACCAGCTTGTGAAGTAGGTTCTCTTCTTATTCCTGTTTAACTCCTGAGGACACTGACTCTCAGAGAGATCAAGTCGCTTGTATGAGGTCACACAGAAGGCCATTTGATGCCAGGGCCCCTTTCTCTCAAGTACACCTGCCAGGAGGCTGCAGGGACTGATGGATGGGGATGTGTGAGTCTCACACGGTGGGTGTGCAAGCGGGTGTGGCCTCAGTTGGTGTTTTTACTATTATTTATTCCTTTAACACGATGTGATTATCCCTTTGAAGCAAAAGAACAGCAAAAACACAA
This sequence comes from Lipotes vexillifer, assembly GCF_000442215.2. Classification (NCBI taxonomy): domain Eukaryota; kingdom Metazoa; phylum Chordata; class Mammalia; order Artiodactyla; family Lipotidae; genus Lipotes; species Lipotes vexillifer. The sequence continues at coordinate 30,617 of NW_006780223.1, forward strand.
TGCAGCAACATCATTTTCTAGGCTGGCTTTTGTCCCGAATGAGGCGAGGACCAGTCTTGCCTCTTGGCCCCCGCATCATTATGACACAGAGGGTCTGTGGGCAGAGACCCCAGGGATGAGGAGACCACACCCAAGCCGCATACTTTACCCTGGTTATATTTGCTTCTGAACTGGACTGGACTGACCTTGTTTTGAAGCAGAGTGACCTTCAGTCTGCATGTCCTCATTTTGTGGTTTAGGACTGAAGTGTGTAGGTTGTAGAAATTGCACGGATTCCAGACAGGCTGACCACACTTAAAATGCCACCGACAGGTGTGTGACACCTACTCTTTTAACTCCATGTGGGTCAGATACACATTACTCCTCAGAGCAAGAACTTTCTTAAACCAACTTGAAACTGGGCTATTTTGCTTGATAGCTCATGGCCCAATAACACCAGGGTGTTTTTTTTTTTCTTTTTAAGAGTTTTCAAGAGTTGTTTGCTCCTCTCCCAGTGTGCTTTCCGGTGCCCAGAAAGAGTCCTGGTTGCTGAAGCCGAAAGCACATTCTTCTCTTGGTCACCATCAAAATCAAATTACCGAGCAAGCGGGTGCTGACGAGGTCTGTCCCCACGCAAACTTAATTAACAAAATAGGTAAGTGACCCAGTTTCCCGTGGAGTGACATTTCCTGAGGAGTGACACCTTGTGACAGGGACACGGCTTGGCAAGATGTGCAGCTTGGAGCCTGAGATCTGCCTGCCATTTGGGCTCCTGTCGGAGTGACTGTCGAGACCATTAATCTTCAATTTACGGCTGCACCTTCTCCTCGGGGAGTTGGGTTTTCTTGTTCTGTTTTGTTCGGCATGGCATTCAAGATTCCTTCACAGAAATCTGTGTTGGGGCAGCAAAATGCTATGTGAATTATGTCCTCGTGAAGTCACCATCTGGCCAATATTCATCTTGCTTTGCAAAATACCAAGGATATCCTTCGGCACAGATGCTGGGCCAGATCATCACACACCAGCGACCGCAGTCGTACACCAACAGGCAATCAAGTGTAATTAATGCACCTGGTACCCACTTCAGAGTTCCCAACCTGCACAATGCTTGGCTCTTTTTTTTTTTTTTTTTTTTTTTGTGGGGCTTCGTTGGGTCTTCGTTGCTACGCGTGGGCTTTCTCTAGTTGCGGTGAGCGGGGGCTACTCTTCGTTGCCGTCAATTTACGGCTGCACCTTCTCCTCGGGGAGTTGGGTTTTCTTGTTCTGTTTTGTTCGGCATGGCATTCAAGATTCCTTCACAGAAATCTGTGTTGGGGCAGCAAAATGCTATGTGAATTATGTCCTCGTGAAGTCACCATCTGGCCAATATTCATCTTGCTTTGCAAAATACCAAGGATATCCTTCGGCACAGATGCTGGGCCAGATCATCACACACCAGCGACCGCAGTCGTACACCAACAGGCAATCAAGTGTAATTAATGCACCTGGTACCCACTTCAGAGTTCCCAACCTGCACAATGCTTGGCTCTTTTTTTTTTTTTTTTTCTGTATGTGGGGCTTGGTTTTGTTTCCTTCCCTTTTAGGGTGGGGAGAGAGGTTTGCAGTTTGAATCAGCTCTCGCATCTTCAGCAGTAATTAAGTCACCGTCACGGGGCTGGTAAAAATGGGAGTGTTTGTGTGTGTTCAAGAAGCTGCATCACATGCAAACAATACAGCACTGAGCAACTTTCTGTGGTTTGAAGAGGCCATTGTCCTGTGCGCCTGGCATCCATTCTGCTGTTGGCGCTCACTGGCTTTGGGAGGCCGGCCCCAGCCACTGGTCTCCTAGTGGTTTTGTGCCTGATGGAAGAAGGGAGGGATCTCAAGCTTGGAAAAACAAACAATAAAACACCAAGCAGCCCATCGTCTTCCTGTGAGCAGAATTTCACAGCCTTCTTCCTCTCTTGCCATGCTGGGTGCTTTACAGTGGTGATGGGAAAGGTGGGGAAGCATCCTGCCTCTGTGCAATCGACATTCTGTGCAATCGACGAGCCGTGAACACTATCTTTGGACAGAGACCAGCGAGGGTTCGCAAGTGGGACACAGAGGGTGGAGGGGAGCAGAAGCTGCAGAATAGCCAACAGTGATGGTGACTGCGGGTGGTGATGGGGTACGGGGGTCCGAGGGCCCTTGCAGGCTCCTTCCATCACAACAGCCATGTAGGCTGTGGAGTGTGGGAGGCTGGAGGGCCTTGATCTGGGTTCAGGAACATGCAGGACAGTGACCTGGGCTCCTTTGCAGCTTCCCTGCTCTGCACTTAGGTGCTCTCATGGTGACCTTGCTGTGGGCACCTTATTCTGAAGCACCTTGTCCCATTGCCTGAGCGCCATCTCTGAAGCCTTCTAATTGCCAGCTCTCTTCAAATCAATTCCATTCAACAGATGTGCACTGGATTTCTGCTCCAGAGCCAGGCCCTGAAAGAAGGAGAGGCAGTTAGGTAAATGAATCAGATATCATAGGCTTCTGCACATAGAAAGCATTTCCTAGTGTCTGAGAAAGGAGGCAATAGTTTGAGCTTCAATCCAAACTCAGGAGCTGAATCATCTTGGGCAAGTTCCTTAAACTCTCCAACCCTCCATTCTGGAGGCTCAGCAGTAAAATGGCAATAATAGTGCAGAGCTGCTCTAAGAATTGAGTGAGATTTTTATCTGTCTATCTATTGATCTCTATATAGTTCACACACATATATACACGCACACTCACTAAGCCCTCAAGAATCTGTTGTTATTTTCCTTGCAATCCAGATGGAGCCTGAAGTGGTAGTAGGTCATCTCTGCCTACAGAAGTCCACAAAGACTTCATTGAAGAGGAGAGATTGAGCCAGGTGTTTCTTCTTCCAGTAGACCCGAGAGGAAAAGAGTGTACCAGGGTGGGGAAATATGTGTACAGAGAGAGTCAGGGAGGTAGGAAAGAGCCCAGCGTGTTCCAGGAACAGCAAATACACCTGGAGCCCTGGTTTCTGGGGCGGCCTGGGGTCAGATGGTGGAGGATAACCCTAGAGAGGCAGTTGGTGGCCAGGTGGACACCCACCGAGGCCCCACCTCTTTCAGATGGTAGCTGCTCCAAGAACACGCCTCCTCCACCTTCTCTGTGTTGTGTTATTTCCCCTCTCATTCTCAATACTACTCAGACTCACCTTTTCCATTCAGCCTTACCTGCTTCCAGGCTCAGTGCAGCCCCTAGCACCATTTGGGACTGGTCAGACGTCATCTATCACCTGTCTGGGCTCAGCTTGTAAAGTCCTCCAGGATGGAGAACTCATAGAAGGCTCCTCTTGTAACCACATTTCAATAGCACTTTGCAAACAGAGGGAGTTTTGTAAATGCACTTGCTTCACCAGGTAGATTCTTAATTAGCAGATGAGGAGTAGTGATGGGAGAGCAGAACCCAGGTAGAGATCGGACACCTTTTCTTCCAGTGACCTCAAATGAGTCATCAGTCTCTTTGAACCTAGTTTTCTGTATCACCAAGACAAGGGCCACGTGTTCCTGAGGACGTTCTGAGAAGCAGGGAGGAGGCTCAGGGACTTTGGGAGAAGGGTGCAGCCTAAAGGGAGCCTTTGTTCCCTAACTGTGGCCGGGAAAGAACTTGTCAGGTTCTTATGGGCTTGTTTGCCCGCAGAGCTTGGGGTCTCTGAAGCTGCACCTCTTTCCTCTCCTCTCAGGTACAGAGCCTAAGACAGGGCTCTTTCACCAGCCCTAGTGTGTGGGTGTCACACTTCTTCCCCATTTATCAGGAGGTGGTGTGTGCAGTGCTAACTCCACAGCTTTGGTGGTGACCCTCACAAATCCTGGCAGGAGGGAGCCTGGGGTCAGAGGGATTGACACATACCTATATCTCCCTCCCGGTAAGTGAGAGAGGTGAGACTGAGATAGAAGATTTTCTGACACCAACTCCAGGATCTTTTTACCATCCCACTCGGTAAAAATGCCCACTGGAGCATCTTTGGATGCAAAATGGCACCAGAAGGAAAAGATATGTAGAATCAAGAGCCCCACGGGAACGGATCATAAACCTTGCAAGTTTCCAACTTGACCAACTGTTAAGGAGGAGACAGAATAGAGAACAGGGAGAGTGGGGACCCCTTGGTGTGGGTGGGAGAGAACAGCTGGGTGTTAAGTGCAGAACTGGAGGTCTAGCAACAAAGTCTAGACCAGCAGAGAGAGGAAACAGAGGGGCATGGGAGGAGCATGGGCTGGGTTCATGGTTGCGAATGATCAGTCATGGCTGAGTCAATGCTGAGGGAGCAGCCACTGAGTAGAGTTTCAAAATTCAAATGGAGCACTGACTTTGCACAAAGCAAAACAGGGTTCCTGACTTCACAAAGAAGATGCTCTTGCTCTCTCTTTAATTATGCTTTCTGTGTCAGGAGGGGCGCCTGGGCATGATGAGTATGATTCCAGAATAAACAACCCTGCTGGTCACACCCACACGGGAAGTCTAGATGGAGATACAAGACATGTCTTCACTTCCCCATCGTTTAACCTGTTCTTCTCTGCAGAATCCACCTAGAAGGGGAGCTAGGAGTCTCACCCTCTCTTGGAATCTTTGTTTTCTCCTCCTTCACAGCCCTTTTGTCTTTGCATCCCAGAGGGGCTGCCTAACCTCCCTGCCTGATGACTTTCTGCTGCCTGAAAGCAGTGACGTTGGATCTTCCAAGCTTTAGATCTTTCACAGGAGCATCAACAACACAAAGATATAACTCCCTTGTTTTCCTCTCTCTCATTGTATGACTTCACCATGCTATTATATCTGCAGAATTCTATCTAATACTTGGTTATATTAAAGACCTCTGTTATGGACGAAATGCTTCTGTTCCCCCCAAATTCATATGTTGAAGCCATAACCCACAAAATGGTGATATTTGGAGATGGGGACTTTGGGAGGTAATTAGCACTAACTGAGGTCATGAGGGTGGGCACCGTGATGCACTTAGAACCATTATAAGAAGAGGAGCTTCTTCTTAGACCAGAGCTCCCTCTCTTTGACATGTGAGGACAAAGTGAGAAGGTGACTGACTGTAAGCCAAGAAAAGCACTCTCACCAGGAACTGACCCCGCTGACAACTTGACTTCAGACTTCCAGCCTCCAAAACTGTGAGAAACAAATATCTATTATTTAAGCCACCCAGTCTATGGTATTTTGTTATAACATTCTAAGATTGTAAAGCAAACTCCTCCCTCTAAAGGTAAGGGAAGGAGGGAAAGAAAGGAGTTTAAAGGTATGGGATGATCCATAAATGCTAATTCTTGAGAAAGGTGCCAGATGGGAAGACATCTGACCACCTCTTCCATGAAGCCCTCCTTGACCTCCCCAGACTGACCATGACTACGCTTGCCCACAAGCTCAGGTGCCATGCCTGCAGTGTTGAGTGGCATTGATTTATGTGCCTATGTCCCTCTCAATTGACTCTGAGCTCCTTACGACTGAACCTTGCTGGTTTGTTCTCTCTGCACACAGCTGGCACATACTAGGGCCTCCCTAAGTGCCTGCTGAGTGGAATACATAGTACTAGGAACTCTAGGTTATGTCTCCCAGGGTGTCACTTTCAGATGTAGATATCTCAGATCCAGCACAGCATCACAGTTAAAAGTGCTGGCCCTGCATGAGAATGCCTGGGTTGGAACCCACCTGCTCCCACTTAGCTGCTTGACCCTAAGCAAATTGCTAACTCTTGCTAAGTCTTAGTTTCTAAAACTCTTAACACATAGGTAGGAAGGATGCTTACTTCCTAAGGTTGTGGTGCCATCAGCTGAGATTATCCATGAAAATAGTACTGGGTCCAGAGTCAATACTCAGTAAACCTCAGCTATTATTATTTTTCGAGGAGTCAGAGGTGGGTGAGATTGCTTTGTGTGATGACCAGGGATACAGAGGAGGCTGGTCTTGAATTGACCTTAGAAGATGGGGGTGGATAGTACCCAGTACTTGGTACATGATAGCACCTGTTTCTCGGCACAAGTCTTCAAGGAAGGGATTATCATCTCCTTGGCAAAGATGAACAGACCAAGGCTCAGGGAAGTTGTGAAAACCTGCCCAAGATCATACAGCTAATAAATTACAGAGTGGGGGCTTGAAGTCAAGTTTACCTGCCCCCAGCGTAAGACACTATAGGCACAGGCAAAGTTTCAGGAGCAGGAAAGTCCAAGGTCATTCAGACTGGCTACAAGAGAAGGTGCCTGTAAGGGAGGAGGACAGATGAGGGACAGAAAAGGCAGGTGGTGCCAGGGGAGCTCTCCAATGCCAGGCAGGTATTGTTCCATAAATATTAGAATGCCATTTCAAGGGTGGGAACAGGGAAGAAAGCAGACAAAAGGGGTGGAAAGAGGCCTAGATTGTTGTATAGTCCTTGTCATTTATCGTCACAGATCTTAGCAGTGTCATATCCACAGGAGCCGGGGTGATCAAGAGAGGGCTTGGTGCTGGCCACTCCTCAACTGTGTGCTCCAGAAATGCCCCATCCTTTGTCTTGTGTCCACTGCTGCTGTTTGTAGAATTTCCAACTCACATTTCAGCATCTGAATGCTCTGCAAACAGCAGCTGGGCCCAGTTAGGAGGGAGAGGATGCCCACAAGAATACAGTTAAAGAAGCTACCACCTCTTCTGAGGATGCCCTGAGCTCTGAGAGGGCCTCTGTCCTAACAGGCTATGTCCAGGAATTCAAAGCAACCCTCCCAGCATTGCCACTACTCAGGAACAAACCTTGCACAAGTGCCTCACTGCCCCCTCCCCCCACCAGAACTTCAGTTCCCTTTTGTAAAATCCAGAGAATAGAGCACCATCTGCTTGAACCCATCTGCTGTATTAAGCAAGCACATGTTTGTGAAAAGTGCAAAATCATCATCCAAGCAATAAATTTGCCACCCTGATACTTTCTTCCTCCTGTCTCCACCTTAAAGTCGACTTGATTAAATTTAATTACGTCCAATCTGAAAAACACATATAGGGCACCAAAATAGGCACTGGACATGCAAAAGTGAATGAGAAAAATTTGTCCTTAAATATCGCTCTCGTTAATAGAGGAATTCCAGACCTGAGCAAATATGGCGGTGGGCAACCTGGATGTCATCGGTCATCTAAGATTCTTCCCACGTTGCACCCATTACTTGTGATGCCACCACGTGAGCATTTTCTATATGCAAGGCACTGGCTAATTTCCTTCGTTATTTTATTTAATCTTTAAAACAATCTTGTCTCAGAGATTCTAAAACCAAAGCTCATCAAAAGATCACCCAGCTATGAAGTGGCACAGTCAGAATTCTAACCATGAACACACACCCAGAAACCTTTCTTCTGCCTGCCAGTTTTACAATGAGCAAGTTCCCCTCCTCACACACCTACTTCCCACTCCCCTTCCACATGGCTACATTATTTCCGGCCCCCATCATTTTTCACAGAGGTGATTTAAATAACCAGTACCCTGGTATCCCTTGGTACTTTCCAATCCATCTCCCCATGGCTACTAGAGTGAGCCTTCTCAGTAGATATAATCATGTCACTAGTGTTCAAAACTCTAAATTGCTTTCTTTGTCCCCAAGGTCTAAATTCCTTGACATGTCATGCAAAGCCCTTTCTGATCTTAGTTTTACAAACCCCTTTCAGTGCCCCCTGAATACTCAAGCCAAGCAAACAGGGCCACAGGTGTGACCCCACCCATCAATGCTTCTCCAAGTCTCTGTGATGGAATTCCATTCTCCCCTCATCTGTCTAGCAAAACCCTACTCCTGACTAAAAATTGAGGGTATCCTCTTATAGGAAACCTCTCTGAGCCATCACAGGCCCCGTTAACCAACCCACCCCTGTACTGTCTACTGTAATAGTTACTTCTATTATGAGGAAGTTGATCTAATGAACAGTGACAGCAGGATGCCCCTGACATGAGATGGGACAAGGGAAGGAGCATTTATCTATGGTTGGTCCTGGTCTTGAGGAATACACCATGGAAGAGGTGAGATTTCAATGGATTTCAAAGAAAGAATTGGATGCACTGAGGTCACTGTGCTCTGAATTCCCAGCTGTCTCCACGGAGAATGTCAATATTGAAGGCTGTCAAGTAGGAAGAAGACAAAGTCCCTTAAACAAACTCTGGGCGGAAGGATGGTGTTGTCTTTTGTTCTCCAGGTTGGGCTGCTGGCTGGTGGCTCGTCTGGCAATGAGCCAGGTGTCCCTCAGCACATTGACATTTTAAGAGATCTGGCAGCAGCGGCAAGTGTGGGTGAATTTTACACTTACTAAGGATCTTTCCCTCCAGAAAGATCAAGTTCCAGCCATCAGGGAGGAGGCTGTGGACATTATCACTTTACTGACTAAGGGCATCGTTTGTTGCCTAGGAAAACAAATACTGACCTTCTCACTTTGCCTCCAGCCGCCCTGGGACTCTCACTGAACAGCATTACCTGGGGTGTTTTTCTCTGGCCAACCAGAAACAGGTTCCTTGACCGCTGACTTGGCCAGTCAGAGGCAAAGAGAACAAAGAAGCAACCATCATCATCCCCTCGCTCTGTATCTTCTAGGAGCCTCTGTAAGATTACAGAACCATCTGCTGTTTAGTCCTCTCTAACTTTAAGCCTACCAAATAATTCCTCATTCCCAGGAAGACAATCCTCTGCTTCCACAATTCTTCTTTTAATCTTACTGCAACCTGTCTTTCCCCCCCGACTTTTTAAATTTCCACTGTATACCTCTTAATACAATCCCTCAATCTTAGTCCAAATAAGCACTTACTTTGTTGGGTTTCAGGAGTTTTGAATACATATAGATTGTAATTGTATCTTCTGCCCCTAAACACATCTTTTTAAGGCTTAGGTTTTTGTTAAGATCAACTCTTCTAGTCTCTTTTTACCATCAGTGCTTCTGCCCCTTTTAGAATATGGGTCTTGCTAGAAGGGTTATTAATTCCCTGCCACTGAGGGTGGATTAGGCCATCTGTCATGGATCCTCACCTGATAATGATAATGTTAACAACAGCTACCACTGACCATGGGCTTGGCACTGGCCAGACGCTGGATACGGCTCCTGTCCTGAATTCATGATTTCATTCATTGCTACAATGAGTCTGAACTCAGTATCACTATTTTCCCCACTGTACAGGTGTGAGAACGAGGCTCAGAGGGGTTACATGACATGTGGAAGGTCAGACAGTTAGTGAATGTCAGAATCTATCAGCCTCCGAAGCCAAAGGTCAGTGTCCCACACAATCTTGTATCTTGAGCTTTTGTTGACGGCTGTTTTTATTTCTCCTTCTTAAGAAAATTACAATAAATAAAGACAGAAGATAAGATCTGAGAGACAAAAATATTGGACACCCTGAAATTGTCCTCTGCCCTTATTTAGGGCCTCCCAGCTGGAGTGAAATTCAATTTCCTTAGCTAAATCAATTTGAATTCATTTTCAGGAGTTAAAATTGGACAAGTGGCTGTAACAACACACTCCAGTGAGGTCCAGGACTGCAGCCGCCTGCATGCCTGCCATGGTCTTATTTTGTTCCTCTCCCGTTTGCCTGGTGTGATTTGTCCTTTAGAAACCAGCCTCATCTGGGAATAGTGGGCATTTGTTAATTACCTTTACAGAGCCAGCAGATGGTGCAGAAAGCACTGTATTGTCTGTGGACCCAAGCCAAAAAAGAGACAGGGAGAGAGAGAGGCATCTGTTTATTTGTTTAATTTCTTCCTAAGGAAATGGTACGTATAAAAATAAAACTGGCCGTCACTAGGCATTTCAACATGAGGAACACTTTTGCTGTCGCATACAATGGTTTAAAATAAAATGCTCTTTTAGTCCCCAAAGACTTGGCAATTCAAAGAAGCATCTGAAACCAGGAACTGGCCGTGTTGGACTCATTGAGGACCCATTAGCTAGTCTTAGGTGCTGGCCACACTTACCTGTCGAGGGAAACAGAACTGCCCCATGTCAGCCCTGATCTTTAGGAAGAGGACCACACAGCAAAGTGAATCCCACATGAAGTCTCTCACTATGTGCTCCCACCCACTTCTCGACTAGCCAGAGGCCAGGTTCACCCACTTCTCGACTAGCCAAAGGCCAGGTGAGTTTCATATTAACAGAGGATAACGGCCACTCTTCCTACACATTTGACGGTGGGAGTTCAGAGTATAAATCTGCACCGCTGTCCCTAGAATCAGAGAATAGTCCAGATGGAAGGGCCCTTAAAACAACCCCAGTTGAACCCTCTCCTTTCAGAGATTAGGACACTGAGACTCAGAGCAGGAAAGGGCTTTGTTTCAAGTCACCAAGCTTATTTAGTGGCAGAGCCAGAATCAGAAGTGAGGTACCCACGTCTGTCAGCTTGGTGCCCTCCTTCCCCAAACTCCACTAGGTGAGGAGAAGAGGGGAAAGGATGGTCTGAGAAGACTACGTGGGCTACATGAGCAAAGTCTAAGAAACTGCCTGCTTTATATATAGTAGTGTGTATATAAAATAGATAACTAATAAGGATCTGCTGTACAGCTCAATACTGAGAGTACTGTACTGGAACTCTGCTCAATACTCTATAATGACCTATGTAGGAAAAGAATCTAAAAAAGAGTGGACATGTGTATATGTATAAGCGATTCACTTTGCTGTGCAGCAAAAACTAACACAACATTGGAAATCAACTATACTCCAATTAAAAAAAAAAAAAGAAAGAAAAAAAGAAACTGCCGGCTGTAGAAAAGGTAGGCAGGCACGTGACTCTGAAAAACTTGAAATGGTGTAGAATAACAAGGGTACTGAGTGTGGGAAATAGGTCAAGAAAGGTTGTTTGGGGCCTGACTGTGAAGCGGTCTTGTCATAAAGATGTGGCACCAACAGATGTAAGCAGGGATAGTCATGGTTGGGCCTGTGGCCAATATGGTGATAATATAAGGACAGCCTGATGGGGGACAAGATTGGGGCAGGGGTGTTACTGGGAGGAAAACAAAAAGGGCCTGACTCAGGGCAGTGGCATTGGGTACCAAGAGGTTTTTATCTCCCTTCACTCCACAGGAACTTCTCTGCTCAAGGTCACCAATGACCTTGAGCCTGCCAAATCCAGTGGTCATTTCTTTGGCCTGACCTTTCTCAGCACAGTTAACCACTACCTTCTTCTTCAGATGCTTTCTTTTCTTAGGTTCCAGGACACTACACTCTACTGATTTTCCTCCTTCCTTAGGGGCCAGTCTTGGCCCAGCTTCGTCTGTTGTGTCTCTAAAGGCGATGACCACAGGGCTGCCTCCTGGGCTTCTTCCTCTTCATCCTGACTCTTCCAGAGGCTTTAAACATCATCTTTGAACCAACGGCTTCAAATTTTATTTCTCTAGCACTGATCTTTGCCTTCATATACATGCATATATCCAACTTAAAAACCAAATAGATCTCTGGAGCACAGAGTTAGATAAATGAAAATCCTCCATTCATGACACACTGCCACAGTCAGTTCGTACAATGAACACCCATGAGCCCACAGGGCAACTCCAGAGCTAGATCTTTTTATACTTAGTCATGTGCTTTTTACCTGTTTATTCCCTGGTCCTTCGCGCCCTGAAGTAACCATTGTTCTATATTTTATATTTGTCATTTCCTTGTTTTTCTTTTTTTTAAACACAGTTTTATCACATATATATGTATGCCTAAAAAAGATATCTTTTGTTTTCAGTGGCTACTGAATTGTATTGAAAAGGTGTCATGCCATATGTGGTTATATTTCTAAGATCCATCCATCTGGTTCCATGTAGCCTCAACCAATCATTTCCACTGCTATATAATATTCCATTGTCTAAATATACCACCATGTATGTATCCATTTTCCTGTAAATAGGCATTTGGATTGTCTCTAGATTGCTATTAAAATCAGCATCATTATGAGCATCTTGTCACATCTGCTGACACTCATATGTAAGAGATTCATTTAAGGGTGTACCTAGGATTGAATGGCTCCTTCACTTGAGATATGAAAGTTCAACATTACATCATGATGCCAAATTGTTTTACACAATGATTATACTAGTTCACATTGCCACTAGCACTGTGTATGCATCCTTACTGCTCCACATTGACACTTGGTTTTGTTAGACTTTTAAATTTTTGTCAATTATATGAATATAAAGTCACATCTCATTAAGATCTTGATCTGCATTTCCCTGATTACCCATGAGGTTGAGCAGCTCTTCACAAGTTTATTACATATATATTTTTTTAGTACTATGTCTTTCCATGTCTTTTGCTTATTTTTTCTATTGGTTTGTTCATCATTGCATTGTAAGAATTCTTTATATGTTTTGATATTTTGTGTCTTTTTATACTAATCCTTTGCCTGGTATATCTAGTATATATATTCCAGTTTATAATTTGACTTTTCATTTTCTTTAATGTGTCTTTCTTTGATCAAAAAAATTTCTTAATTATAACATTCTTAAATTTGTCAGTGTCTTATACTTAGTGCTTTTTTTTTTTTCTTTTTCTTTTTGCGGTAGGCGGGCCTCTCACTGTTGTGGCCTCTCCCGTTGTGGAGCACAGGCTCCAGACACGCCGGCTCAGCGGCCATGGCTCACGGGCCTAGCCGCTCCACAGCATGTGGGATCTTCCCAGACCGGGCACAAACCCATGACCCCTGCATCGGCAGGAGGACTCTCAACCACTGTGCCACCAGGGAAGCCTACTTAGTGCTTTTTTAGCTTTAATGTTTCCCCTGTCCTAAAGTGAGAAAGATATTCTTCACTATATTACATAAGAGTTTGAAAGTTTAATTCATCTGAAATTCATTTTTGGTATGGTGTCAGGTAGTGATCCAATTTCACCTTTTTCCTCCCACTATGAGTGACCATTTTACCAGCACCCTTTGATTAGCACCATCTCATCTCCCCACTGATCTGCCGTACTATCCCCATCCATATTCTATATATGTGTGTGCCTTAGTTTCTCGGATCTCTATTCTATTCCAATGGGATGAATAAATTTTATTGTTTTGTCCATCCAACATTCCTTTCCTTTCATTCTGGTAATAGATTCTTTCATTCCTTTTTAGAGACTGCCCCTTCCTTACCTACTGGCCTTCCCACAGATGTGGACATATGACCCAGGCTGGACAGCTAGCAGTCTCCATCTTCTGAACAAGGTGATTAGTTTAAAATTGGTCACCCAATTAATAAAGAAGCCAAGATAACAGAAAGCACAGAAGATGAATGAGAACAGAGGTAACTGCTTGATGATAGCTTTGAGCACCTGGATCCAGTGATGCCTGAAGCAAGTGACCCTTTGCACTTTCCAATTACATAAGCCAGTGGATGCTCCTTGTTGTTAAATATGATTAAGGAGGGTTCTATCTCTTGCAGTTAACACACATAGATGGCCACAGCAGCATCTACTTGCAGGTGAATCAAGAGAATACCTATGGGCAGAGTCAATATTTTCCTCAATCTATCTCCCTCTGCTCCCACCCAAAGACAAATAGGAGATAGATCAAGTTCTCAAAACTCCAAGGAACAGGTGTTTTTGAGTCCTTTTAAAAATACAGAACACATTATTTAGGTAAATTCAATGCTGAAATATCATATAGAGAACACATAAAAGTGGCATTGCTGTGGTTGAAGAAGGGCTAAGGACCCATACAAGCCTCCCGTGCTGGCCCAAGAGCAGTTTCCCCTTCCATAGTATATGAATGCTACGATCTTAGCCTGGAGAATTTCCTTAGCAGATCTTACTAGACCATTAAGAAGCCAAGAAAAGGATTTTGATTTTAGAGTGGGTGACTTTAGGCTGTTCATTCTGGAAATAACAGATAACAGGGCAGTTATCTTTGGAGGCCATTCTTAATCCATGACAATAAAAGATGTCATCAGCATGGGGGGAATGCTGACTTTTCTGTTCTCTTGAGCAGAGGGAGAGGAAGCAGAGAGGCTTTTTGCTAGATTGAGAGTAATAGCAGAGCTGGGGAACCTAGGAATAGCTGCATCGGGTTTCATTGTCCCTTTACTCTGCCTCCACATTTATGACTTTCCTCCTGCCTCTATGGCCTCAGCAGTCTCCTAGCGAGAGGGTGCAAATCAGCCAGTCTTTGCAGTTCTGTTTGAAGTCAGATCTTCCCAGGGGAACCCACTTATCATCTGGGATCCCTCTACCCCTTGAAATCTTGGTAACTTGATACAAATCCCATAATTCCATGGTCAGTGGGATTCCAAAATCCTCCCCGACATTTATTTATCTTTGAAGCACTTAAACTGTGCCAGGCTCCTCTGCCTTGGGAAAAATATGGAAGGCTTATGGGAAAATATGAAGGTGAAACAAACCTGAGAGGGAATGACAATAGGATAAATGATAGAATCAAAATTCAACATGACCTTGAGAGATAAAAGCCAAGGTGATATCAACATTATGAGACTGGACAGGGAGAAAGGCAAGATTCTCCATTTCAAGTTTTTTTAATTTTTATTTAAAGATAGAATGGATGAATGTATATATATATATATATATATATATAGCTATGCTTAAAAATAAGAAACAGAAATCTCCTTGGATGGAGGAAGACAGTATTGATTATGATCCAGCCCCTCCCTAGTAGGGGGTTACCACACGGCCAAACCCACAGGGGGCTCCCCCAATCCAGGGCACAGCCTTGGAAAAAGGAAAGTATTTTGGTTCAAAAAACTCAATTGGAAATAAAGCATTTAGGACACCCAAGACCTAGTTTAGATTATGCTTTTCCACCATCCACAGGTAAGAGTCAAAATACCCTAGCACAGCATATGAGCCTCTATGTCTTCTTTCTATTTACTTTCCATTATTAACTCCATGATTGCTTCTCATGTGGATAAACCAAGCTTGCAACAAAACAACTATTTAGAAAGCTAACAAAATAGGCAATAATAGCACTAGGAGTGTAATTTCCAGATCAAAGGAAGTGATAGGCCTGCATTACTTTGCATTGATTAAACCTTATCTGGAGTTTGTTCTGTGTCCAACTCTAGGCCTTATGTTTTCTAAAAACACAATGACAGATGGGGAAAAAATCCAGCATGAGCAGCTCACCAACAGATGCAAAAGTGCACCTTGTGAGACCTGGTTACATTTTGCTCAGAGAAATCTTTAAGCTCCCTTGATTGCTATTTTCAAATGTTTGTAAGGAAAATGTAGGTGATGGAGCAGCAGACTTATTTCAGAAGAAATAAGTGGCCAATGGGTGAATCTTGCAGGAAGTTGGACTTAGCTCTGCGTAAGCACTAACCTTCAAAGGAATTGACTGTTGGGAACTACGGCAAGCTTTCTTTACCTGGGAGTGTCCATCTACAGAGACGTACTAAGCGCCCGAGAGGTGATCCTATGCATGGAAGAGTTTAACTTACTTGAAATGTAGCCCTCTCTTAATGACTGTCAGCAGGTTCCAGGATTTCTTAGAGGTCCAGAAGTGTTGAAAATAACTGGAGTTGTCAAGAATAGAGAAATAAGAGAGAGGAGGATATGAGGAAGATGGGATTAGCATTAGAGAAACTCTGAAATCTGTTAAATGGTCTTTCTAGAACCTCCATTTCCTCTTTCTTGACCAGTGATATACTCTCCCCATCCTCCATGATATTGTCTTGTACCACTTTCAAAATACTCCTTAATTAAAGGGTTAGTAATAATTCATATTAACAAGTAAGTGACTTAGAGAAATCCACAGTCTTTTCTGCCTAGAGCCATTGCTTACCAGTAAATGATAAAAGCTAACTAATAGACAATAAAGTCAAGTTATTAGCCATTTGCAGGGGAGAGATGAAGTGTTATGTTTGGGGGTACGTATACTAAAGGTTGATGACAAATAACAGAAATGGCCTCTATCTAACTTCAGCACAAAATGAATCCATTTGAAGAACACTGGTGAAGCTCACCGAAATAAGGATCATCAACCATGCCTCAGGAAAGACATGAACCAGGGAAGCCCTGGGGACTGGGAAGTAAGAACAGGTGAACCTTCTCTACCATGGCTGCTGCCATGAAACTCAGCTCTAACTGCTGTCCTTTGCCACCATATCTGTGTATGTCAACTTAATATTCAAATTCCCAAAAGACAGAAGATGATGGTGGATCTTGGGCCCTGTGACTACCTTGTGGGCTAGGAGAGAAGAGTCTGATGCCAGGTGCTGGTAGAAGCGTAAAGGTAAGACGACCAGATGTAGGAAAAGTCATAAAAGAGGGACGGAAATTCTTCCCAGCAACCTGAGATCACATCACACAAGTGAAGTTTTGAGAGTTGCCTCATGTCACCAACAAGTCCAATCCCATCACCATTATGCTCAGAGCCCTTGAGTGCCTCCCAGGTTCCAACAGGTGAAGCCCAAATTCCATAGCAGGTATCCATGACCCATGCAGTCTTGCCCTTGACCACTTCACTGGCCAAATGACCACTGAGTGGCCCTTCTGATTGACAGCCCAGCCACAGTGCACCAGTGAGCATTCCTAGTCCTAGCGCCCCTCTCCATGCAGCATCCTTCTGACTCTTGACGGCTTTGAGAGTTCCTATTTGCCCTCACAGATGATGGGACAAGGTAACTGGCTGCATCCACAAAGTACCTGCTCTGTTTGGTATTTTCACTGACTCTGGTTTTATTTTTGAGATTTACAGTATTATGGAATGTATTTCCCGTGAGCCACCTCATATCTTTGATGGTATTAAGCAGGACGTAAACAGGTAGGGCCCTTTGGAGCATCAGAGCTGGGTCAGAAGTCAGGGCGATCTCCCTCTCCTTCCCTCCACTTCCAGGTTAGAGTAAATGAAGCTTCAAGTTACCTGCCACATAGTAGGCACTTGATAAATACTTACTTGGTAATCTACTGAGAGAAGAGGGCTATTACTCCTTATGACCAATGACCGGGGCCAGATCCAGGTCTCAGAGGGTGAGGCTTACTCGGTTTGCCTGGCCCTCTAAGAAAAAGAATATGAAGATATATTACTTTTGCAGTTTTCACAAAAACAGACGGCAGGAGAAATAACTTATAATAGCCTTGTGTAAGAGAGAGAACTGAGGCAGAAATTTCTTACCTCCTCTGCTCATACCCACCCACATCATTTAACAGAAAAGAACCAGGTAAGGAGGTTTAGCCTTTACTATGCCTTTGCTGTGTGCCAGCATCTCATTTCAGCCTCACAACACTGTGAAGGCAAATGTATAGTTTTCCTGTGGCTGCCATAACAAATGATCACAAACTTAGTGGCTTAAAGCAACAGAAATTTATCCTTAAACAAAAATCAAGGTGTTGGTGGAGACATGCTTTTCTATAGAGGCTCTAACAGAGAATCTGTTCCAAGCCTCTTCCAGCTGCTGCTGGCTGCTGGCATTCCTTCGTTTGTGGCAACGTCCCTCCAATCTCTGTCTTTACATCCACCTTCTCTTCTGTGTGTTTCTTATAGGGACACTTGTCACTGGATTTAAGGCCCACCCAGATAATCCCAGATGACTTAATCTCCAGATCCTAAATTTAATTTTACCTGCAAAGACCCTTTTTTAATAAGGTTACATTCACAGGTTCCAGGAATTAGGATATGGATATACCTTTTGAAGGGCTACCATTAAACCTACTACAGAGAGACTGTTGTTATCTTCATTTTGCTAAGGCTCAGAGAGGTTAAGAACAGTTCCCAAGGTTGCACAGAAAATGATGGATCCAGGATTCAAACCCAGGCAGACTGCTTCAGTCTGAGGTCTTAACCACTACTTTATACAGCAATTGCAAGTTGTAAACCAATGGACAGAGAGGATATATCAGTCTTCCCCTGAATATACAGTTTTATAGAATTATAATAGTTGGCTAGATTTAAACATTGCAGGTTATTTTATATAAAATTCTGGATTTTCAGTTATAAAACAATAACACAGGGATACCTCAATCCAGAGACAGAATTTCTTCATGGCAACAATTGGATGGTACTAAGGGGTGGCTGCCCCTTTTAGATGGGACATTAATGCTTTAATACTCCACACACACACCCCACCTGCCCTCATGCCCTCTTATTTACCCTTGGTCTCCACTCATTGACTTGACTTGCCAGAACCTTGAAAGTACTTGAGCTGGGCTCTCTGCATACATGGATGGCTGCAGAATTGATTAAAGGCTCTATACAACTTCAAGGCCTGTTTCAGGAGGTCTTGCCCTATTTGTATCCTCTCCAAGGCTCATGGAGTTCTCTCCCTCCTCTGCATTTTTCTACCCCTTTATAAGCCATGCCAACCTCCTCAACCTTGACCTTGAGTTATTGGTAATACTGATTATATTCTTGCCCCCAAACTCTGATGGCTTCTAGATTTAGTGTTTACTTCTTTTTTTAACTGCAGGTCAGGTTTCTGTGAATTGTGCTTGAGCTGCACTGAACTTCTTTTGGTTACACAAATGTCAAAAGTGCTCTCACCTCAGGCCTTGGCACCTTCCCCTCCTGTGCTTTGGTGGCATTTCACTTCCCTCTGTCTTTTCATACCTGGCTATTTCTTGCCTTCGAATCTCAGTTTAAATTCCATATCCTTAGTTACTTCATTCAGCCCAACCAACCATCAAAAGACATTGTTGAGAAAATCAGGGGGAAATTTGACCATAGTCTTGGTTTTGGATAATATTAAGGAATACTTATTTATCTTTAAGGTGTGTTAATGATATTGTGAATATGTTGTTGTTGTTGTTTCTGAGTCCATTTTTATTAGAAATGCTCACATGTTTATGGGAGAAATGGTACAATTTCTTGGATTTGCTATAAAATACTCCAACAACAACAACCAAAGTATAAGTATAAGTGAAATCAAAGAAATGGGGTTGTCAAAATGTTGATGACTATTGAAGCTGGGGGAAGGTTATGTGGGGATTCATTATATTATTCCTTGACCTTTGTGTGTTCTTAAAAAAATTCATAATAATAAAGATATGTGTGTATATGTATGTATATGTTTGTAAAAACTTGGATATCACATTCTCTAAGAGGCCTCTGACTGCCTGACACCCTCATTTCATTCTCCCAAGCACCCATCTCTTCATGATCTGTTATTATTTTTCTACCAGTTTGTGTGTGTGTGTGTGGGGGGGAGGGGTGTGTGTATGTGTGTTTTGTTTTATCTCCTTGCACCTGTCCTACAGAATTTAAGAGCTGGTTCCTGCAAGAATTTTCACACTGAGCAAATGGACAACATTTTCTTCTGTTCACTGGCACATCTCTAAATGCCTCCTAAAGCAATAGCTAGCACATGGTAGGTGCTTAGTAACTGCTTTTGACTAATGAACCCAGACTTTAAGCTCCAAGAGACCTTGTCCCCTCCCCTGTGCATCAATGTGGTCCCTATTGTGATGTAAGGCTCTTGATCTGACTATTTAGGAACTGATTGTGAAATAAATGCTCATGTGCTCTGAACTGCACTTTACAACATGCTTGCTTGTCTCCTGTTTATTCTTGGCTTGTGTGTGATAGCAGCTTGGAGAGTATGGGGGTATAAAGTAGTTTTTTAAAAAAATACTTTAGGAATTCCTGGAGTATTTCTAAATTATTTTTCTTACACAATTTAAAACTAGTGTTAAATTGTCTATATAACACAACAAACATTTAAATGTCTTACAGATTACATTTTAACCCATTGAAGGCTAAGGCCATCAATGAGTTACTTTGAGTTGCCAGATTATCTAATTCTGGAGAAGGGCCTTATTAGTATAGTAATATACTAATACTATACTATACTATACTATACTATACTATAGTAAAGCTTTCCTTATATCTTAATGTGTGTATTTGCATGTTTTTGGAATGTAGCATTGATTTGGAAAGCCTCTTGTTTTTTGTTTGTTTCTTTCTTTTCTTCCTTTTTTTTTTTGTTTTTAAATTCAGGCTCAATCAGGTCCTGTCATGTAAAACTGTATATATAGGAACGCTTATACAGTACATCTTTGCATGATTAGGTACTGGGCAAGGGAAGTTGAAATGTAGGACCTGGTGTCATGACAACAATCCCAACATAGGCAATTTCTCAGATGACCATCCATCTTAAAGCCTACTGATGTGAATTGGACATTTAAGTTTAAGTTAAAGAATGTGGAGTCATAGTTAAATATCAGTAGCAATGCAGTTTTATAATATGTGGACTAGTTTTACTGAAGAATGAGTATGCTGACACCAAAATGAGCTACTTGGGAAATGGCAGTCCTTTGCAGCTATGAATCTATGTAGAAAAGAAGTTTGTTTGTTCAATTCTGTGCAACAGAAACAAAATTCAAAAATACATGAAATTCTGAAGCTTACGGAAAACTGTAACTGTTGTCTGTGTCTTCAGCTTTGGTTTTCTTGTGTTAATTAGCAGTGACTCATTGTTTTTAAATGTAGGCTCTGAGTTTAAACAAATAGATGATATTTATACAGCGTGCCACTTTGAATTTTCAATATAGTTTGCATATTTGCACTCTATATAAGATTTTATTTGAAAACGAGACTCCACTGCTCAAAAAACATAAAACAAAAAACGCTGGGTTGGTGGGGAGAATATGGTGTTTAGAGGTAGGTGGTCTTGGGTTCAAGTTCAAGCGATGCCCAGTACAACATGTCCCAAAACTTGTATTTCATAACTGCTTTCTAGATGCTGTCCTGTCTTTACGAATCCACTGCCTGCATGCAAAGCCTTAGATCCTTGAGGTTCTTCTGCTTTTCCTTTTCTTTCACAAAACATCTCATGTGAGGAAGGTGCCATCCTGCATGTCCATATGGTAGCTATGTTCAAAGCCCAAGAAGAATCTAGAAGATAAGGGACATTCGTAAAAAAGTGCTGGCTAATCAAGCCTGCCAGGCTCTGAGCCCAAGTGGGCAGTTTAGTTTTTGAAGAGTTTTGTTTCTCTAAGAGGCCGCCAGGACAATGCAGGCCTTATGCTAAGTCAACTGACCAGACCTTACCTCCTGCCACTGCCCCACCCCCAGCTTTGAGGACCGCCCATAATCTTCTACGGGGGACAAAGTAACAAAGACCAGTCTATTTCCCTCCACCCTGGAGATGCCATCAGGGGAAACAGAGCATGTTTTCTTCAAAGTCCAAAATACTCAGTTTTGGGCTAGAAGGCCAAACTTGTTGAACTGGGAGGGAGTGGGCTCAGATGGGAGGCTGGGAGGCATTGGCAGGTTTTCTAACTTTGGATGGAGCATGGGCTCCGGGTGAGAGCTGGGGTGGGAGTGGGGCTCCAGGAGGAAGAAGGGGATGTTGCCAGAACTGGCTGGCTCCAATCACGCACATTCTTGGCAAGGAGAGAGAGTCCTTGGATGGGGAAATCTCCAGAAGCTGCAGAGAGGGTAGCCTTTTCACTGCCTATGTTTTCAAAATCATAAAGGCAATCACATGCTTTATTAGACTTTAAGCCAGAGTTGACGCTTTGCAAAAACAAAGCCAACAAACAAAACCCAAATGTCTTAAATAGGTCATCAGAAAGACGTCTCCTCGGTGTTGACAATCAAATTTCCTCTTCATGTTTCACTTGCAGACACGAAACCTGCCATGGTGCAGTGCTGGGATAGTCTGCTACACAGTCTCTCTGACCCCAGGATCATTCTCTTCTGTCTGCTCTGCACAGGGCAGGTAGCGGTTGCCTTAGTGCCTACACAAATGAAGGTGCATTTCATGGCTTTAACTTTCTGTTTCTCCCCATTGTCTATTAAATAAGCTTAGACTCTCATCCTTGCCACTCAGAGCCTTCCACAATCTGTCCCTAAACTATTTGTTCAATCTTAATTTTACTGTAACTGTGAACTACTTATCCCCCTATCAACTTCACATTCTATTTCCCATTCATGCATCCTGCTCTTCACTCCATGCCTTTCCTCCTACTGTTCAAATGACTCCCAATGCCCTCTCTCCCCCTTCCACCTGTCCATGTTCAAGTTCTACCTACTCTAAAATACCTATCTCAGACATTGCACCTCTACAAAATCTTCCTAAGAAACAGTCATTAAGAAGATTAAATTTACTCTAGATTTGCCCTTTCATCTTCTAGCACTATGGTTTGGGACTAGAACTGCAACTTCTCTGAACCTCAGTCTCTTCAGCTATAAAATGAGGAAAACTTACAGGGAGTGTGAAATTTCACCGACAATAAGAGTTCTTAGCACAACGCCCAGCACATAGTGAGTGCTTAAAAAGTCCACTTTAAAATTTATTATTATGCTTACCACGTTCTATCTTATTTTATGGTGGGGAGAAACGTACTCCCATTGTTTCAGTCTGCATTTCAAAGAATTCCTGCAAGATGGGAGAAAGCCTATGAAAAAATTCACATAATCGATAGACAACTTCAGACTTACATGTTTCTCACCACTTGCCACTCTGTGCTAATTCACAAATGGAATCCTGGTGGTAAGTCTTATTTACCACAGACATTTTAATCAGCCATTATATTCTACCTGCTCCCCAAAGGAGCTGTAAAATCAGCATTTACAATACTGTGGGAGTCTTATTCCCTGCTCAGATTTCCAGAACATGGAGCTATCATCCCATATTTATAGAGTACTTCAGTTTTCAAACGCTGTCTTGTTTGGTCACTGCAACAATCCTGGAAGTTAGGAATACTTAGCACCGCCTTACAAAGGAAGAAAGAGGGACTCATAGTGACCAAGTGAGACCACAGGCTAATGTAACGGTCAGTGCAGAAACAATTAAGTCATGTGGGCACAGGGTAGCTACTCAATAAGAATTTATAAAGTGAATGAATGAATGGATGGATGGATGAATGAGAGAAGTAAGCTGCCTTCTTTTCTGGCTGAGAGATACAATTCATTAGGAGTAATGGGAGGATAATATTCATCTATGAAATCCTTTAAAAATTAGGGGTACTGTATCTGTCGGATCCTTTCGGTTTTGACAGATGTCCTACATAATTTGTTTAAGGGAAAGTGAGAACTATTGGCTTCTATAAGTGGGAAGCACAAGGATGAAGCTGCTTTTTTAAAAGTTGGTTCTGGGCTCAAGTAATATTACCAGTTCTCTCTCTGTCTCTCTCACACACACACACACACACACACACACACACACACATGCACACACACACACACACATACACACACACACACACACTTTCTCTACTCTGCAAGACAAACTTCCCCCACTCAGTAGAGAAGATTGCAGTGCCCCAAACTCCACATCCTTCCTGTTCTGTTGTCAGGATGATAAAAAAATGGAGGTGTGCCAGGCATCCACATTCAACAACTAGAACAGGGCCCCGGTAACACTATGTGAAAGTAATTTTAGAATTACTTACGGGGTATCTCAGGGACAGTGTGTATTTCATAGTGATATAGGCTTCTAATTGCCCGCTCTAGCCATGCCTACACAAATAAACTATAATAGTTCATTCTTATGAGCACTTATTTATGGGCAGTCCCTGTTCATTGCATGTGTGTGTGCTTTCATTGTGTCCTTTGAGCAACTCTACAATGTAGTTCCATTATTATTGTCCTTTATAGATAAGGAAAGTGAGGCACAGACAATTTAAGTAACTTCTCCAAGGTTTTGCAGCTACTGGATAGTATAAATAGATATTCAGGTCTAAATGTTCTAGCTCCAGAGACCACAGTCATAACCACCACACAACTGCCTCTCAGTTACTACTTGTGTGACTTGAACATTTCATATGATTCAGTAAAAATCTCAGTTCCTCATGAGTAATGTTACATAATTGTTGCAAAGAATAGAGATAATGAATGTATTCACTATGCCTAGTAGGGGTTCAATCAACCATAGTTAATGCTCCATTCCACGAAGATGCTTATTTATGGATCCTAGCATAGCCCAGGAAGCTCACAGAGATAGACTGGGATGACAAGGACCAGAACTATTAATGGTTTTGAGATCTTTGTGTTAACAAGCCCAGGCCTCTGATACAAGGTTTATACCTTAGTCTGTCTTAAAGTCGAGATTGTGAGCAATATTTGGGGTTCCAGGGACAGCAATCTATCAAGTTGGCTTAAATCTAAGAGAGGAATATTTATTATCATAAATGAAATATGACATTATAGAGTCAGTGTTCAAATAATCTTTGTAGAAATTGGTCTTTCTTTATCTCCCAGTTCTACTTTCCTCTATGTTGATTTATTTTTCCAGTTCGGCAGAGGTGGTCACCATATACCATCTCTCCACCCTAATATCAGTTTGGCACGTTGTCCTCCCCGGCTCCTTCCCCATGTAAAGAGAGCATCTTTTCCTGAAATTTCCATCAAAAGTCCTGGGAACCTCTCATTGGTCTGGTTTAAGTCATATGCTTACCCCTGAATCAATGACATGGCCATAGGGTTACAGTATTCTGATTGGCCCAAAGCAGCTCATTCTTCTCACAAAGGGAAATCAGGGTGCAGTTACCAAAAGAAGGGGAAAAAGATCCAGGGCAGGCTAAAATGATTCTTCTCCTACAGAGCGCTGTAAACAAAGGTGGAAAATTCCAATCAGTCCAGTAGAGAAAGAGTTCTTGAGTTTTATCTGGAGAGGGCAAGCCTCATTTGAATAGGGGAAATTAAAAATTTGGCCCCAACAAGTTTTTATTGTACCTCTCCCATTCATTCAATATTTATTTATTAAGCACCTACTGTGCATCAGGTGCTGTGAAAAGAGCTGAGGATACAAAGAGGAATAAATACACCTGCTACCCTCTACAGCTCTCAATCTAGTGATGATTGTTGGGGATGGGGGAGATAAGAATTTTAATAGTTACCTTGCAGTTTTATACTCCAAACACAAAAACAATTTTTGAGTTGCATAAATACTCAAATATTAAGTATTAAACTATTAATCACTAAAAGAAAATATGCTAAGAGATTTATATAATGAGCTGGAAAAAATGTATTCACCAAAATATTTTGGAAGACAGCAACATATTTATTTGGCAGAAATGTTTGATAAGATTTTGGGGTATAGGTCAAGATCCTCAAAGAATGCTTACCTATCAAAAGATGGTTCATTTATTTCTCTTAATAAAAAAATATTTGGTGCTTACTAGAGAGAGAAATTAAGAGGAGATATGGCAAAAGAGATAAAGATGGTGGGATGCTTTGCATTTAATGGTGATGTGTCCTTCATCATGAAACCCTCCCTCCCCTCTCTCCCCCAACCTCTACAAAACAATTGGTGTGAGTGGATTTATTGGGGAAACTGGTGAATGGGCTGAGCTTCCTCCATACAGAGCCTGTGGCTACAGTTGTCACAGCTGGAGTGACTGCAGTGACATCTGTTTTCCATTGATCTAATCACAGGGTGGGGATGGACTGCCAAAGCATGACCCCAAAGGCAGAAACCACAAAAGAAACGGGGACTAAATATGGCTGCATCACACAGAACAGATTCTGAATGGTTAAAATGCCATAAACAAAGTTAAAATGTCAAAGACAAACTGGAATGTATTTTGTTTGCAGTGTAAATGAGAAAAGTTTATTTTTATAAAAATATTTTTATATCTTTAAAAAAACAAAAGCAAACACCCCAATAGAAATATGGGCAGAGAATATGATCTGGTCATTTTCAGAAAGAAAAAGATATAACTGATCAATAAACATATTAAGAAGTTTAATCTCATCAATAATGAAGAAAACACAATAACAAAATCCCATGGTTTGCCTATTAGATTGGGGGGAAAAAATGAGAATTCCCAGCTTTTGCTAGATTGTGGAGAAATGGGCATCTTCAGATACTGCTCAACAGAGAAAAAATTTCCAAAGAAAAATTTGGCAGTGTATTCGAAATCCTTAAACATGTACATTTTTTTTTTTTTTTTTTGCATTACGCGGGCCTCTCACTGTTGTGGCCTCTCCCATTGCGGAGCGCAGGCTCCGGACGCTCAGGCTCAGCGGCCATGGCTCACGGGCCCAGCCGCTCCGCGGCATGTGGGATCTTCCCCGACCGGGGCACGAACCCGTGTCCCCTGCATCGGCAGGCGGACTCTCAGCCACTGCGCCACCAGGGAAGCCCAACATGTACATTTTTAATGAAAAAAAATTCATTTCTGGGGATGTATCCTCAAGAAATATTTAGACAAATGTGAAAAGGTATGCATACAGGGGTTGTTTCTTTATAAAAGTTTCTTTATAAAAGTGAAATATTTGAAGCAACCTAATATTCAGAGGCCACAGATTGGTTACCAAAACTATGCTGTGAAACACCAGGCAGCTACTAAATATTACGGTACAGATGCATATGGAGGAACATGGGAATATAGCTCCAATATAAACATGATGAAGTGAAAAAATCGGGCTGGAAAAGTATATGTATATTGTGAACCTAGTTTTGGTGATAGACACAACCCACAAATGCACACAAAGGAAAAAATGCCCAAAGGGCATCCACCAAGTGGTTTCCAGAGGTTATTTGGTGGTGACTAGATTATAGGTGATTTGGGTTTTTTTTGTTTGTTTGTTTAAATTTAATTGGGGTCTCTGTTCTGAGTATCCTCAAAAGAAAGCTAGATTCTGACATCATGAAACAATAAACGGAGATATGGAGCAATGGTGGTAGGCAGTGCTGTGGAGGGGTAAGCGCAGGTGATGTGGGGAGCAGTGGGGAGGCCTGTAACACCCACAGGAAATCTCAGGAGCGCATGCTGAGCCATCTTCCTTCCCTCACTTACTCTGTTGCTACAGCATAGTGTCCCCACTCCAAATGAATGTCTCTCCACTCCAAATCTGATTCCTTCTGAACATTGCCAACGATATGGACTGTCCTTCATTCCCAAGCTCCAGGTGCCCATCACAACTTACCCAGCCACCTGCCCCAGCCCTGGAGCCCTGCTTTTGTGCCTTCTACACAGGCTCTTCTCTCCACCTGAAAAGCCATCCCTCTATTCTTTGTTCGGCGATCTCCTTAAAGATTGTTCAAATGTCAAATCCTCCATGAATACTTCTCAGACCTACTGAATTGATCTTTCCTTTGAGCTCTTGTCATACGTCTACTCTAGTATGTTCTAGACCCTCCTCTTTGTTGTTTGGTATGGCAGGATCCTGTCTGCAGGTCTACCCCCCTTCCTGCCCTTCAAGATGGGATTCAGGCATTGTGGCTCTGCAGTCCCATAGGCCAAACCTCAAAGGTGAACTGCTCACCTAGGCTGGAGAAGATTACACAGGACACCTCTCTGTTTCATTGCTTAGTATAAAATCCAATCCCCTTGCCATGACCTTGAGCACCTCTTAGCTCTGACATTGCTTTGTGGGCCTGCTTCCCACCTCTGCTCTTGTTCCCCCACTTCTGGAATGAGATCACCATGGCAGAACCTGTAGTGGTCACCAAAGTGATGAGGCAGTCGCTGGCTCTGAGTATACTGACCAGGGCTTAGTGACCTTTCACATGCCTGGTAGTCAGGCACAGCCCTGGTGTCCAGGGTCATGCAATTGGCAGCCCAAGGAGGTTCACCTATCTCCCCATCATTCAGGGCTGCAATTTACTTTCAGCATTTCCAAGCTATGAAATTGGTGGACACAAACTTTTTGAAACTAGGATTTGGTGGCATTTCTTAGCCTATTCTTCTAAGGCTAACTGGAAAGGCATGTAACCTGATGACAAGACTGGGTATCATTCAGGGATATACCTGTTGGGATTTTTGTGTTAAGGAGTTCTCTTGGTCTGAGGGGAAGTGAGGAGACCAGTCAGGAGACCCTTGTCTCCCAGCAGGTCTGGGCAAGAGTGACAAGAGTGGACACAGAGAAATGTAGGTCAGTTAGGAGTGTCTTTGGGAGGTGTAATTAACAAGACTGACTAGGTGTACGATTCGTGGAGGGAGGGATGGAAAGGAAAAATCATGGGAAAGTCTTTGTTTTTGGATTGAGCAACTGCATGGAGGGATGGTGATGTATTTAAGGAGGGGCAAAGGGCTGGGGTTGGGTAGGTAAGCACTTTGGAAGAGTTTATAGGATGTGGGTGGGGGAAGGAAGATGTTCTGTTACCAACGCATTACATTTGAAGTGTCTGAGACATCCAGGTGAAGATGGCAATTATGCAGCTGTTTATGTGAGTCTAGAGCACACGGTCTGGGCTGGAGATAGACATTCTGGAGTCATTGACATTGAGGTGGAATTTAAAATTGTGGAAAGGCATGAGCACAGGTTGAGAAGGAATATTAGAGAGAATGCAAGACCAAGAGAAAAGCTGGGTCACCTTGCATAATCTTTCTGTGCTTCCTTTTACTCATCTGTAATATGGGAATTTAAAAGCGCCAGGCATGTAGTAGCACTCTGGGAATACAGCTTTATTTGTTAACATTTTTACAGGTCAGTAGAAGGGGGGCTGGTAATGAAAATATAAAGGAGACAGTGAGGTCTGAGGGAAACGTGGGCATGCAGTTCCTTCAACAGAGTGTATGTGGGCCTATGTGCATGTGTACATGCAGATATATGTATATATATATGTGCCTGTGTGGGTGAGGCTGTAGTGGGAATAGCAGGGACCCAGACACTCAAACAAGATGAAAGCCCACCCTGTCCTTATCCTCTTAAGAGACCATATTCATTTCCTTTCGATTTATAACCTGATTACATGCAATGATGACTTTTGAGCTTTTTTAAAATTGAAGTATAGTTGACTTATAATATTGTGTCAGTCTCAGGTGTACAAAGTGATTCAGTTGAAATATATGTATTTTTTAGCTTATTTCCCATTATGGCTTATTACAGGATATTAAATATAGTTCCCTGTGCTAGATAATAAATCCTTGTTGTCTATTTTATATACAGTACTATGTATCTGTTAATCCCAAAATCCTAATTTATCCCTCCCTCCCTCCCTTTCCCTTTTAGTAAACATAAATTTGTTTTCTATGCCTGTGAGTCTGTTTCTGTTTTGTATATAGATTTATTTGTAGCATTTTTTAGATTCCACATATAAGTGATATCATATAATATTGGCCTTTCTCTGTCTGACTTACTTTACTTAGTATGATAATCTCTGGCTCCATCCATGTTGCTGGAAATGGCAATATTTCATTATTTTTTATGGCTGAGTAATATTCTATATTCTATACACACACACATCCATATATATACCACATCTTCTTAAGCCAATTATCTGTTGATGGAAATTGGATTGTTTCCATACCATGGCTATTGTTAATAGTGCTGCTATGAATATTGGGGTGTATGACCTAAATGAATTTTTAAGTCATTGCTGGATGATAATACAACTGCTGCAAAATCTACCACCAAGTTTATGTTTAATATAATTTTAGCAAGTCCTGGATGCGCATGTCTGTCCCAGTCCATAAGTTTCCCTGTTCATGCCAGTGTGATTTGTTCCAGTTGAGAATGGGCTGGTTAATATTACTCATGGGCTTTCCCACCCAGTTCTAGGCATGATCACCAGGGGCATAATTTTGAACAGAGCCAGAGGTGGAGGGAGAACAGTAGGAGAAATTCTGGAAATATCATTTTAAGGAATTGATTTGATAATGGGGAAAATGTTATGTCCCATATCTCATTTTATTTACTAATGAAATATTACTGAGTTCTTAGATCATTTCGTGAACAGTCTCTTAAAATAATAATGATAAAAATCCACAACCTTAGGAGGACACTCTGAGATTTGTAAACCACACTTTCCTCATCTCAGCTCATTCTCTGTCAGCCTTGGGTGAGGGAAGACAGAGCAGCCACAGGAACCTGGACTCTGGAATCAAACAGGGGCTTGGCTCTGGCCTCAGTCTCAGGGTTAGTTTGCTAGGGATGCAGTTACAAATCACCACAAGTTTGGTAGCTTAAAACAACAGATACTTACTGCCTCCCAGTTCAGGAGACCAGAAGTCCGAAATCAAAGTGTCAGCAAGGTTGGTTGCTTCTGAGGGCTCTGAGGGACTATCTCTTCCAGGCTTCTCTCCTAGTTTCTGGCATTTGCTGGCAATCTTTGGCTTTCTTAGCTTACAGGTGTATCAGTCCAATCTCTGCCTCCATCATCACATGGCATCTTCCTGTGTATCCCTCTGTGTATTTACCTGGCCTTCTTCTAAGGCCCACAGACTTAGGGCTCATCTTAATCCAGTATGACCTCATCTTAATCATATCTGCAAAGATCCTATTTCCAAATAAGGTCACATTCTGAGGTTCCAGGTGGACATGAATTTTTAGAAAGTACTCTTCATCCTGGTACAATCTCTTACCAGTTGTGTAAGTTTCTTGGAGAGTAAGTTTTTTCACTTGTAATATGTAAGTCTTAGACTATTGGGTTGTGAGGGTAAATGAAGTAAAACAGGAGACACATCTAGCACAGTGCTGAGTGTATAGTAAAGACCATAAGAACTGTGTTACCAAGGTCAGATCCTGGCTATGCTGGGAGATCACAGACTTCTCTGAGCCTGTTTCCTATCTTCATTAAAAGCTCCTTAAAAACAGGGACAATTTACTCTGTTCTATTTCCATTGCTACATCTCAAGAGCTTTCTACAATACATGGTCAGTAGTGGGTGCTTACTAAAACATCTTGGCATGAGTGCACTCTAACATGGGAATGATACATACCTCACAGAAGTGTTGGTAGGATGAAATGAGACAAACTTATGTCTGCTCCTTTGTGCTCAGTAAAACATCTATTCTCTCATCTCTCTCTCTCTCTTTTTTATATACAGACTGGCACAGAGTATAGACATTCTGAGAGATGCTAAAGGGGGCTGTACTCATCAATGAAAAGCTCAAGAAAAAGTTAGGGAAGGGGTATCCTGAGCTCAGTTTAAGGTCTGGGTAGAATTTGGAGAATGGGAAGGAAAAAAGTAAGCCAGCTTGACAAACCACCAGAATGACGTCCACTTAGCCTACAAATAGTCAGCTCTGATCCAGGGACCATGTACAAGGTTGGGGATGTCAAGATGATCTTCCTGCTCACTTTGGTTCTTAAGTTCAGTAGAGAAAACAGACCTAAACAGGTTAATATAAGGTTCTAAGGCTTCATGGGGACATTTTCCCAGGATAAAAATTTCTATAAACTACTTTAGGTATATGTAAATGTTTAAACAATAACAGTGAATATTGTACACCCAAGTAAAAGAATGAAGCATTGTTAATACAGTGGGAACTCTCTGTGTTCTCCTCCCAACTGGCACCTCTCTCTGACAGGTGGAAATGTTGTTCATGAAATAAAGGATAAAGTGAAGAGAAATGACTGGCTCAGGGTGCTACATGGAACATAAACTCAGCTCAGGGTTCACCATCCTTCCATAATGGGAATAGGCAAGTATAGACTTGTGTTATCTGATGGTGTTTATTTGTTGCTTTCCAAGCAAAGGAAGCAGGATATTACTCTAAAGCCCTGAGGTGTATGAATGATCCTTTTCTTGATTCCCTGGACCCCATTTCTAAAGTAGTCTTATCCTATTTAATAACAATGTCACAGAAATTGGAGGATAAAGAGGCTCCAGTAGCCCACATTCTAAATGAAACCTCCAACATAGGATTAAGCATCATGTCCAATGATCCCTAAGAGGTGGCAGAATTAGCCTCTGCTCCATCCTTGCCCAAGCATCATATCATAATGCTCCTCAAGCTGTGAAAATGCGAGCAGGGGACACAGAAGATGAGGAATATGTGGGAACTATCCTCTTTGTTTGGGAGGAGACATTTCCCCTCTTTGGAAGCCTAGTGAAAGGGGTGACCTAAGAGAATCACTTTTGGAGGCTAAGGCCATCTTACTTGCCAACCTTGATATCACTGAACTGCAGAACTTTGAGGCCTTACCTGGTGCTAAGGCAAGGAGGAGAGCATGGTGTGGTAGGCA
Organism: Lipotes vexillifer; assembly: GCF_000442215.2. Lineage (NCBI taxonomy): Eukaryota > Metazoa > Chordata > Mammalia > Artiodactyla > Lipotidae > Lipotes > Lipotes vexillifer. The sequence goes on from NW_006780223.1 coordinate 62,310, forward strand.
GAATTTTAAGGTGGTCCCTGAGATTCCCAGACCCAGGTGTACACACACCTCCTCCTAGTCTCCAGCCAACACTGATCAAAGTACTGATGTGAAGGGATTTTTCAGATGTAGTAAAGGTCTCAAATCAGTTTACCTTAAGATGGGGAGGTTATCTGGACCCTGGTCTAATCATAGCTGAGTTTAAAGGTCAAAGGCAGAGGAAATCAGAGATTCAAAATGTGAGGGAGACTGGGCATACAAGAAGTTCTCTGTTCATAACTTGAAGATGGAGAGACCACATGGAAAGACATTCAGTTAGTCTCCAAAAGGTGTGAGCGAATCTGGTTGATAGCCAGTAAGAAAATGGGGACCTCAGTCTTACAAACACAAAGAACTGAAATTCTGCCAGGAGCCTGAATTCACTTGGAATCAGATATTCCCCAGAGCCTCCAATGATAACTCATGCTGATTAACACCTTGATTTTAGTCCTGTGATAAACTAAGCAAAGAACTTTAGACCTACATAACTGTGAGATAATAAATGGGTATTGTTTTAGGCTAGAATATTATGATAATTTTTATGTAGCTGGCTGCTGTAACAAAATATCATAGACTGGGTGGCTAAAACAACAGAAATTTATTTCTCACAATTTTGGAAGCTGGGAAGTCCAAGATCAAGATTCTGGCCTATTTGTTTCCTGGTGAGAGCCTTTTTGCAGAAGGCTGCCTTCTTACTTTATCCTTACATGGTTGAGAGAGAGAGAGAGAGAGAGAGAGAGAGAGCAAGCTCTATGATCACTTCTTATAAGGGCACTAATTCTATTATGAAGGCTCCACCCTCATCACCTCATCACCTCATCTGAGCCTAATTACCCCCCAAAGGCCCCACCTCCCAATACCATCACCTTGAGGGTTAATGTTTCAACATAAAAATTTGAGGAGGACACCAACATTCAGTTCATAACAGGAGGATTTTCCAGGGTCAGAGATATGTCACCAAATACCGTAAACAAAAGCCTTATGTCCTCTGAACTGAATTCCCTGGGAATGAAAATAAATTGAAATTCTGAATGGGGGCAAGGAGCAAGCAAGCCTTTCTGAGGTTGCCACTTTTCATGCCATCTTGATGCCAGAGCTGCCTTGAACATCAGGAGTCCCTGGTTAGTAAGCCCAGACCAGACATTCAAGCCCAAATCAGCCCACTCTAAGCCAAGGACATCTTCATCACCCTGGTAACTATTCAGGCTCTGCTGTGGGGGGCGGGGGCACATTCCGAAGGCCAGGGAACAGGAGGAGGTGGAGAGTTGGCATACAAAGAAACACGTCTCAGAAAGCAGCCCAGAAGAAAGTCACAAAAGCCACGTTTGCCTGGGTCTAATATTTGCCATTCCAGAATTTCACATCTGCAAACAGCAGGGTTGAGTCTGTGGTCATGGACACAGCCTGGACTGAGTGCTGCTTCTTGCTCTTTATGGCTTTTACAAGAAAGTTGCTGGGTTCTAAAGACATGATATGATTTGTCTTTCTAATCTCTCTCTCTTTCTCTCTCTCAATCTCTCTTTCCTCCCTTCCTCCTTCTCCCTCTCTCTTCCCACATAACACAAAAACTTGAAAGAAGACATTAGCAACTTAATATTTATTGAGCACTGACTGTGTTCTAGACATCATGTTGTGTATACAATGCTATATTAGCTGTTTCTCATGATAATTCCGTGAAAATGGGTATATTACCCCCATTGGTAGGCAAGAATAGTTATGTTCAGAGATGTTGATTAAAATGTCTGAAATCACACAGCCCATAAGGACTGGCACTGGATTGGAACTCCTGCTCAGCTGCCCTCAGATACCCTCTCCAGATCAGAACTCAATATGAAACTCCTTTCCTTTTACTGCCCACCTAGGACCCAATTGTGGAAGCACAGTGTACATCTAAAGAACAACTTGGGGGAAGGTAAGTGGGGACAATGTCTTATCTTTCAACACATCTTTAAACATCTTCTGAGGTCCTAAGGATCATCTGTGAAATGAGTGAGGTCAAAAAGAGGAGAGGGCTTCCCTGGTGGCGCAATGGTTGGGAGTCCGCCTGCTGATGCAGGGGACACGGGTTCGTGCCCGGGTCTGGGAGGATCCCACGTGCCGCGGAGCGGCTGGGCCCGTGAGCCATGGCCACTGAGCCTGCGTGTCCGGAGCCTGTGCTCCGCGACGGGAGAGGCCACAACAGTGAGAGGCCCGCGTACAGCAAAAAAAAAAAAAAAAAAAGAGGAGAGATTCAACTCAATCATTTTTACAAATGTCAACAAACCTCCTGCCATTGTTTCATTGCTAAACATAAGAAGATGAACAAGACCATCTCTACCCTCAAGCTAATAATGGTTTATGCTGTGACCAAGCATTTAAAATATTGTACTCCCTTTTAATTTATTTCTCACAAGAATCCTATCAGGAAGTCGTTAGTACAGTATATCCACTTTATAGAAGAGAGTCAGGTGACTGTCCAGGGACCCAGAGTCAGGATAGACACAGCTGCTGCCAAAGCTTGTAGAAGTCGTGCGTTGCCTGTGGGTACCAAGTCCATCCTGGCAGTGGAAGGGGCTCATCCTGGATCAGGCAATAAAAGGGTCCATTATCCAAAGAGAACCTAAAAACCATAGTAAAACTTCTGAGAAGTGGTCTGTTTTTTATTACCACTCAGCCCTGATAATATCTTACAACGTCAGTGATCAAATACTCTGTTCTGAAAAAAATCCTTTGCTGCTCAAGGTTGTAAACAATTCTGCAGTTACTATTGTATTTGAATATATATGCAAGTTTAAGATCAGCTCACTTTTATTCCCTATGCTTTAATAAATGGTGTAATCTACTCGGAAATTATCCTCATAAGACACCCAGGTGTCCAGTTGGTCCCTGACTCCCATGGACTCAGCAATACTCCCTTGTTTCAAGAGTAAATTTGTATTGGTTTGAAATCGCTTGAGCTCATTTGGGGGTTGTGTCTCCAACTCAATACAACTCAGCTGCTAGTGATTACTGAGCACCCACTGGGAGCCAGGTTCTGTGCTGGGCATGGAATGAGACAGGTGAAGTCCCTTCCCTCCTGGGGTGTCCATCTTTAGGAAGAAAGCAGACGGTGACCCAGAAAACAAACTGAAACACAGAAGAATGCTCTGAAGGAGAAAAGAACAAGGTTTTGGGGAGCATCGTGGCACGAGGGGACCACTTTTGATAGGATAGCCAGGAAGCCCTTTCTGAGGAGGAGACATCTTAGCAGAAATATGAAGAATAAGCAGGGGTTAGTCGAGTTATCCCCTCAGGAGGCAGGTCAGGAGGGAAACAGCATGTGCAATACCCTGTGAGAGAAAGTTCTCATCTGAGGACTGGGTGGGGAGGGGGAAGGCCTGCCAGAGCTTAGTGAGGGATGGGGAAATGACAAGAGAAGAATTTGGAGAAGGAAGCGGGAATCAATTACACACTGAGAACTTGGTGTGTAATTGGGGTGGGGGCATGGGTTTCATTCGAATTTGATTTCACTTGCCACACAAGGATGTTCAGAGGAGAAGAAACTTATTCTAACGTACATTTTCAAAAGATCTCTCTTGCTGCCATATGGGGAAGACAGTGGGAGTAGTCAGGAAAAATGATGGTAGTATTCCTGCAAATGAGGAGAAGGTGTGAGTCGCAGACATTTTTGGGGGTGTTATCTTGTTGATGAAGTTTGTGAGGTCAAGGGAAGGAGAAGAGCAAGAGCAGCTCTTAGCTGTCTGTTCTGTTTTGAGTAGGTGGTAGAGCATTTGCTGAAATGGAGAACTGTGGAGAAACACAGAGAGAGGGAGAGAGAGAGAAAGTGTGTGTGTGTGTGTGTGTGTGTGTGTTCAGGCAATATAATATATTTATATTTAAGACAATTTCAAAAATAAGAAGGAAGTAAAAACTGTCTCATCACTTAAAGCCAAATACGTTTGTGCTCAGTGCATATATTTCTAGAGATTTTTCTTTATATATATATATATTTTTTATTTGAATATACAAGATACTGTTACATGCAAAACAATGTATCATAGTAATTAGGAGTTACATAAACCTGACTTCACTTACCTTGCTGCGTGACTTTGGCAATGTACTTATTCTTTCCAAACTTCACTCTTCATCTGTAAAATGGGGATGACATTAATCTACAATTCAATGCATTGCTGTGAGGGTGGAATAAATGATGCAGATACTGCACTTAGCACAATCCCTGGCAAATAAATACCAGGCACAAGAATTGTTAATCATCATTATTATTATTGTTAATATTTATATGAGGATATCTCTAGGATAAATTCTTAGAAGTGAAATTTCTACCCTAGAGTACTATACAATAACAACAATAACAGAACAAAGAAAACCCCCAAACAGAGTAAATTTCCACACTCCTCAATAACTCCTTTAATATTTTTCTGACCCAAAGAGATTTTTGGGAAAAAAGGTAACTAAAGAGTCACATAGTAAAATCAATCTGACCTGAAGCCATATCCACATATTCTTTTGAATATTGAACTAGCAGGGATTAAGCATCAGAATATTTTTCTCGATTATTTTTAAGACGATCCAATATTTCATTTGAGCCTTTTTGGATGGAATTCTTTCCTTGCCACAAATTAGGGTTGCTTTACTACTCTAGGAGGGAACGTTCTACCTGGGCCAGGTGAACAAAAGAATGTCTCAAATAGGCTTTGATGCTTGCTGGTGATAACAAACAGGTATGGTGACAAGGTAAGCCTGAGCCACCTCAGAGACAAATTTCACCTGGAGCCGCCATCATTGGTTTGCTTTTACTATTGGCGAGTCTGCCCTTTCCTGGTGATTTTGCTTGGCCAGATTCCCATGCCTCAAAAGTTGCTTCTATTTATGCAAAGTCACTTAAAGGGCTAAAGAGCTCAGTCCGTAGAAAGACTTGTGGCTGGGCAGGAAGCCAGTGAAACCTTCAGACCAGCATAGGAATAACCCAACTATGAACCCAAGAGAGACTAGTGATCAAGTCTGTCCCATTGATCTGCAGTGGCTTGAAAAATCCTAGGGTCACCAGTGTGTGTAACAGTGAATGCAAGCCAAGGAAACATGCAGGTGCAAGGAATCACTTAGAAACCCAGTGAGCACTGATTCATTTCCTTGTCAAGTTAAATTCATTATCCCAGAAGCCAATTAAATTGGAACATTTGTTAATAAAAATAGCACTGAACGAGGACCCCTCTCTGAGGACGATGGAGAAGATTTTTCTACAGAAATTGTATCATGGAAGGGGCCAGAGCTAAAGGAAGAGAGTGGTTCTGATCAAGGTATATTGTCATCATAAAGTCTAATTTCGTAGCAACTTAGATGAACTGTTAGGATCACAAAGTGAAATAAAGTGTGTGAAAATGTATTGTGGCCCATAAGATGCTCGAAAACGTACAGCAGTCTTATGTAGCTGAAACTCACAATTTAAAGAAGTAGAAGTGGCAATGTAAGGGTAGGGTATTAAGAAATACAGACTATTATGTATAAAATAAGATATAAGGATATATTGTACAACACAGGTAATATAGCCAATATTTTGTAATAACAATAAATTGAGTATAAACTTTAAAAATTGTGAATTACTATACTATACCCCCCATAACTTATATAATAATGTACATCAACTATGTTTGAATAAAAATAAATGAAGATGTAGAAATGGAAGCTCAGAGAAATTAGATAACCAGATCATGGACACACAGTACATTAGGACTAGAAAAGGCATCCTTCCATGCACGGTTCACTGTTCTCTTTACTATAGCATGATGCCTCTATGAACAAAATGTTAGTAATGCATATAGTAATTCTCATTTACTGGATATCTAGTATTTTTCATGTTAATCTTGGTAAATTCTCACGAGAATCCTGTACAGTCACATGATTGTCCTCGTTGTTTAGGTGGGAAGAGAGGTTGAGAAACTTATTTGTGTCACAGAGGTGGGAAAAAGGGGACTTGCGAATTGAACCCACATATCTCCAATTCTAATATCCACTTTCTCAACCACTGCAGTGCATTGCCTCCCACGGATTGCTTCAAGCTAAAACCATCTCTTAATGATGTCAACAATACTGTGCTCTTGGTAAGCATTGGAATGTTGCAGGAAACAGGCTAGCTACACCACAAGCCTTAACTCATGTTATCCGACTAATCCAGTAGAGTATGTATTCTTGTTCTTATAAAAGAGGCACAAGTCAGCTAACAGAATTCAGGGAACTTGCTGAAGATCAAAGTGTGCTGGGACCACAGCTCCTTTGCCTGACTCCAAAGAAATGTCCTTTGTACTGTGGCCTCCCTGACAGCAGCCTTGTGAATATTGCAGGTAGAGTAGCAATCATCATAATGAAACAAAACTGACTGTAACAGCAGCCATGGTCACTGCAAATCCTTTTTGGGGTAGATGGATCAGAAAGGAACCAGAAGTAAAATTTTAAAAGGAATTTAGAGGACTTTCAAGATGATGGAGGAGTAAGATGTGGAGGTCACTTTCCTCCCCACAAATACATCAAAAATACATCTACATGTGGAACAACTCCTACAGAACACCTACTGAATGATGGCAGAAGACCTCAGACTTCCCAAAAGGCAAGAAACTCCCCACGTACCTGGGTAGGGCAAAAGAAAAAAGAAAAAACAGAGACAAAAAAATAGGGATGGGACCTGCACCTTGGGGACAGAGCTGTGAAGGAGGAAAAGTTTCCACACACTAGGAAGCCCCTTCACTGGCAGAGACAGTGGTTGGGCGGGGGCGGAATGAGGGGGAAGCTTCGGAGCCACGGAGGAGAGAGCAGCAACAGGGGTGCGGAGGGCAAAGTGGAGAAATTCCCACACAGATCAGTGCCGACCAGCAGTCACCAGCCTGAGAGGTTTGTCTGCTCACCCGCCCCAGCGGGTGTGGGCTGGGAACTGAGGCTTGGGCTTCGGGGGTCAGATCCCAGGGTGAGGACTGGGGTTGGCTGCGTGAACACAGCCTGAAGGGGGCTAGTGCACCACAGCTAGCTGGGAGGGAGTCCAGGAAAATGTCTGGACCTGCCTAAGAGGCAAGATACCATTGTTTTGGGGTGCACAAGGAGAGGAGATTAAGAACACGACTTAAACAAGCTGCAGAGACAGACTCAAGCCGTGGCTATCAGCACAGACACCAGAGACATGTATGAAATGTTAATGCTGTGGCTGCAGCCACCAAGAATCCTGTGTGCAGGCACAGGTGACTATCCATACCCCCTGTCCTGGGAGACTGTGCAGTCCGCCACTGCCAGGGTCCCATGATCCAGGGACAACTTCCCTGGGAGAACACAGTGCGCCCCAGGCTGTTGCAACATCAAGCTGGCCTCTGCCACCACAGGTTCACCCTGCACCCCATACCCCTCCCTCCCCCAGCCTGAATGAGCCAGAGCCCCCTAATCAGCCCCCCCTTAAACCTCCTCCTGTCTGGGGAAAGAAAAAATGCCAGAGGGCGACCTACATGCAGAGGCAGGGGTAAATCCAAAGCTGAAACCCAGGAGCTGTGTGAACAAAGAAGATAAAGGGAAATTCCTCCTTTAGCCTCAGGAGCAGCAGATTAAATCCCCACAATCAATTTGATGTACCCTGCATCTGAGGAATACCCGAAGAGACAAAGAATCAACCTAAAATTGAGGCAGTGGACTTTGGGAACAACTATAAACTTGGGGGTTGCTGTATGCAACTGACTAGTTTCTGATTTTTATGTTTATCTTGGTTTAGTTTTTAGCACTTGTTATCATTGGGGGATTTGTTTATTGGTTTGGTTGCTCTCTTCTCTTTTTTTATTCTTTTTTATTTTAATAATATTAAAAAAATTACTTTAATAACTATTTTATTTTATTTTTTCTTTCATTCTTTTTTATTTTTTCCCCTTTTCTTCTGCGCCATGTGGCTGACAGGGTCTTGGTGCCCTAGCTCAGTGTCAGGCCTGAGCCTCTGAGGTGGGAGAGCCGAGTTCAGGATATTGGACCACCGGAGACCACCCGTCCCCATGTAATATCAATAGGTGAGAGCTCTCCCAGTGATCTTTGTCTCAATGCTAGGACCAAGCTACACTCAATGACCAGCAAGATCCAGTGCTGGACAAGCCATGCCAAACAACTAGCAAAACAAGAACACAACCCCAACCATTAACAGAGAGGCTGCCTAAAATCAAAATAAGTTCACAGACAACCTAAAACACACCACTGGACATGGTCCTGCCCACCAGAAAGGCAAGATCCAGCCTCATCTACCAGAACACAGGCACCATTCCCCTCCACCAAGAGGCCTACACAACCCACTGAACCAACTTTACCCACTGGGAGAACACACTAAAAACAATGGGAACCATGAATCTACAGCCTGAGAAAAGGAGACCCCAAACAAAGTAAGTTAAGCAAAATGAGAAGACAGAGAAACACACAGCAGATGAAGGAGCAAAGTAAAAACCCACCGGACCAAACAAATGAAGAGGAAATAGGCAATCTACCGGATAAAGAATTCAGAGTAATGATAGTAAAGATGATCCAAAATCCTGGAGATAGAATGGAGAAAATACAAAAAACGTTTAACAAGGATCTAGAAGAACTAAAGACCAAACAAACAATGATGAAGAACACAATAAATAAAATTTAAAATTCCCTAGAAGGAATCAATAGCAGAATAACTGAGATAGAAGAATGGATAGGTGACCTGGAAGATAAAATAGTGGAAAAAACTACCGCAGAGCAGAATAGAGAGAAAAGAATGAAAAGAATTGAGGACAATCTCAGAGACCTCTGGGACAACATTAAATGCACCAACATTTGAATTATAGAGGTCCCAGAAGAAGAAGAGACAAAAAAAGGGTCTGAGAAAATATTTGAAGAGATTTTAGTTGAAAACTTCTGTAATATGGAAAATGAAAGAGTCAGTCAAGTTCAGGAAGCGCAGAGAGTCCCATACAGGATAAATCCAAGGAGAAACAAGCAAAGACACATATTAATCAAACTATCAAAATTTAAATACAAAGAAAAAATACTAAAAGCAGTAAGGGAAAAGCAATACATAACATACAAGGGAATCCCCATTAGGTTAACAGTTAATCTTTCAGCAGAAGATCTGCAAGCCAGAAGGGAGTGACAGGACATAATTAAAGTGATGAAAGGGAAAAACCTGCAACGAAGATTACTCTACCCAGCAAGGATCTCATTCAGATTCAACAAAGAAATTAAAACCTTTAGAGAAAAGCAAAAGCTAAGAGAATTCAGCATCACCAAACCAGCTTTACAACAAATGCTAAAGGAACTTCTCTAGGCAGCAAACTCAAGAGAAGGAAAAGACCTACAATAACAAACCCCAAACAATTAACAAAATGGTAATAGGAACATACATATTGATAATTATCTTAAATGTAAATGGATTAAATGCTCCAACGAAAAGAAACAGACTGGCTGAAAGGATACAAAAACAAGACCTGTATATATGCTGTCTACAAGAGACCCACTTCAGACCTAGGGACACATCCAGACTGAAAGTGAAAGGATGGAAAAAGATATTCCATGCTAATGGAGATCAAAAGAAAGCTGGAGTAGCAATTCTCATATGAGACAAAATAGACTTTAAAATAAAGACTATTACAAGAGAGAAAGAAAGACACTACATAATGTTCAAGGGATCAATCCAAGAAGAAGATATAACAATTGTAAATATTTACGCACCCAACATAGGAGCACTTCAATATATAAGGCAAATGCTAACAGCCATAGAAGGGGAAATTGACAGTGACACAATCATAGTAGGGGACTTTAACACCCCACTTTCACCAATGGGCAGATCAACCAAAATGAAAATAAAGAAACACAAGCTTTAAATGATACATTAAACAAGATGGACTTAACTGATATTTATAGGACATTCCATCAAAAAACAACAAAATACACTTTCTTCTCAAGTGCCCATGCAACATTCTCCAGGATAGATCATATCTTGGGTCACAAATGAAACCTTGGTAAATTTAAGAAAATTGAAGTCATATCAAGTATCTTTTCTGCCCACAATGCTATGAAACTAGATATCAATTACAGGAAAAAAAAACTGTGAAAAATACAAACACGTGGAGGCTAAACTATATGCTACCAATAACAAATAAATCACTGAAGAAATCAAAGAGGAAATCAAAAAATACCTGGAAACAAATGACAATGAAACCACTATGACCCAAAACCTATGGGATTCAACAAAAGCAGTTTTAAGAGGGAAGTTCACAGCAATACAATCCTATGTCAAGAAACAAGAAAAATCTCAAATAAACAGCCTAACCTTACATATAAAGCAATTAGTGAAAGAAGAACAACAAAACCCCCAAAGTTAGCAGAAGGAAAGAAATCATAAAGATCAGATCAGAAATAAATGAAAAAGAAATGAAGGATACAATAGCAAAGATCAATATAACTAAAAGCTGGTTCTTTGAGAAGATAAACAAAATTAATAAACCATAAGCCAGACTCATCAAGAAAAAAGGGAGAAGACTCAAATCAATAGAATTAGAAATGAAAAAGGAGAAGTAACAACTGACACTTCAGAAATACAAAGGATCATGAGAGATTACTACAAGCAACTATATGCCAATAAAATGGACAACCTGGAAAAAATGGACAAATTCTTAGAAAACCACAACCTTCCGAGACTGAACCAGGAAGAAATAGAAAATATAAATAGACCAATCACAAACACTGAAATTGAAACTGTGATTAAAAATCTTCCAACACACAAAAGCCCAGGTCCAGATGGCTTCACAGGCGAATTCTATCAAACATTTAGAGAAGAGCTAACACCTATCCTTCTCAAACTCTTCCAAAATATAGCAGGGGGAGGAATACTCCCAAACTCATTCTACGAGGCCGCCATCATCCTGATACCAAAGCCAGACAAAGTTGTCACAAAAAAAGAAAACTATAGGCCAATCACTGATGAACACAATGCAAAATTTCTCAGCAAAATACTAGCAAACAGAATCCAACAGCACATTAAAAGGATCATACACCATGATCAAGTGGGGTTTATCTCAGGAGTGCAAGGATTCTTCATTATATGCAAACCAATCAATGTGATAGACTGTATTAACAAATTGAAGGACAAAAACCATATGATCATCTCAATAGATGCAGAAAAAGCTTTTGACAAAATTCAACACCCATTTACGATAAAAAGCATCCAGAAAGTAGGCATAGAGGGAACTTACCTCAACATAATAAAGACCATATATGACAAACCCATAGCCAACATCCTTCTGAATGGTGAAAAACTGAAACCATTTCCTCTAAGATCAGGAACAAGACAAAGTTGCCCACTCTCACCACTATTATTCAACATAGTTGTGGAAGTTTTAACCACAACAATCAGAAACATAAAGAAATAAACAGAATCCAAATTGGAAAAGGAGAAGTAAAACTGTTACTGTTTGCAGATGACATGATACTAAGAGAATCCTAAAGATGTTATGAGAAAACTACTAGTGCTAATCAATGAATTTGGTAGAGTAGCAGGACACAAGATTAATGCACAGATATCTCTTGCATTCCTATACATTAATGAAGAAAAATCTGAAAGTAAATTAAGGAAACACTCCATTTACCATTGCAAAAAAGAGAATAAAATACCTAGGAATAAACCTACTTAAGGAGACAAAAAGAGAACTGTATGCAGAAAACTATAAGACACTGATGAAATAAATTAAAGATGATACAAACAGATAGAGAGACATACCATGTTCTTGGGCTGGAAGAATCAACCTTTTTTTTTTTAAAGACAATGTTCGGGGTAGGAGTTTATTAATCAATTTATTTTATTTTTGCTGTGTTGCATCTTCGTTTCTGTGTGAGGGCTTTCTCTAGTTGTGGCAAGCGGGGGTCACTCTTCATTGCGGTGAGTGGGCCTCTCACTATTGCGGCCTCTCTTGTTGTGCAGCACAGGCTCCAGATGTGCAGACTCAGTAGTTGTGGCTCACAGGCCTAGTTGTTCTGTGGCATGTGGGATCCTCCCAGACCAGGGCTCTAACCCATGTCCCCTGCATTAGCAGGCAGATTCTCCACCACTGTACCACCAGGGAAGCCCAAGAATCAACATTCTGAAAATGACTATAGTACACAAAGCAATCTACAGATTCAATGCAATCCCTATCAAACTACCAGTGGCATTTTTCACAGCACTAGAATAAAAAATTTTACAATTTGTATGGAAACAAAAAAGACCTCAAATGGCCAAAGCAATCTTGAGAAAGAAAAATGGAGCTGGAGGAATCAGGCTCCCTGACTTCAGACTATACTACAAAGCTATAGTAATCAAGACAGTATTGTACTGGCACAAAAACAGAAATATAGATCAATGGGACAGGAGAGAAAGCCCAGAAATAAACCCATACACATGTCACCTTATCTTTGGTAAAGGAGGCAAGAATATACAATGGAGAAAAGACAGCCTCTTGAATAAGTGGTGCTGGGAAAACTGGACAACTACATGTAAAAGAATGAATTTAGAACACTTCCTAACACCATATGGAAAAATAAACTCAAAATAGATTAAAGACCTAAATGTAAAGCCAAACACTATAAAACTCTTAGAGGAAAACATAGGCAGAACACTCTATGACATAAATCACAGCAAGATCCTTTTTAACCCATCTCCTAGAGAAATGGAAATAAAAACAAAAATAAACAAATGGGACCTAATGAAACTTAAAAGATTTTGCACAGCAAAGGAAACCATATATAAGATGAAAAGACAACCCTCATATTGGGAGAAAATATCTGCAAATGAAACAACTGACAAAGGATTAATCTCCAAAATATACAAGCAACTCATGCAGCTCAATATAAAAAACAAACAACCCAATCCAAAAATGGGCAGAAGACCTAAATAGACATTTCTCTAAAGAAGATATACAGGTAGCCAACAAACACATGAAAGAATGCTCACCATCATTAATCATTAGAGAAATGCAAACCGAACCTACAATGAGGTATCACCTCATACCAGTCAGCATGGCAATTTCATTTTTATAAGCTCAGAAATGAGCAAAATTATATAATGCCCTATTTGGGGACACATGCACACATGGAAAAATTATCCCCCCATAGACAAGAAAGTTATTAACACCCGTGTCAGGGGAATATTTACATCTAAGAGAGAGGAAGGGGGATATGGGTGGAGGACCTGGATGATGTTTAATTCACCAGCAGTATTCACTGGTGTTTGTTATATTAACATGACTATGATTTTCATAAATATTACATATTTTCTTTTGTACAAATCAGCACTACGTAGAATAAAAAGTTGTGTGATGAAGTGAAAAAAAAAGATTGTATTCCAATAAAACTGTATGTACAAAACAGGTGGTGAATTGGTGGGATATTGTCAATGGGCCATGGATTCCTGACCCTGATGTAATAGGACACTTGTGTCCTGACACACAGCTTAGGTGATGTTGCCTTACATTGTATTCACTGACTGTTTACAAAATGCTAGAGCAGACCATGTAGTTCATCTGGTTTCACCTGCTGTAAGCGTCAAAACCTTGAGTCTGATAGTAAGGTAGAGCTCATGCAATAAACATATCCGTAAAAACTACTGGGGGGGTTCCTTAACTGAGACTCTATAAAAATGATAGAATTGGCTGTTACAGATGATCCCACATTCTAGAAAGATAACTCCAAGACATACCTTTATACAAAAATTACAAAATAGATTCCATTACTAGTTTCCTAAAAAAATATAATATGCAAAAAAGTAATGATGTTAAATATCCATAAATAAAAGTTAACATCTATTAATAATAAAAATGCTAAGGGGCTTCCCTGGTGGTGCAGTGGTTGAGAGTCCGCCTGCTAATGCAGGGGACACGGCTTCGTGCCCTGGTCCGGGAAGATCCCACATGCTGCGGAGCGGCTGGGCCCATGAGCCATGGCCGCTGGACCTGTGTGTCTGGAGCCTGTGCTCCGCTAATGGGAGAGACCACAACAGTGAGAGGTCTGCGTACCACAAAAAAAAAAAAAAAGCTAAATATGTAAGAACTTGAAGTCTACATCATTAGCATAGCAAAGTAAATTTGGAAACAGCCAACGCTGTGCTTAATGATAAAACACCAGAAATTTTTGCTTTGAAATCAAGAATAAAACCCAGCTCCTATTTAATTTTATTCATCATGTTCTGGACTGCCTAATAAGGCCTTAACCAGAGATAAGGGCTGTAAGAATTAAAAAGATACCATTAAAAATAAATAAATAAACAAATAAATAAATAAAAAATAAAATAAAAAGATACCATTATGTGAGGATGACACAGTTTAGCACTTTGAAAAATCCAAATAAATCAACCAAAATGCTATTAGAATTAATAATAGTTTATGAGTAAACAGGCCAGAGAGAAGATAAATACATAAAAATCAGTGGCATTCCTCCAAGCCAACAATTAACGAGTTTGAAACATAAGGAAAACATGAATAAAAAGCAGAATGTCAGTTAATTATAATATATCAAGCAATAACTTTGACCCAACGAAGTGTGTATATTTATATATCTTCACTAGACTACTCATATGATTTGAATAAAAATCTCCCTGGTCCCCATGCAGGAGCAGAAAAGGGATTGGAGTTAAGTACTAACCCAATGGGGACACCCTAGAAGTCTTTCTTCACAGAAGAATAGAAATCAGTCCCATTTATGCTAAAGAAAGAACATTCTTTGGATATTAACAGACATAAGATGGTGCTGTATAATAAATAATTTAGTCTCTGTCTGGGATTCCTAGCACAGAGCTTCTAAAACGCTTGTAATTTCCCAAGTGATAAAGTTATCTTTTTTTCATGAATCCCTTGGGCCACACCTGAAAATAAGATAATGAGATGACTCATGCTTGGCCTCTGGATAGTTTCAGGATGAGGACTGGTTACTGGAATGACCAATCACATGATTAAAGGACTGAGACTTTGAGCTAGCTTGACCTCTGGAGAAGAGAAGGGAGCTGGAGGTTGAGTTAAATCATGTGGCCATGATTAGTGAATCATGCTTGCATAATAAGACTTCAGTAAAAAGCTGGATACTGAAGCTTTTTGGAGCATCCTGCATGGGGAAGGCATCAATGTGCTGGAAGAGTTACGTATTCTGATTCCATGGGAGAAGGCTCAGGAGCTCTGCATTCAGGACTCTCCCAACCCCTGCCATATTTATCTCTTCATCTGGCTGTTCCTAAACTGTATCCTTTATAATAAAGCTGTCGTTATAAGTATCGCTCCTTCTTGAGTTCTGTGAGTCATTCTAGCAAAAGCAAACTGTCGAGCCAGAAGAGGTCATGGGAACCCCCCCTCAAATATACCACAGACTGAAGAATTGTTCGGTACGTGATGTCAACCTGGCCAATGAGGTGGCCAAAGCAGAAACTGCCCTGTGTAGTGCTGGACAGTGGTAGGATAACGTGATGCCTTGGTCTGGGGCTGCAGCAGCGTCATGGCTGACTCATTAAGGATGGAGCAAATGGAAAAACGCAGAGCTTTTGGAGAAAAGCACCACCTCAGGATTTCCTTTTGGCAAGGGGGTGAATCACTGCCCAAGGTTTAGGCCACTTCACTGATGTGTGTTCTGTGCCTTGGAGCAGAAAGCCTCAAGATGCAGTGGGGAGGCCAGAAAGAGACTTCCGGAGACGAGATACTCCTAATATATGTAGTCGTGTGACTTAATCCTGGGAGAGAGTTTACTGGGTGTCAATGAGAATACTTCATATTTAAAACAAGTCCTGTCACAATCCCAGAGGGAATTTTTAAAAAGGACTTTAACAAAATGATACCCCCAATTCATCTAGAAACATAAACAGAAATGATCATTAGAAAAAAATTGATATGACCAGTTGCACAAAATGTTAAAACAATTTTTGTGTCCACATGCAAGGATATATGACTGGATAATAACAATGAAGAGCTCAGAAGAGACCCCATGACCCACTAGCAATAGAAAAAATGCAAATTGAAATAATATATACTGCTTTGTTTAAGTATAAAGTTGAAAAATGATTCTAGACCCATAGTGCTGGTCAATGTGTGTAAGATGGATAGGCTCATATTCTGCTTGGGAGAATATAAGTTGAAAAGACCTTTCTAGAAAACTGTTTGGAAGTTTGTAGCAAGAGCCCTAAGTAAATTAGTACACCTTGATGCGATTATTCCAATTTTGACAATATATCCTAAGGAAATAATTATAAATACGGAAAATGCTTTATGTAGGCAGATGTTTATTATTGTAATAATGAAAAATGGAAACAAATTAAATTTGCAACAAGCAGGGGGAATTTAAGTCAATTATGGCACATATACTCTCCTCTTGTGCAGATATTAAAAATGATGGTTATGAAAACTAAATTAGCAATGAGAAGTGCCTATAAATATGAAAAAATGATATAAAATTATATACAGTATAATTACATCTTGAAAAACAACAATTGTATGGGTAGAGAAATTTGGGGAGGAAATGTAACAAAACACGAATAATAGTTGGATTTGAATAGTGGGATTATTAAGATGTTTTTAACATTCTAAATTTCTATAAAATACTACTTTTATAATAAATAATTTTTAAGAATCAGAGTAATTGCCTTAAAAAATGTAAAAGGTATTGTGTTAGGGTTCTCCAGAAAAACAGAATCAGTAGGAGGTAGACATTATGGTGAGGGAGAGAGAGAGATTTATCATAAAGGTTTGCCTTGCGGGATTATGGAGTATGAGAAGACCCATAACTTGCCATGTATAAACTAGTGGCCCAGGAGAGCCAGTGGTGTAGTTCCAGTCCATGTCTGAAGGCCTGAGAACCAGGAGAGGTCACGGTGTAAGTTCCAGTCTGAGTGCAGTAGAAGCTCAATGTCCCAGCTTGAAAATAGGCAGAGAGTGAATTCTCCCTCACCCAGCCATTATTCTATCCAGGCCTTAGACAGATTGGATGAGGCCCACCCACATCACGGAAAGCAATCTGCTTTACTTGGTCTACTGACTCAAATGCCAATCTCATCCAGAAACACCCTCACAGATGCACCCGGAATAAAGCTCAAGCAAATATCTGGACATTGAATGACTCAGTCAAGATGACCATAAAATTAACAATCACTTGTGTTAAATCTGTAATCACAGTAGCATTATATTAATTATTTCACTCCATCTTTCAATAGATACACATATCTGTATATATCTTAATATATCTTTATACGTATATATCTCTATAACTACATAGGTATCTACATGTGTGCATGTATATTTGTATGCATGTAAATGTAGCTGATTCATATGTGCCAGGCATAATTCTAGGCCCTAGAGAAGCCACAAGACAAAGTCCATAGCCTTATAGAGCTTATAGTCTAGAAACTGAAACAGATGAAATTGGAAAACAAATAAATAAAAAAAGAATAGGACTTTAGGCAATGAAACATACTATGAAGAAAAATAAAAGAGAATAATGGGATAGGTGAGGGTGCTATTTTCAATAACATTGTCAGGGAAAACCTCTTTGAGGAGATATTTGAACACAAACCTTAATGAAGTCAGGGAATGATCCCAGTGACAAAGGGTGGGATGTTACTTGGGGGTCTTGAGGAGGACGCACTCGCCAAGGTAGCTGGAGCTGAGTGGGGGAGGGGTGTGAGGAAATAAGGTCAAGGGTGGGCAGGAACGAGAGTAGGTATAGCCTTATGGGTTTGGGGAGTGGTTTGGAATTTACTCTGGGGGCCAATGAATGGTAGTGAGCTGGAAAGTGACTTACCTGATTTATTTTTATTTATTTATTCATTTATTTTATTGAAGTATAGTTGATTTACAATGTTGTGTTAGTTTCTGGTGTACAGCAAAGTGACTCAGTTACATCTATCTATCTGTCTTTCTATCTATCTATGTATCTATCTATCTATCATCTGTCTTCTTTATCATATTCTTTTCCATTATGGTTTTTTACTGGATATTGATGGTGTACAGTGACTCAGTTACATCTATCTATCTGTCTTTCTATCTATCTATGTATCTATCTATCTATCATCTGTCTTCTTTATCATATTCTTTTCCATTATGGTTTTTTACTGGATATTGAATATTATTTCCTGCTATACAGTAGGACCTTGTTGTTTATCTATTTTATATATAGTAGTTTGTATGTGCTAATCCTAAACTCCTGATTTATCCCTCCCCCACCTCCTTTCCCCTTTGGTAACCATAAGTTTGTTTTATATGCCTGTGAGTCTGTTTCTGTTTTGTAAATAAGTTCATTTGTATCATACTTTAGATTTGTTTTTAGAATGTGTTTGAACTTATATGACTACCAGTCTAAAGCAAGTAGATACAGGAATGGGTTAACATATTGAAAAACACTGTAACCACAAATCAAAAACATACAATAGATTCACAAAAACCAAAAAGAAGAAAACACAAGCATAATATAAAAGAAAATCATCAAATTCTACAAGGAAAAACAAAAAGGAAAAGAAAGGAACAAAGACAAAAGCAACTGGAAAACAAGGTTTAAAATGTTAATATCTATCAGTCTATCCATAATTACCCTAAATGTTTGAACTGATTTATAATTTAAATGCTGGCTGCAAAGTCGACTCTAGGGCAGGTAAGAGTAGAAGCAGGGAGAGAAGTTCAGAGGCTGTTGGCAGCGGCTCAAAGGAGAGAGAGGTGTTCCCCTTTGCTGAAAGGGGAAGGATGGCACGGATCTCTCAGAAGTGACTGAGGCTGGGAAATGGATGGAAGTGGAGGAACTCTGGAGAAGTGGATAGAGCTGCCAGAAGAGCCTGGTCTCCATGGATTGGCTGCAGTGATCATAAAGGGCCGTTAGTGTCCAAGGGTGAAAGCGGTTAGCTCAGCTTATTATGAGCCTGCCCCTGGCTGGATGAGCGGGGCGGGGGAAGTGGTGCAGATACAGAGAGAGAGGATCTGTCCCAATCTATTTCCATAGTGGGAAGTCTACACTCAGTGGGGGATTCCTAAAAGGAATATTGGGCATTTGTGGAGTGGAAGGATTGCTATGAGGGGAGATGGGCTTTGGGTACCGCTACAGGCAAAGAATGACATATTCATTTTCATATTCAACTAAATAAACACATCTAGTACCAGTCATTGTTCTGGGCAATTTCTCTTTGATAGACAATGTCCTGAATTAACACAACCAGTTCTCCAGAAATGCTTGCTAAATAAATTCATGTGTTCCTCCCCTAAGACCTATAAGCATCATGAGGTACGTTTAAAGTATTTGGGAACTGGACCTCAGAAGAAGTAAGTAAATTTGCCAAAGTCCTACAGCTAGTAAAATGTAATAATTAAAGGTCTGACAGGCTTGGGTCAGAATCTCAAATCTGGTACTGTCTAGCTTTGTAACCTTGGGAATGTTACTCCACCTCTCTGTGCTTCAATTTACACATATGTAGCATGGGGTTAATATTAGCACCTACCTCACAGAGATGTTCTGAGGATTAAATGAGATTATGAGCAGAGCCGATGTTATTATTATTAGAGCTGAAGTTCATTCCCAGGCTTCTGGCTCTAAATAAATGTACTATTCTTGGTGCTTATTTCTTATAAAACTACACTACTACTCAAAATCAAATCAAAGCAGTCATCTGACATTTAATAGGAGCCAATTTCTCTCAACTACCCTGCACATAGAAGAGTCTGCTCATAACCAAGACCAGCCAGGAGAGCTGCTCTTTCTTTTCCAAAAGGAATTTTGTTTGGGAGAAGCATCCTGGTATGTAGGGAGCAGCCTTGCCTGCTGAAAGAACACACCATCACTCTGTTTCTCCTGCATGGGCTGGACCTTCTGCTTCTTCCAAGTCCAGTTTCCCTGAGGATGTCATATGTCTCCCCCAAATGGACCATTGCTGCCTTGGGAACAATGTGTCAAATATTGACCAAAGGCTCTGTTTAGGTCCTGCCACTGGAGAGCTGAACCAAGGGTCAAATTCTGTTTTGGGTTTCTCCGTATTGCATCTCTGTTCACTTTAGCACATACTTTTGGGGAATACAGACTACAAACCACTTCCCACCCATCCCTTGCCACACAAACCGCAGCTCTGTTCTGAAACTTCTGTCCCTTTACCCTTGCATGGTGGGCCTTCTTGTTAGTTGAGGGAAATGCTTTGCTGGTGGTGACTGTTTGGAAACACATTTCTTCCAAAGCACATGAGGACATCTCAATAATCACTGCTCACATCACCCCATGGAGGGAGGGTGTTTCCGTTTTATTAGTAGAAATTTATACCCTGACTTAGAATTGGAAGGGTCATTGAAGACCATCTTGTGGTCCTCCTTTCTGATGTTTTAGAGTGCTTGACAATATTACTGCCTAGTGGTGACTCTGTTCTGCCTTAATTCTACTCCATATGATATCTATTACAATTTTCAAACAATCTCATTTTGATTGAAAGTACGTTGCACATGAACTAGGTGGTCGAATCACTTTCTTGGAGTAGTCTTTTTACGTCTGAATTAGAGTATTTGTATGAGAAGAACATTTTGTCATGTTGACAAATTTATTTGGCCCTAAGATAGAGGGTAATAAACTTTTGGGGAGTATTCTTTTTATTTTCCATTTGCTCTTCCAGATCCACTTTTAACCCTCCTCTGTCCTGCTCTGTGACCCAACAGGCTGACTATTATGGACTTCATCAGTGGGCACTCCTGCCCTCCGACTTCTTGTTGATTTTAATGAGATCAGGATGTGTCTTATCCCAGATTCCTCACAAAGTAGAATCGGGTTTATGTGCAGGTAGTTAGTTTATTTTGGAAGTGATAGTAGGGAGCTGAAGTGAAAGACTAGGGAGAATAAATTAAGGGAGGAGGCAAAGGCAATATAAGGACCTCAGTGTGGGCTGCTGCACTGAACAACTAATCTTTACTCCTGCTAGCTCAGTGATTCTGAGAATAAAACAGAATATGCTTCAGCATTTTCTACCAGAAGGATGCATGGGAGAAGCAATTAACCATTGTCTCCAGTCTTCATTAACTGAAGGTCGTCCCATGGGCTGTTAATTGCCCCCACATTTCTGTGTTTCTCATGGATGAGTGCTGAACAGGCTGTCATGGGCATCAGAGAAGACCTGGAGCAAAAACAAGGGCAGAGAAGTGTGTACAAGAGTGGAGGTGCTATCAGTCTGAAGCAGGTCAAATCCTGCACGGAATTGTTCACAAAAACTGTGGCTGGGATTTGAGGTGAGGGCAAGAGTGTGTGATTTGGTGTACCAGAGATCTCATATACTGTGTATCTATTCCCCCTGGATCCCTCATTGCTTATGTGTTTCACTCGTTCTAAGGTTACAGTTCCTATTGGGTGGCCCCCAAAAGTGGGATCTGAGCCAATATCTCTATCTCTGAAAGTGCCATAGAGTAAGAGACCCAATGTGCCAATATAAAACCTGGTTCTGGACTGGGGAATCCAATGCCCAAGGGGGCAACAACTGTAAAACCACCAGTCCCAGAAGGTATCATAAGTGTGGGGGAAAAAAAAATAAGAAACATCTACTCAAGATGAATCTGGAAAAAAAATTATGAAGTATGTGTTCAAAATAATTATCACAGAAGATTGCCTACAAACTCAATGAACAGGGAATTTATTTTTTTATTTTTATTTTTTTTTATTTTTTTTTTTCCTTGCGTTATGCGGGCCTCTCACTGTTGTGGCCTCTCCCATTTGCGGAGCACAGGCTCCGGACGCGCAGGCTCAGTGGCCATGGCTCACGGGCCCAGCCGCTCCGCGGCATGTGGGATCTTCCCGAAACGGGGCACGAACCCGCGTCTCCTGCATCGGCAGGCGGACTCTCAAGCACTGCGCCACCAGGGAAGCCCGAACAGGGAATTTATTGTTGAGGAACTGTAGGTATTAGAATCATCTTCTAGGAAGGGGTTAAATGATATGGATTAAACCCTCAAAACAATAAAGGAAGACATCATAACTGTAAAGAAAAAACCAAGAAATTATGAGGTAAAAACAGGCAGGTATGAACCAAGAACAGAAGGATTTAGAGGGGGAGATGTCTTTTTTAAATGAACTTTTTTTAGAAGAGCTCTAGATTCTATAGAATGATTGCAAAGATAGTTTCCCTTATACCACATACCCAGTTTCCTTTATTATTAACATCTTATGATTATGGTACACTTGTCACAATTAATGAACAAGCTTAATACATTATTACTAAGTAAAGTTCATACTTACTCATATTTCCTCAGTTTTTCCCTAATGTTCTTTTTTTTTTTTTTTCCAGTTCTAGAATCCCATCCAGGCTATCACACCATTATATGTATTAGTCATGCCTCCTTAGTTTCTCCTCTGTTAGGCAGCTCAGTGAGGCTATAGGCTGACTCAAAGGATATTTAAAAGGCAACAGAGTGGAAATGTTGGCTCTTGGGGCACTGAAACAGTGCAGATGGAAGTGAAGCTCTGAACCAGCTAGGTTCAGAAGAAGGCATTACTTTCCACAAGCCAAGAGCCAAGAACCATGCAAGGGAGTCTCAGTAGTTGTTGCTTGTTTTTAATATGCTTAAAATAGAGATGACTAGTGTCAACCAAACACATGCCAAGATGGACCAGCTTTTGGGCCATAAAACAAACTTTGTCAAATTGAAAAGAACTAAAATTATAAAGAATATGTTCTTGAGGTATCACTGAATCAAACTAGAAATAAATAGCAGAAAAATAACAGGACAATCTTCAAACACTTTGGAACTAATCAGTCAAATAATTCAAAAAAGCAAAATAAACTCAAAACAAACAAAGGAATAATGAATATTAGAACAGAAATCAATTTAATTGAAAAAAAATAGAAAAAATCAATGAAGTAAAGAGATCATTCTTTGAAAAGAAAAATGCAATCAACAATCTCTATCAAGGCTGACAAAGTAAAGAAATAAGACACAAATTACTAAAAGGAATGAAACAGAAGATATTACTACACACCCTGAAGACATCAAAAGGAAATAAGTGAATACTATGAACAATTCTGTGGACATAAATATGACAATTTACACAAGATGGACCACTTCCTTGAAATACAAACAGCCACAACTCACTAATATGAAATAAATAATTTGAATATCCCTATAACTACTAAAGAAATTGAATTTGTAATTTAAAAACTCCAAAAAAACTCCATGCCCAGAAATTTCTACGGCAGAACTCTTCTAAATGTTTAAAGAATAATTAACACAATTCTGTACAATCTTTTCCAGAAAATAGAAGAGGAGGGAACACTCAACTCACTTTTTTTTTTGCTTTTATACTTATCATTTTAATGTAATCATTTGTAATTAAAAAAAAAAAAACTTCCTCATAAACCTTTTAAGTCTTTTTTTTTTTAACATCTTTATTGGGGTATAATTGCTTTACAAAGGTTTGTTAGTTTCTGCTTTATAACAAAGTGAATCAGTTATACATATACATATGTTCCCATATCTCTTCCCTCTTGCGTCTCCCTCCCTCCCACCCTCCCTATCCAACCCCTCCAGGCCGTCACAAACCACTGAGCTGATATCCCTGTGCTATGCGGCTGCTTCCCACTAGCTATATTCCTTACGTTTGGTAGTGTATATATGTCCATGCCTCTCTCTCGCTTTGTCACAGCTCACCCTTCCCCCTCCCCATATCCTTAAGTCCGTTCTCCAGTAGGTCTGTGTCTTTATTCCTGTCTTACCCCTAGGTTCTTCATGACATTTTTTTTTCTTAAATTCCATATATATGTGTTAGCATGCGGTATTTGTCTTTCTCTTTCTGACTAACTTCACTCTGTATGACAGACTCTAGGTCTATCCACCTCATTACAAATAGCTCAATCTCACTTTTTGAAGCTACTCGTACCATCATACCAAAACTGGACAAAGACACACAAAAATTCTGGACAGAGTATTAGCAAATAGAATTCAGCAATATGTAAAAGGAACCATAAGCCATGACCAAGTGGCCTTCCTCCTACAGAGAAAAGGTTGGTTCAGTATTGAAAAACCAGTCAGTATAATTCCCTAAAATAACAGTCTAAAGAAAATCACATGATAATATAATTGTTGCAGAGAAGGCATTTGAGAAAATTCAACAGCCATTAATGATAAAAACTCAGAAAAATAGGAATAGTGAACTTCCTCAACTTGAAAAATAGCATTTAGAAAAAAAATAACATTTTATTTAGTGGTGAAAGACTGAATGTTTTTCTTCTAAGTTTGGGAGCATGTCAAGGGTGGCCACTCTGATCACTCTTTTACAACTTAATGCTGGAAGTTTCAGCCAAGCTTAATGCAATAAGGCAAGAAAATGAAACAAAAGGCATAGAGATTAGAAAGGAAGAAATAAAACTGTCTCTCTTTGCAGATGACATAATGGTGTGTGTAGAAAATCCCACATAAGCTAAAAAAGACAACAACCAACAAGTGAGTTAAGCAAGGTCACAGGAGACACAATGGATATGCACAGATCAACTTCATTTCTACATATTAGCAACTGACACCAAAATAAAAAGTATAATACCATTTACACTCATTCATCAAAAAGAGAAATACTTAACTGTAAATCTAAAAAAACATGTGCAGGACTTGAATTCTGAAAACTACAAAATGCTGACGAAAGGAACCAAACAAGATCTAAATAAATGGAGAAGCATACTGTGATTATAGAGCACAGATTCAACATCATAAAATGTTAGTTCTCCCCAGATTTATATACATATATAACATAATTTCTCTCAAAAATCCCAGCAACTTGCTTTATAGATATAGACAAGATTATTTTAAAATTTACATGGAAAGACAAAGGAAGTAGAATTGCTAAAGCAATTTAGAAAAAGAAGAATAGAGTGAGAATAATCTCTCTAATTTCAATACTTATTATACAATTATAGTAAACTAGAGAGTGTGGTATTGGCAGAGGGATATACATGTAGATCAATGGAACAGAATAGAGAACCCAGAAATAGACCCACATGAATATGTCCAGTGGATTTTTGGCAAAGATATAAATGCAATTCAGTGGAAGAAATATAGCCCCTTAATAAATGGTACTAGAGCATTAGGTGTCTGTAAGTAAAAAACGAAAGTGAACCTTTACTTAAGTCCCATATCTTATAGAAAAATTAACTAAAATTCGATTACAGACTTAAAAATGTAAAACTATAACACTTTTAGAATAAAAACATAGGAGAAAAATCTTTAGGATCAAGGGCTTGTTAAAGATTTCTTAGACTTGACACCAAAGCACAATCTATAAAAGGAAAAAAATGATAAATTTGACTTCATCAAAATTAAAACATTTGCTCTGTGAAAGGTCCTGTTAAGAGGATGAAAAGACAAGCTACAGAGTGGGAGCACGTATTTGCAAACCATGTATCTTATAAAAAACTAGAATGGAGAATATATAAGCAACTCTCAAACTCAATAGTAGAAAAATAAGCCATCCAATTAGGAAATGGGCAAAAGACACAGAGAGACATTTCATCAAAGAGGATAAATGAAAGGAAATAAGAACGTGAAAATAAGTTCAAAGTTACTGGCCATTAGGGAAATGCAAATTAAAACCATGATGATGTATCTTTACATATCTGGCCAAAATAAAAGTAGTTATAACACGAAATTCTGGCAAAGATGTGGAGAAACTGGATCATTCACACCTTGCGGGTGGGAAGATAAAATTATATAACTATTCTGGAAAACAGTTTGGCAGCTAAAAAAAAAAAAAAACTATACATGCAACTACTGTACAACCCAGCAATTATACTCCTGGGCTTTTATTCCAGAGGAAGACATGTTTATATAAAACCTGTACACAAATGTTTATAGCATCTTTTTTTGTAATAGCCCCAAACTGGAAACAGCACAGATATATCCCTCAATGGGATATACAACCTGTAGTACATCCATATCATGTAATACTAATTAGCAATAAAAAGGAGCATATTTTTGAGACAGGTGATAACTTGGATGTAGCTTTTGAGAATTATGCTGAGTGAAACAAACAATCCTCAAAGGTTATACATTGCATTATTCTGTTTACATAACATTCTTGAAATGACAAAAGTATAGAAAAGGAGAACAAATTAGTGGTTACCAGAATTTAAGGAGGAGGTGGGAACAGGAGGGAAGAGGTTTTGGTGATAAAATGCAGAGTAAAGAATCCTTGTGGTGAAGGAACTGTTCTCTATCTTGACTGCATCAATGTCAATCGCCTCTTTGGGATATTGTACTCTAGTTTTGCAA
Source organism: Lipotes vexillifer (assembly GCF_000442215.2). NCBI lineage: Eukaryota > Metazoa > Chordata > Mammalia > Artiodactyla > Lipotidae > Lipotes > Lipotes vexillifer. The sequence goes on from NW_006780223.1 coordinate 88,541, forward strand.
GATGTTCCCATTGATGGAAACTGGGTGCATGAGATCTCTCTGTATTATTCTTACCACTGCATGTATATCTACAATTATCTCACAATAAAAAGTTTAGTTTAAAAATAAATAAAAATAGACCTGAAATGGTGTATGCCTGTGCAGCAGTCTAACTAATGGCTTTTTACATTCCTGTTGAAATGTATAATTCTACTCCTGCTCTTATTCTTGTTTCTTTGCCTAAGAGAAATTATATATGGACCAACACAACTTATATTGATATCATTTTCCTATTTAAAGTTGTGTGTGATCAAACTTTAATCTAACTCAAATGTGAGTATTCAGTAACAGAATGTATTATGTGAAAGTACCAGTGAATATTTGGTACACAAAAGGAGTTTCCTTAACATTTGTTGAATTAATGTATTAACAAAGGATTGAAGGAAGCTACTTTCAGCCATCAAAATTCTACAGTGAAGATACCCATGACATATTTTCACAGAACTAGAACAAATAATCCTAAAGTTTATATGCCCATACACATATACGTAGCCTTTCACCACAAAAGTTATTGTGCAAAATGACATTTGCTGAATTGTGGTGAAATGAGCCCATATCTAGCCATCGATGCCCCAAACTCATGAAATGAGATCTCAAGCCCAATTTGAAATAAGAAGCACATCTCCTTAAACACCCTGATCCCTATTTTCAGATGACAGTTAAAATCCAGAGGATTTTCTAATTTGTGTTAGAAGACAAGGGGAGTGTCTTGAAGGGATTTCGTGAGGATTGCATTCTGTTCTGCAATAATCTGACTTTTTTTTCTTTGTCACTGGTAGTGTTGTTTTTTTTTTTTAAACATCTTTATTGGAGTATAATTGCTTTACGGTGTTGTTAGCTTCTGCTGTAAAACAAAGTAATCAATTATGTGCATACGTATATCCCCATATCCCCTTGCACTTGCATCTCCCTCTCACCCTCCTTATCCCACCCCTCTAGGTGTTCCCAAAGTACCGAGCTGATCTCCCTGTGCCATGCAGCTACTTCTCATTAGCTATCTATTTTACATTTGGTAGTGTATATATGTCAATGCTACTCTCTCTCTTCGTCCCGGCTTACCCTTCCCCCTCCCCATGTTCTCAAGTCCATTCTCTATGTCTGTGTCTTTATTCTTGTCCTGCCTCTAGGTTCATCAGAACCTTTTTTATTTTTTTTAGATTCCATATATGTGTGTTAAAATGCGGTATTTGTTTTTCTCTTTCTGACTTACTTCACTCTGTATGATAGGCTCTAGGTCCATCCACCTCACTACAAATGACTCAATTTCATTTCTTTTTATGGCTGAGTAATATTCCATTGTATATGTGTGCCATATCTTCTTTATCCATTCATCTGTCGATAGACACTTAGGTTGCTTCCATGTCCTGGCTATTGTAAATAGAGCTGCAATGAACATTGTGGTACATGACTCTTTTTTTTTTTTTTTTTCCTTGTTGACAGTTTGCTTTATTTATTTATTTATGGCTGAGTTAGGTCTTCGTTTCTGTGCGAGGGCTTTCTCTAGTTGTGGCAAGCGGGGGCCACTCTTCATCGCGGTGCGCGGGCCTCTCACTCTTGCGGCCTCTCTTGTTGCGGAGCACAGGCTCCAGACGCGCAGGCTCAGTAGTTGTGGCTCATGGGCCCAGTTGCTCCGTGGCATGTGGGATCTTCCCAGACCAGGGCTCGAACCCGTGTTCCCTGCATTAGCAGGCAGATTCTCAACCACTGCGCCACCAGGGAAGCCCACATGACTCTTTTTGAATTATGGTTTTCTCAGGGAATATGCTCAGTAGTGAGATTGCTGGGTCGTATGGTAGTTCTATTTTTTCATTTTTTGAGGTACCTCCATACTGTTCTCCATAGTAGCTGTACCAATTTACATTCCCACCAACAGTGCAAGAGGGCTCCCTTTACTCAACACCCTCTCCAGCATTTATTGTTTGTAAATTTTTTGATGATAGCCATTCTGACTGGTATGAGGTGATACCTCATTGTAGTTTTAATTTCTCTAATGATTAGTGATGTTTAACATCGTTTCATGTGTTTGTTGGCAATCTGTATATCTTTGTTGGAGAAATGACTATTTAGGTCTTCTGCCCATTTTTGGATTGGGTTGTTTGTTATTTTGATATTGAGCTATGTGAGTTGCTTATATATTGTGGAGATTAATCCTTTGTCATTGCTTCATTTGCAAATATTATCTCCCATTCTGAGGGTTGTCTTCTCATCTTGATTAAGGTTTCCTTTGCTGTGCAAAAGCTTTTAAGTTTCATTAGGTCCCACTTGTTTATTTTTGTTTTTATTTCTATTTCTCTACGAGGTGGGTCAAAAAGGATCTTGCTATGATTTATGTCATGGAGTGCTCTGCCTATGGTTTTCTCTGTAAGAGTTGTATAGTGTCTGACCTTACATTTAGGTCTTTAATCCATTTTGAGTTTATTTTTGTGTATGGTGTTAGGAAGTGTTCTCATTTCATTCTTTTACATGTAGCTGTCTAGTTTTCCCAGCACCACTTATTGAAGAGGCTGTCTTTTCTCCATTGTATGTGCTTGCCTCCTTTAACAAAGATAAGGTGACCATATATGTGTGGGTTTATCTCTGGGCTTTCTATCCTGTTCCATTGATCTCTCTTTCTGTTTTTGTGCCAGTACCATACCGTCTTAATTACTGTAGCTTTGTAGTATAGTCTGAAGTCAGGGAGCCTGACTCTTCCAGCTCCATTTTTCATTCTCAAGATTGCTTTGGCTATTCAGGGTCCTTTGTGTTTCCATACAAATTGTGAAATTTTTTGTTTTAGTTCTGGAAAATGCCATTGGTAGCTTGTTAGGGATTGCATTGAAGCAGTATATTGCTTTGGGTAATATAGTCATTTTCACAAAGTTGATTTTTTCTATACAAGAACATAGTATATCTCTCCATCCGTTTGTATCATTTTTAATTTCTTTCATCAGTGTCTTATAGTTTTCTGTATACAGGTCTTTTGTCTCCTTAGGTAGGTTTATTCCTAGGTATTTTATTATTTTTGTTGCAATGGTAAATGGGAGCCTTTCCTTAATTTCTCTTTCAGATTTTTCATCATTGGTGTATAGGAATGCAAGAGATTTCTGTGCATTAATTTTGTATTCTGCTACTCTACCACATTCATTGATTAGCTCTAGTAGTTTTCTGGTAGCATCTTTAGGATTCTTTAAGTATAGTATCATATCATCTGCAAACACTGACAGTTTTACTTTTTTTCCAATTTGGATTACTCTTATTGCTTTTCTTGTCTGATTGCTGTAGCTAAAGCTTCTGAAACTTTGTTGAATAATAGTGGTGAGAGTGGGCACACTTGTCTTGTTCCTGATCTTAGAGGAAATGGTTTCAGTGGTTTTCAGCATTGGGCATGATGTTGGCTGTGGGTTTGTCATATATGGCCTTTATTATATTGAGTTAGGTACCCTCTATGCCTACTTTCTGGAGAAATTCTATCATAAATGGGTGTTGAATTTTGTCAAAAGCTTTTTCTGCATCTATTGAGATTATCATATGTATTTTACCTTTCAATTTGTTAATATGGTGTATCACATTGATTGATTTGTGTATATTGAAGAATCCTTGCATTCCTGGGATAAATCCCACTTGTTCATGGTGTATGATCCTTTTAATGTGTGGTTGGATTCTGTTTGTTAGTATTTTGTTGAGGATTTTTGCATCTATCTTCATCAGAGATATTGGCCTGTAGTTTTCTTTTTTGGTTACATCTTTGTCTGCTTTTGGTATAAGGGTGATGGTGGTGTTGTAGAATGAGTTTGGAAGTGTTCCTCCCTCTGCTATATTTTGGAAGAGTTTGAGAAGCATAGTTGTTAACTCTTCTCTAAGTGTTTGATAGAATTTGCCTGTGAAGCCATCTGGTCCTGGGCTTTTGTGTGTTGGAAGATTTTTAATCTCAGTTTCAATTTCAGTGCTTGTGTTTGGTCTGTTTATATTTTCTATTTCTTCCTGGTTCAGTCTCGGAAGGTTGTGTTTTTCTAAGAATTTGTCCATTTCTTCCAGGTGTCCATTTTATTGGCATATAATGCTTGTAGTAATCTCTCATGATCCTTTGTATTTCTGCAGTGTCAGTTGTTACTTCTTTTTCATTTCTATTTCCCTTGATTTGAGTCTTCTCCCTTTTTTTCTTGTTGAGTCTGGCTAATGGGTTTTCAATTTTGTTTATCTTCTCAAAGAACTAGCTTTTAGTTTTATTGATCTTTGCTATCGTTTCCATCATTTCTTTTTCATTTATTTCTGACCTGATCTGTATGATTTCTTTCCTTCTGCTAACTTTTTTTTTTTTGTTCTTCTTTCTCTAATTGCTTTAGGTGTAAAGTTAGGTTGTTTATTTGAGATTTTTCTTGTGTCTTGAGGTAATATTTTATTGCTATAAACTTCCTTCTTCAAACTGCTTTTGCTGCATCCCATAGGGTTTGGGTCCTCGTGTTTTCATTGACATTTGTTTCTGGGTATTTTTTGATATCTTCTTTGATTTCTTCAATGATCTCTTGGTTATTGTTTGCATATTGTTTAACCTCCATGTGTTTGTATTCTTTACAGTTTTTTCCTGTAACTGATATCTAGTTTCATAACGTTGTGGTTGGAAAAGATACTTAATATGATTTCAATTTTCTTAAGTTTACCCAGGCTTGATTTGTGACCCAAGATATGATCTATCCTGGAGAATGTTCCATCTGCACTTGAGAGGAAAGTGTATTCTGTTGTTTTTGGATGGAATGTCCTATAAATTAAGTTCATCTTGTTTAATGTGTCATAAAGCTTGTGTTTTTTTATTTTCATTTTGGATGATCTACCCATTGGTGAAAGTGGGGTGTTAAAGTCCCCTACTATTATTGTGTTATTGTCGATTTCCCCTTTTATGTCTGTTAGCGTTTTCCTTATGCATTGAGGTGCTCCTATGTTGGGTACATAAATATTTACAATTGTTATATCTTCTTCTTGGATTGAACCCTTGAACATTATGTAGTGTCCTTCTTGGCTCTTCTAATAGTCTTTATTTTCAAGTCTATTTTGTCTGATATGAGAATTGCTACTTCAGCTTTCTTTTGATTTCCATTTGCACAGAATATCTTATTCCATCCCAACACTTTCAGTCTGTATGTGTCCCTAGGTCTGAAGTGGGTCTGTTTTAGACAGCATATGTATGAATCTTGGTTTTGTAGCCATTCAACCATTTTATGTCTTTTGGTTGGAGCATTTAATCCATTTACACTTAAGGTCATTATTGTATGTATGGTCGTATTACCATTTTCTTAATTGTTTTGGGTTTGTTATTGTAGGTCTTTTGTTTCTCTTGTGTTTCCTGCCTAGAGAAGTTCCTTTAGCATTTGTTGTAAAGCTGGTTTGGTGATACTGAATTCTCTTAACTTTTGCTTGTCTGTAAAGGTTTTAATTTCTCTGTTGAATCTGAAGGAGATACTTGCTGGGTAGAGTAATCTTGGTTGTAGGTTTTTCCCTTTCATCACTTTAAATATATCATGCCACTCCTTTCTGGCTTGCAGAGTTTCTGCTGAAAAATCAGCTGTTAACCTTATGGGGAGTCCCTTGTATATTATTTGTTGCTTTTCCCTTGCTCTTTCAATATTTTTTCTTTGTATTTAGTTTTTGATAGTTTGATTAATATGTGTCTCAGCATGTTTCTCTTTGGGTTATCCTGTATGCTACTCTCTGTGCTTCCTGGACTTGATTGACTATTTCCTTTCCCATATTAGGGAAGTTTTTGACTATAATCTCTTCAAATAATTTCTCAGACCCTTTTTTTTTCTATTCTTCTTCTGGGACCCCTATAATTCAAATGTTGGTGCATTTAATGTTGTCCCAGAGGTCTCTGACATTGTCCTCAATTCTTTTCATTCTTTTTCTTTAGTCTGCTCTCTGGCAGTTATTTCCACCATTTTATTTTCCAGGTCACATATCCGTTCTTCTGCCTCAGTTATTCTGTTATTGATTCTTTCTAGATTATTTTTAATTTCAGTAATTGTGCTGTTCATCACTGTTTGTTTGCACTTTTTTTTCTTTTAGATCCTTGTTAAATGTTTCTTGTATTTTCTGCATTCTGTTTCCAAGAGTTTGGGTCATCTTTACTATCATTACTCTGAATTCTTTTTCAGGTACGTTGCCTATTTCATCTTCATTTATTCGGTCTTGTAGGTTTTTACCTTGCTCTTTCATCTGTAACAAAGATTTTTGTTGTTTGTTTGTTTGTTTTTTGATGGGTGGTGCTGTATTCCTGTCTTACTGGTTGTTTTGCCTGAGACATCCAGCACTGGAGTTTGCAGACAGATGGATAGGCAGTTGGTCTTTGTACTGAGATGAGGACCTCTGGGGGCTCACTCTGTTTGATATTCCCTGTGGTCTGAGGTTCTCTGGTATTCCAGGTGTTTGGACTCAGAGCTCCCACCACAGGAGCTCAGGCCCAATCTCTGGCCTGCAAACCAAGATCCCACAAGCCGGTCACTGGGGGTTCCTCCCATCCCCTTAGGTGTCCGTGATCCCCCGCCAGTGCCTTGTAGGTGTCCTCTGTCAGTTATTTTTAAAGCAACAAGGAATATTAATTCTACTATGACATTCTTGATGAACCCCATGTCATCAAAAAGTGCATGTTAGAAATAACTACTTCTATATGGAAGGGAAATAATATATTAAAGTGTTTCAGATGTGCAATAATAAAGTTTTTTTAGGAATTTTAAAATAAAATTATTTTTCTAGGTAAGCTAAATATAGCTATAAAACTTAAACATGACTGAACAAATCTGACATTTGATTCTATACAACTTTGAAAAAAAAGGTTTTCTTTTTCTGTCACCACCAGCACTTGTTACACATCCTTATTACCAGCATTTATTCACTTAACAATTGTCTATCAAAATTTCTACTATGTGTCAGGCACTGCTGTAAATGTTGATGCTTTGAGAGTGACCAAGGTATACAAGAGTTCTGACTTCAGATGCATGGAAGCAATCAGATTAATACAACAATTATGGATTTCAGCTGGGTTATGAAGGAACTATATAAGACCCTAAGATGAAGGTGGAGAGGACAGACTCCCTTCAGAATGTGCGGGCACAGGAGCCCTTATGGAAATTGAGGTTTGCACACTGAGAAGAGGTTTGGGGGAAGAGCATTGCAGGCAGAGGAAAGAAGTGATGTGACAGGCCTCAGGAGGGAAGAGCTTGACATTGCCTTGGGAAGCTCAGGGACACCCAAACAAGACAACTGCACTGCACATGAAACAGCAGTGCTTTAATCATTATGTTCACGATAAAGCATCCAGCTATGCTTTAACCATGATGCAAGCCTAATCCCCTCATTAAACCATGTTGTATCTATTTCAGGTTATGAAATGTCATTCTGGAGGGGAAATGACTGCACCATTTTCAGACATCTGTCTTCTCCTGCCCTCTGGCATTGGAGCTTCTGGTTCAGGTCTTGCAGACTCCAGCTTGCTGACAGTGGATTGTGGCATATTTCAGCCTTCATAATCACATGAGCCAATTCCCATAATAAATCTCCTTTTATATCAATATATCTATACATATCCTATTGGTTCTGCCTCTGGAAAACTGAATACTACAGTTGTATTGCTAACAATACCTAATTCAATTGATGGCGTTCCTTAGTTGGTGAGTACTCAGTTTAGAGGTAATTGAATGAGCAGATAGGTGTAGGATTCAACTTCACTGTTCAGTAGAAAATACTTTTCAAATGTACCTGGAAGCATTATAAAATGTTCAAAGATATATTTTCTAAAATCTCAGGTGCTTGATTGCTTCTGATTAAAATTTACTTAAAATTCAAACCAGACAAACAGTTTTATATATTAATAGAAGTCTAACTTTAAGTTTCAATTATTGTTGAAGTTGTATCCATAGTTGTAAAGAATTATAATCTTTTGAATTGTAATGGAGCTTATTCACAGACACATTCCCCATAACTTAGTATATTACTATATATTGATATTAGTACCATATTCTTGCCATTTGGTGTATAATGCCCAGGTGTTAACATAATGCAGTTTCTTCTTCATCTTATACTAGCAGATGAAAGGAGGCCTGAAATAACCAAATAAGAGGGTAGAGCTAGGGGTAGAGCTCATGACTCTTAACTTCTCACACTAATATTTGCCTCCTTCCTCAAACCTGTTCTGATAACTTTCAGGAACACAGTCATGGACATATATTTATTAAATGGTTGCTTTTCCAACAACTTGCAGTTGCCATTGTGGTGAGCACATCTCATGATTCTGCTGGATCTAGTCACTGTCCTGTATGCTGAGGTTAGAGCCATTAACGTCTCCCATGTGAGTTTCACAGTAGCGATGTAGACAAGGCCATGATGCAGGTACTAAGAGAATGCAAAGTAGTGAGGACAAGAAGAGGAGAAATGGTATACCCCAGCTTGAGGAGTTGTGGGGTGGAGAGGAAGCTAATTGAAAGGAGGTTTCCTGGAGGAGTTGGCAATGAAGCTGGGCTTGAAAATCTCCATAATCTGGCACAGTTTGATCTCTGATCTCATTTTCTGTTCTGCCCAGCTTTGCAGTTTGCACCCTAGACATGCACACAGTAGGATGCTTTAAGCTCTTTGCTCAGGCTTTTCCCTCTCCCTGAAATCCCCATCTCACCTCTTTTCTCATGGTTAAGTCACACATATTCTTCAAGCCTAATCTCAGTTTTTTATATGTTCCAGGAGACATTCTTTAAAGTATTAGATTGAGCTGTTTACCTTGCTCTGTGCTTTTGTGGCCCATTGTATATATCTCACCCCTGCTTTAATATATTAAAATTATCCATCTGTTCCTAGAATTGATCATAAACACCTTGTCTTATTTATCTTCATATTGCCCATTCTATCTATCTATCTATCTATCTATCTATCTATCATCTATCTAATCTTTATATCCACTACTAAATGCTTGAGAAATATTTTTAAGTTGAACTGCAATATAAATTTGTGCTAAAACTCTCCTGAAAATACTGCAGACTTGATGAATGTTGCCTGGAGTGGACCTTAGCTCTAATCCAGAAGTGGTTGGAAAGACTTGCTTTATTAATCCCTGACTATAGTGTTCTGCACAGCTGTTGCTTACTGGAAACTGACAGCAATATGTAGGCATAACGACTTTTGCTGACATAGCTATTGCTTCAAAGTGTTGCAGGGTTTCACTGACATTCAAAGTGTTGAGTCCTTTCCTTCCACCCCTATGGGTGACACATTCTTTTCAGTTATACTGTTCTCTGTTGGTCTTCTGAAAGACCAGTGAGATGGAAGTGTCCAGGTAGATTGAGGACCACTATAGCATCTGAAGCAGTTAAATGACAAGCAGCTTCAGCAGCTATTCCTTTGTAAAGACAAGCCAAGCAGTAGTCAAGACTATCTGGTACTGATGTGAGGACAGACATATAGGTCAATGGTTGAGAATGAGAATCCAGAAATAACCCCCCACTTATATGATCAATTTATTTTTGACAAAGATGTCAAGGTAATTCATTTGGAAAAAATAGTCTTTTCAACAAATAGTACTGGATTAATCAGATATCTGTATGAGATAAAAAAAAAATACCTTGAACTTTGCTTCATACCATAAATAAATATTAAATTAAATTGACCATAGACCTAAATTTAAGAGCTCAAACTATTAAACTCTAGAAGATAGAATAGGGTAAAATCTTTGTGACATTGGGTGAGAGAAAGATTTCTTGAACAACACACCAAAACCAGAAACTTTAAGAGAAAAATATGATAAAATAGATTTCATCAAGATTAAAAATTGTTGCTCTCTGAAAGACATAGTTAAGAACAAAAGAAGGCAAACCATAGACTAGGAGAAAATTTTTGCTAAACATATATTCAACAAAGGGCTTATACTCAGAATATAGGAAGAACACTCATGGCTCAATTATAAGGCAATCCAGGTTTAAAAAAAATACTAGACACAAGACTTGAACAGAAAATTCACAAAAGAAGATATCTTAATGGTTAATAAGCACATGAAAAGATGCTCAACAACATTAGTCATCAACAAAATTGCAAAAACTAAAACAATGAAGAAAAAGATACTACTTCACTTTCACTAGGATGACTGCAAAAAAAAACATCAACACTAATAGCAAAGGTTGGTATGATAATGTAGAGCAATTGGAAGTTTCATACATTGCTAGTGGAATGCAAAATATGGTATAGCCACTTGGAAAAGAATATGGCAACACCTCACAAAGTTACATATATTTATTATATGACTCAGCATTTCCACTTTTAGGTATTTATCCAAGAGAAACAAAAACATATATTCACATAAAAATGTGTGACCATTCTAGCCAAAAACTGGAAGAAATCCAAATGCCCATCAACTGATAATAGGCAAACAAATTGTGTACCACAGAATACTATCTGCAATAAAAAGAGGATGACATATTAGTACCAGAAACACAGGGATAAATCTCAGAAACATAACTCTAAGTGAAAAAGTCAAACGCAAAATATTGTGCATTGTGTGATTTCAATTATAAGAGATTCTAGTGAAACTATAGTCAGAGAATGTAGAGCAGTGGTTGCTGGAGGCCAGAGGTATGACAGAGGGAGTAGAACAAGTATAATAGAAACAAGGAAGGAACCGTTCTGTATTTTGGTTGTCATGGTGACTATGATTGTATACAATTACCAAAATTCATCAAGCTGTATATTTAAAACTTGTGAATTTTATAAATAGCATTGTGAGAAAGAGAAAAAGAACAAAACAATACAAGCTAATGCTTGCTGGGAAAATTAACATTAAGTTGAGAAATAGCACATGAAAAGGAGAAAATCTAGGCAATGACATAAGAGAATGCAGCAGGATGATCCTGGTTGTTCTACCTTCCTGGGCTGCTTGCAAACCAAATCTGACAGAAGCGTGGTTGTTGCATGATCTTGTGTCTGGAAAAGTTGGGAGAACATGTTTCTGAAAGGCAGTATGTAACGAATCGTTCGTCATCCGGTAGACATGGTTAAAAATATTAACATGGTCAAGATTAATACTTACCAATTATTTACTTGTTTGGTGCATGCACTTTACTGCGATTACTTAACAGGAGATGGCATTTAGCTGAATCACCTTGTACATAAATACATATTCCTTTAAAGAATGAGGTAAAAAAAAAGACATACAGGAGACCAATTCCTATTTGGTCTTTGGGGATGTGTTGTGTGTGAAATTTCTCACGTTTACCAAAGCTAAATGAGTTTCTCAATACATTTATTAAATAGCACATACTACTGGTTATATCAAATATTTCACATGATTGATTGACAATAACAATAAAAGGCCTAAAGGAGATATTTTAATCCTTGAAAATTATGACTGTAGATAACTCTCTGTGGCAGGTACCTCTGAATGGGCCAGATATGCTGCTTGATGCTGGTTATAAAATGATGAACAGACATGTTGCCCGTAGTCTAGGAGTTAATGCACAAATATCTGAGTTCCTTTTTTCAACAATTTTCTATTTCTTTTTGAGAGTTTAAAAATTACTCATAGTGTGAATTGATGCTTAATATTTTCTACATGTACTTCACGGTTCACAAGGAGGTTTTTAAAAAATCCTATAGATCTGGGATGCAGTTACCATGGAAACTCACGTTCTGATTTGGTTTTTGCATTTCTTCCTATGGTACTGTCACTCTTGTCCTACTAAAGCAAGCAGTGTTTTCTTGCCTATTTAAAAACAAACTTTTTAGTGAGGTATGAAACCTACAGAAAAATGCAAGAGTAATAATCATCAGCGTGATGAATTATTCACAAAACGAACAGCCTGGTTTGGGTGTGTGTGTTAGATACATGCATGGGGTGTGTCTGGAAACAAAGCACACACAGTCATTTTAGGAAGTCAACAAGGTCTTAAGCTGAAAAAGAAAGAACAATGTAAGTGTCCTACTTAGCTGGAAGGAGGTAAATACCATGATACTGTAAAAGTGTTAACAATTCAAGGTGTTTGCCTCTCAGGAGTGAGAATTGGGATGAAAAGGTAGTGGGGCAATATTTCACTCTTTTCATAATTTATGTATTTGACTTTTAAAAACAATGCATCTTACATATTACAATTTGAAAAATAATTTATTATTTACAATAAATTAATCAACATCTATAATCTATCCTCCTCCACTCCAAACAAGGCCTTTGTTATCATTTCAAATATTCATCTAGGTTTTTACTTTGTTTAAATTGAGTTTTATTTTTACCTTAATTATGTTATTTTAAATTATGTCTCTACTATTCAGGACTTATTTATAAATTTTAGCCACATTTTATTTTTTAACTATACATTAGACCCACAACAGTGTCTAGTATCCATGTTGTGATTCTGACACCAATTACGATGTGTGTTTTTTCCAATACACCACCAAGCAATTCTTTGACACCATATATATGTCCTACAACTCAACTCAGTTCAGACACTATCTACCTGGTGATAGTATCAGATCCCACAGGTTAAGTAAGGGCTCAGTCGTACAAGATGGCCCCCCTCCTCCCACTTCAGTCGAGAAGTCCAGGTTGTCATCTGTGCTTCTGACCGACTGGCTATAGATTGAAGGTTCCAACAACCCCTCCTTGGGTCTGATTAATTACCAGTTTATTATAAAAGAATATAACTTAGGAACAGCCAGATGGAAGAGATGCACAGGGCAAGGTATGCAGAAAGAGCATGGAGCTTCCGGACCCAGCTGTCCCTGAGCCCACCGACCAAGGTGTTCACCAACCTGGAAGCTCTCCAAACCCTGTCTTTTGGGTTTCTATGGAGGCTTCCATAGTTTGGCATAATTGATTAAATCATAGGCCATTGGTGATGGATTCAACCTCCAGACCCTCTCCCCTTCCTGGAGGTGGGCCATGTCGGGGGTGTGGGGGGGTGGGTATAGGGGGATTGAAAGTTCCAACCCTTTCTTCCCCAACCTTAGGCACTTTCCAAAAGTTACCTCATTAACAAACTCAGGGTGTGGTTAAAACTAGTTATGAATATCAAGACCCCCTTAATCACTCTTATCACTTAGGAAATTCCAAGAGTTTTAGTTCTGTGCCAGAAACCAGATGAAGTCCAAATATGTATCTCTTATTATTTTCCATGACATCACACATCGTCCTGTTTCCTGGATATTTTATCGTTATTCCCTCTTTCTGGTGGAATAGATCTTCAAGTAATTCTCTCAGAAACGATTTGTGCTAAATTTTGAGTTCTTTAAATTCTTTGCTCATGCAAAAATTCAAGTCAAATGCTAACTCCTATGTGAAATTCTTAATCAAGTAAAATCATTTTAAAGAAAGGAAGTCATTTCAGCAGAAAGTCTTTCCCATCATCATTGATACACGTTTACTATATTTTACAGTATATTACATTGAGTTTGAGTTAACCTGACTTTCCACCTACAAGGCTATGAAATGGCCTGGCAACCAAGGATCCTACATGGTTAGTGCCCAACCCTTAGTCGGTGGTCAAAGTTTATTCTTTTCTTAAATAACAGAAGGATAGGGGAGAACAGGAAGATAAATGATCTTTATGTCAGCAGCAGGTGAAAGAGTCAAGAGAATGGGAAATTCCTGCTAAGTCTTAAAGATAGGCCAGAATGCAGAGGAGGCTCTTTGTTTTCGTTATGGAAGGGGACTTCTTGGGCAAAGAGAAAATAAGATTCCAAATAGAAAAATGGCAGCACATGCCAAGATACAGATGTGTGAAGATGGACGATTTGCTTGGAGTGCATGGGTGACAGTGGCAGGATGTGAGGGGCTGTCAACATCAAGATTAGCCCATTTAAGGAATTTCTGTGATGTCTTGTAGAATATGAGGAAATACTAAGTTTTACCCTCTCTGTGATACCTGTGTCCTCATAGGTAAAAGAAAAAATTGGTTATAATCAGTAATTTTTAACATGTTCTCTAAAAAAGCAATGGAACCTTTCTTTCCCTGGGTCCCATGCTAAACACCAATTTTTATGTGAATCTCCAACTTTGTTCAAGTTAAAGGTAGAGCTGTTCTAGCCATAATTAGGCTGAGGAACCTAGATCCCAGGCTACTTATTCTATACCTTTCCTTCCCTTTCTCCCTCTACAATGTGGCCACTGAAGAACTCACAGACTCTATAGAAAATAAGCATAAAAATTTTTTGACAAGTGGTTCCCAACTAGATGGTACCTGAGAAAGCATCATGGAAACTGTGCACTTCGCAACATGGTAAACAGTTTTTAATTTTTTAAGTACAGCATCAATTTAGATATAGTAACACTAATTATCTGTTATGATTGTTAACACCAAAATTTCTATGGTATGTATGTGGGGCTAAGGGTGAGATGGGGAGGAGAACTGATGCAAAGGGGCTTGGGGGCCCAAATACTGAACTAGATGATCTCCAAGTTTCCCTTGCAATCCTCACACTAAAATACATAGTGGCCTGGGCTTCTTTATATAGCCTTGTCACTCAGCTCTGTAAAAAATATTTTACTGGTGTCCACGGATATTTTGATAGATTTGAATTGAAGAATAAGATTCCACAACTATGCCAATAACTTAATAGTTTATTAGTCAGTCAACAATATTACAAATATTTAAAAATTACTTAATATAAATAGTTGGCAGCAAACTATTCCATTACAGAGTTAAATTACCAGTACAACAGACAGACTGGAGATTTAGACACCTGGAAGATAACAATAAAATAAACTAAAGTATTTTAACAAAAAAATTTAAGCTGAAGGCGTTTATCTAGTGTCCATAAAAGCATGGGTTCTCTTTTTATTTAGAAAAAAATAAAAAACAGCTTTAACATCCCATTAGGAATATAAAATAAAATCAACTGAAAATATTAATTTGCATATCAAAGAACCATTTATAATTACAATCCAAACACTCCATAAACCACTTGTGCGATTCTATACAGAAACTGGGAATTAGAAACTAGTTGCTTTAATATTACAAAGATTTCAGCTCCAAAAATAATTCAACATAAAATAAACTTTAGCAATTAGTGTCATAAAATTATATATTTCCACATAAAAATACAAAATAATATTAATGACAAGAATATGAAAAATTATTCCAAGTATTTTACTACTATTAAAATAAAATAAAACCCAAAAAAACAAAATAGAAATATGCATGAAAAAAGTCTTTCCTTTTGTTAGCAAAACACTATCCAAAATAACTACAATCATTTACATCAGTACAAAGATTTCTGGATTTAAAAAATAGTTGCAATGACAAAAGGGGTATCTTTTCTGACAGTAAAAAATGACACTGTGGATAAAATCTGCAAAATATGCAATGAAAAAAATAAATTTGCATTAAAAAGGTTTACACTGTTATTTTTTTTATACAAACATTAGAAACAGTATTGCACATCACAACACAGAATCGAGGTTAGTCAGCCTTCCAAAATGTGTTATATTCAAGTTTTGTAGCATCTTTGAGGAGAGGCTCTGTGCAGCCAGATGCAACAGGGATAAAATATCAAGTGTTTTCCATACACAAATATATAAATGCTAAATGTTTCCTTCTTAACAAAAAGTGTGGATTTTTAAAGTTTTTTTTTTCCTCCACAGTCATACTTTTTGGGCAGCAATAAGAACATTTAGGGAACACAAATGAAGAAGCTTTGAAAATACAAAAATACAATCAAAATTAAGAATTTTCTACAAAAATAGTAAAATAAATATGATCTGTAAGTTAAAAAAAATTCCAATACAGTGTTTAACAGTTAGAAAATAAGAATGTAGTAAATAAAAGGAAAAAAAAAAAAGAAAAAGAAAAAGAGGTAGGGGGAAGGTGGGGAAGGAATAAAAGATTAGACTAATAAGCTTTAATTGTAACAGAAATGAAGGTAAAACAAACCATACATTTCTGTCATTTTTATCCATGGCAAAAAGGGTGTTCTATTACATTTCCCCTCATTTCCAATATTTATTTCTGTTTAAGAAGGGAAAGTGATTTTCAACATCTCCAATTATTTTCATCATATAATTTTAGTGTTCATTATTTAATACATGAAAAGGCTCTTCAATTTTAAACATTAAGCAGAAATTATGAAAATAAAGTTTAAAAATCTGCGAAATTAAATATCTAAATAATTAACATTGCAAAACTACTGATTTCTTTTCTAAATTCCAAAAATTGAGGTATAGCAAAGGAGATGTCATCAGTCAAAAAAAGTGTGCCATAAAATAGCTGACTGTTGGAAAAATCTCTCACAGAGATATAAAAATAGTGCATAACAAATGTCAAATGGATCAAGGTTGGCAGGGTTAAGGTTAGAAAAGAATACTCCAAAAATCTGGAGGATCATGGTTAAGTAACAAATAGGGAACACTGACAAATAAATTAGTAAAAAGCTCTTCTGAAAACAGCATCAACTTTAAACATTAAAAACTTGAACCACAACCACAATAAAACAGCAGAGTTAGACATGAACCACATATTTTTACAGTACAAAAAAGCACACCATAGACAACCAGTATTAAGATCAACACTTTGCTCACGTGAAGGATTGTCCCAAGGGGCTGCAATACGGCAACACCCTTGTAATTTTCTCTCTTTAGAGTCAAGAATCTTATTTCAGCATTTTAAAAAAACATCTACCATTGCTGGGTGCTTTGCTTAGATTGCAGAGTAACTCTTACATTAAAATATAGGGGCTAGTTGCATTAAAAATGCTCTAAAGAGAAAAAATATCACTAATGATATTCTAATAGTGTTCAGTACCAAAAGAAACTCATTAACTATTGCATGTTTCCATGCCACTTTCTCAAAAAAACTGCAAGCAAAGTCATTACCAAAATTCCTTCATCAAAATTTTTTTTTAAAAAAGCAATTCTTAACCATTAAGAACAACAATTTCCATGCAACAGTGACCCCAGTTTAGACAGAAGACCCCAATATACATAGGTCAAACATGTATGCAAGTTTAAGCCAGATTTCACCATTATCTTTAAGGTAAAATTGAATTTTATGCAACTAGCCGTCTGTATATTTCCCCATCTCCATTTTGACTTTACTTAGGTTTACTAAAGTTTTGCATTCTTTGATAAAGTTCCTTTGTTTAAATATGGGCTTCCTGTGGGTCTTACATTTGGTGACCAGTTATCAGTGTGCTGGCCATCTTTGGTTTATAAAGGATGTCTTAACCATGAACTATCAAAGGGGCTAAAATCAACTTTCTTTAAAATTCTAGTAATTTTCTTTTACTCAGTCTTTTATCTATACTATATCACTGCACATGAATTAGAACCGCACATCACAAAATTGCACAGGGATTACAAATATTACATCCAGTCTGCATAAAATCAAATTCCACTACCGACCAGATCACAAAATGGCTGCACTCTCTAATCTAAAACTAATTTGCATATTGTACACATGTAGGACATTTTTTTTTAACTTGAAGTCACAATAATGCATGCAAGTTTGCTTTTTTTAAACAAATTTTATAATTTGTTCATGCTACCTAGATTCAAGAGAGCTTTTTCGAACATTTGCAATACCTCACCTCTTGTTAGTTAATAATTCTAGTGCATGCATATGGTGTATACAGGTAAGTAAACATGCATTTTTTTTTCACATTCTAAAACTATGGCAGTTTAGGCCATATTGTGCTGCCTGCATTTTATCTGCAATGCAGTGTGTCTCTAACGTTTTCAATCCCGTATTAATAGGTGGCATTTACACATAACACCTATATAGCAGCAAAGCTAATACAGCTTGTGATTAAAAATGTTTAAAAATAGCTAATAAATCAGATTATCTTGAGGTATTATTTCTTGCAAGTCAAAATGGAGAGCAAAAAAATCAACCCTAAGTTTTAGTTTATGTATACACTGAAAATAGCAACAATAAAAATAAGCATTTGTAGCAGACATATTCCATCTTCACTATTATTTTGCTACCTTTGGTAAATTACTGGGGCAGATCTTGAAGTTAAAAACCCACGTTTAGAAATAAGTGCACGCTTCACCCACTATATAGCAGCAGACTGTTTGCCCCTACGCAAAACATTCTCATATCTAATTTTAACTTTACATATAAAAATAACTTGGAGAAAATACAAAAAAACATTTTATATTAACATGAAAATATCACAAAAATTAGTAAGCCTGAGATGTAGGGTTTTGGTGAAAAACAAGAGGCTTGTAGTGTTTTGGCTGCTGATAAAGATGCATGTATTGATAGCTGGGGTGAGAGCAGAAGAATGCACTTATTTCTTCTGCATGTCAGTATCTTCAGACACAGTAAGCCACATGCACCCTTTCTTTCCTTGTTAAACAGAGGCAGGTTTGCTATTCTTAGTTCCAGCGGAAGTGGATCTGACGTGGGCGATCAGCACCTTCCTTTACCAATGGCTTATGGAACTCACGTCCTGCACGAGAGTGGATATTTGCCCAACAAAACTCACAGTAATACTGCAGGCAAGTGACATTGGCACAAAAAAAGGGAGCAAATTTTCCACCACAGCGTGCGCCCTGGCATTCATCACACATCTGGTCATCTAGCACATATGGCTTTACCTCCACCTAGAAAAAGAGAGAAAACATATCCCATTAAGTCTGCTTCAAAAGTCACTTTAGCAATACTTTAAAAGGTTCATACAATGTTCTAGAGAAAAGGACCAACAACATTCAATGCTGAGAAAGCAGGCATCTTCCCTGGGTAATAGCTTCACCATATAGTAGGTTAAAAAAAATTAAATCATTTTGTTCTTGCACTAATCTTTTTTTATGTTTCATGTTCATAATTGACCATATGATTAAATGAGTTCTTAGTTTGGTAATTTTATTGTATTTTGATATGTTTTCTTCTGAGAACTATAAACTGAATAGTATTTAAATAACTCTCTTTTCCAAAGACAAAAAATAATTTAAAAAAACTATAGAATCCTAATTGATTCGCAAAACATTCTACCCTCACCTTTCTTGAAGTAACATCTTTAAAACACCTGTGTGTTAATATTATCAGAGGTGGGGGTGACTGTGAGTGAAAAACAGAAGGGTATGGAAGACAAATAGTATTTACACCTTTGTTTTCTCATTCCAGTGCCACTTGTGAGATGGCATAACCCAGCAGCCACTGATCATGGCAATGCGTCTCTACTACAGGTGAGAGCGATACCCTGCTTGTAAATAACTGGTACAGACAAACCAGAACTGTGGATAACCTTATTAAGGGTATGTCTAGACTTCTGTGTATTTATAAGATATGAAGTCAAAGTCCCACTGTGAAAGCCTGACGCAGTAGAAGACCTCAGACTTAGGTCAGCTCTGAATACTAAACTTTTTAACCTCAGTTTCTGTATCTGTGAGATGAGAAAGGCAATAGAACCTGCTTTATAGAGCTGTAAGGAAAAGATTATGCAAGTAAAAGCACTGAAGATAGTGTGGCACATGGCAAATACTCTGTATATTAACATTAGCTACTATTAGCTGCAACAGCCTTGTTTTCTGGCTTGTAATAACTTTATGAATGAAAGGTTACTACTTTTGTCTGATTGAATAGTGCCAGGTAGCCTAAGATCTCTGCCTTTCCTCATGAGAGAAGAGAAAATTGAGCGTTTAAAGGGCTTGGTTTGCCCAAGGTAAAAAATAATGACCCAACAATTTCTATTTTGAATGTATTCTACTGAAATACTCGCATGTGTGCAAAAAATGAATATATAAGGGTATTTTTCTTCAGCATTATTTTGAACAAAAACAATAACAGCAAACTAGAAACAACCTAGTTGACTGATGAAAAGAACTGTAAAACAAACATTTGATAGAAGGGTAATGAGATTACGTTTTTGTTTGCATTTGTATTTCATGGTTAGGGTTAGGATAAACATATTTTATATATATTGGACATTTTATTATCCTAAATTATATCTTTTGCATATTTTTAAATTCTAGATATTATTTCATGAAGGTAATCTACTTAACTCAAAATCAAAACTTCAAAGATGAAAAACTGGATTTCAAATTTATGATTTTAGAATACAGTCAAAACCTATTTGCAATTAATAATAATCTCTAACAGCTCTTGAATGTGTAAAAGGGAGTTTCATTGATTCTTCACTATTCTTATTTTCCCTTTTTCCCTTCAGAGGAGCTATCTGTGATACACAATCACCTGGAGTCATAAATAATAAAATGATTAATAATTAATTAGCCAACTTGAAGTATATCACAATTCACTTCAGTAACTACCAGAAGTCACAGTGAATTATACTACTCATGGAATAACATATAAAATTTAAAATGATTTACACATTTGTGGTGATTGTTCTTCATGGCTATCAGGGAGATGAAAGTAAACTTCAAAGTGTTCATGAGCCTAAAAGGTGAGTTGAATAAACAATTTTAATTCCCTCCAAATAAGTATCCTGTGTATCTTTGGATTATCAGCTATAAATTTAAATTTAATCTGTTTTTATGGTTTAATAACTATATTCTTATTAGAGAGATGAAAGGTATAAAGATTAGGAGTTTGATTTTTTTGTATAAGCAAAACTAATGACTTGTAAAATATTTAAGGCTCAAATTCTTTCAAATAAAGTTTAAAACATACCTTAGTAGCACATATCTTAAAAAAGTAAACTTTTCTCTCAGGTAGTTCAATGCCTTTTTAAGAAGGCAAGTTTTTCTCAATTCACTTGCTTTGTATCAGGGTTTCTCTTTAAGAATCAATATATTGCCCCAAATAATTGGTCCTCCACTATCATTTTGGAAACAAAGAGGTATGAAACATGACACTGCAATAATCTTTTCCCTTTGCTTCTGCATATTAAACAACTACAATTATATAATATGTAAATAACTTCCTCTGTGACCCTATCACCTCTCTGCAAAAGTAGGGGGTTAGACTAGATCAGTGGTCTAAAGCAGAGGCCCCTAAACCCCGGTCCGTGGCTCAGTACCAGTCCGTGGCCTGTTAGGAACCAGGCTGCACAGCAGGAGGTGAGCAGCGGGCAAGCAAGCAAGCAAGGGAGCAAGAGCGAGCGAGGCTTCACCTGCTGCTCCCCAGCTCGCATTACCACCTGAACCATCCCCTCCATCACTCACATTGCCACCTAAAGTATCCCCCCCACCCCCCCATGCCCGTCCGTGGAAAAACTGTCTTCCACGAAACCGGTTCCTGGTGTCAAAAAGGTTGGGGACCGCTGGTCTAAAGCATGGTTGGACATTAGAATCACCCTGGGGGCTTTACATACTACTGCTGCCCATGCTGCATCCCAGACCAATTACAGCAGAATCTCTGGGGGTGGGACTCAGATGTCAAGGTTTTCCTAAGTTCCCAGGTAACTTTAATGTGCAGTGGAGGTTGGAAACTACTGAATGAGAGGAACTCTAAGGTTCAAATCAGTTAAAGAAAATTTCATAGCATGTCTGAGTAAAAGCAGAGCCCTTTTTCTTAGATACTTAATTTTTTTCTTTCTTTATTGGGGGGCAACATTTTTAGTAACAATGCAAACAAAAATGCCACTTTGCAAATGTGAACTGAACTTATGCTGTACGTCTTTTCTAAATGGTAAGATTTGATAATTAAATTTTGGGGACTACTTCTAGAGTCAATGGTCTATGGGTATTAGTTAACCAGCTCCCCTGCCCCCAAAACAGTACAGCCTCAGAGAAGAAGCTTCAAGAAACTGTTACACTGGTAAAATAAGTACTCACTCAAGTTATATCTACTATAATGGGTATAAAAAAGTTAATTTACCTCATATTTTTAGTATATCTCATCTGTACTACAAATGTAAACATGATTATTCAGGAACTATTCACAGATTTTAGCATGAGATAGATTTGTAAAGAAACAATTGAGTTTTGTTCACTCCTTTCTCTTATTTTAGATGGTAATCAGTATTAGAAATTATTCAATAGGGTAGCTTTCACAGTTATCATCCATAACACTTCCTAAAAGTTCTTATTGTGATGACCTAAGCAATGCTACTAAAGAGTAAATGTTTCAAAGTTTAGGACAATCACCTTATATATTTACTTTATTTACATATTTATTTTTGCATATATTTAGGAAAATATACAAAATGTGTTTTTATTTTAGATTTTATAAATCAAAAATAAGTAACACTTAAGTAACACTTAGTGCCAAGCTCTGTTCTAAGTGCTTCTACATATGTGAATTCACTTACTCCTCAAAATAACTGTGAAAGAGATACTATTACTGTTTTCCATTTTATAAGTGAGGAATAAGAGGCATAAAGAGGGTTCATTTGCCCGGGGTTACAGAACAAATGGTGGAAATGGGATCCCAAGTAGTCTGACTCCAGAGTACAAGTTTTTAAAACAAGCTCTGCCTCTATACTTAAAAGGATATTAAGATCTTATTGGCTGATAAAAATTTTTGAACTGCCTTTAAAATTATATTTATATTTTGTGTATTATACCTAAAATTTAAAGTCTGCTCAAGAATTTTCAGGGATATTTTGATATAATACTCTTTAAGAGCTAAAGGAATATAGAAAAATAAACACTCGGTTTTTGAATTACATTATTAACTCTGTAGGGTAGTAAGCTTTGGATCAGCACCTCACAATAGGACTTAAATGATTTCCCAATATGCAACTTACACGTTTATCAATATCACCGTGCTGAAGCTGAACAAACCGAGCACTAATGGCAGCAATATAGCTCTGCTGATTGGAGAAAGCAACTCGACCAGCACCTTTTGGATATTTTAGCTCAGGATCTGTATCAATTCCTGCATAACAAACGCCACCATACAGCCGGTCCATGATCATAGCAAGCTCCACTTGAAAAGGAAAAGTAGTTCACATCAAATGGGAGAGAACACAGTAAATCAACAATTTTTAAGTACTTTTTTTTTTTAAGTGAAAGTCAATAGGATAATGCTCTTTTCTAAATCTAATCCTTTCTCTTGTATACTAGAGCTCACCTGCTCTCACCATAGAAGAACTGGACAACTCAACTGTCTACTGGGCAAGTCATATTGATATTTAACAGACACTGCATCACTCAGTATGTTCTAAATGGCACTCCTGATCTTCCACCATCCAATTAAACCTACTCAAGTGAGTTTTTGCTGACTCAGTAAGCAATGGAAAAGATGAAGTTGCCAACTCAAGACCCTTGGCTTCATCCTTTCTATTTTCTTTTTTCCCCACTGTATATGCAATCCTCTGAACTTGATTTCCAAGACATATCTAGAATCCAATCTCTTTGCCTCCATCACTAACATCCTGTTTCAAGGTATCATTCTTTTTCATCTAGATCATGGCAATAGACTTATCTCCTTGTTTCTGCCCCCTGCCCCAAGTTTATTTTCAGAACAGCAGCAAGAGTGATTCTCTTAAAAATATAGCAGATACCAGTGGCTTAACTGAAATTTCTCCTTGGGAACTCTGAATGGTGGCACAAACTAGCTTTCAAAACCAATACCACAATCTTCTTCCAACCTGCTCTTTCTCCAGTGTTCTTTATCTTCTCAGTTAGCGGTACCAGTGTCTACCTAGTAGCTTAAGACTGAAAACTGAGATTCAGCCTTTGCATTTATCTTATAAATATCTGTAATGTTGGCTCTTCCACCACCACCACTACCACTAACCCAAGCCACCACTATTTGTCTCCTGGACTCCAATAACAGGCTCCTAAATTGGTCTACGTATAACTACTCTCAATTTGACGCCCCTCTCCACAAGTCATTAACTAAACTGGTCTTTTAAAAATGAAAATATGATCAAGTCTCTCTTTTACTTAAAAACTCTTCATTGGTTTCCAGTTGCTCTGAGGACAAATAACAAGTTAGCTATTAGACTTGTATGATCTGACTCCTATTTACTTTTTCAATGTCTTCTTGTATCTCTCACCTCATTCCTTATACCCTAGGCCGTGACTCTGGACTTCCCTCAGTCTCTCCGAGGCACTCTGCTTCCCTCCACTGAAGATCTTTGAATATGCTGTTCCCTTTGTCTGAAACACTGTTCACAACCTCCTACCACCTAACCCTGCTCCTTCTGTTCAATCTTTATATGACAGCTCAAATACAAGCATCTTTAAAATATCAGACTACAGCACATTTCCTTGCTGTATGCTCTTCTGTTCCCCTTAGTCTTTCTTTGTAGTAGCTATGTCTGTAAGTATTTACATGTGTGAATAGTTCTTTAACATGCACCTCCCATACTGGAAGAGGATGCTTTCAGTGATGGAAGGCACTAACACACTTCACAAGGGTACACAGTATCATAAAACTTGCTTGTATGGCGGGCATTTACATCTATAATTATGTTCCTATATGACCTCTTCTGGTAGATCTCTGGTTCCTGATTACTGATGAACAGAAGTTTATCATTCACTTATCTAAAGTGCCTTTAAAAAAAATCCCATATTTCTTCTTCAGATATCAGAATCAACCTCCATAAAAAGAACCCAAATTCTCATTATCTTAGAGAGTTACACTTAAGAAGTCATAAATGCAGTATTTGAGTGGATTCTTCTTACAGAGTCTGTTTGGAATTAGCTATCAATATTGATAGATGAGTGTCCAATTCTCCAGTTCCTTAATGGTGTTAAGAACAATTCTCAGAATTTGTCTCAAAATTCTGTAGCAAGTAGCTATTGGAGCAGGAGAATCTGCCCTTCACCCACCCAGTGGTGACATGTACACAATAGTACCAAATGCGTACCGAATCAATTCATACTTAAATGATTGTTTTAAAAAAACAAAATTTGTTAACATTCTACTTACCAGCCCTTAATGGCCTAGGAACACCTCCAACAAAAATTGTTTTTCGAGGATCCAAAGGCTGAGAACCATCCATCACAAAATCACTATCACTTAAATTCCAAGGACGGATCTGAACCTATGAAGAAAATGACATTACTGTATTAGGTGTCACTCCTTTAATAGCTGATGAGCTTTGTGCCACTGTACTGTTCAAAATTTTGAATAGATGGGTTTGGAAACAAACTGTTAATTTTTTATCCAGATATAATAAATTATATGAATTAAAAAAAATTGAACTCAAAATGGTAGTTTATTTATTTTTTCACTAACAATCATTTCAAAACTGTTTTTGGAAAACTTGAATTTGTAACTTAAAGTTTGAGTAGCATTTACTTACAGGTTTGTCCTTGATAGTAGGGCTGGAAACACACAGATAGAGTTTTCCATCTTCTTCAATACAAGCATCAATTAGTGCCTGAACTGAGCTCTCTTCTTGAAAGAGAAGGAATGCATAGCCTGTAATAACCATAAGAATGAGGCAGTATGTCAAGGTAAGTGATTTCACCCCAAATTTCAGTATGGTTTAGAAAATACATGCCTTTGAAAAAGATGAAAAAACTATAAAGTAGGACTACAATCATTATACTTTCTCTAGGAGAACATAATATCCTATGGAATACACACAAAAAGAGATACTCAGTAAAATAACTAGCTATTTTATATAAAGCACTTACTATCTGATACTGTGATAAGAGCTTTATGTGAATTATTTCATTTAATTCTCATAAGTCTATGAAACATTATTCCCAATTTACAGAAGAAAACCCTGAGGTGTCAGGTGGTTAAACTACTTGCCCAAAGTCAGTCACATAAGTAGTTGGTTGATTAATTTCAAACCTAGATCAGCTCTAAGGTCTCCTATGATACTGTCTTCTTAAGGAATGTGGCAGGATTAACCAGTTGAGCATAGCAGGAGCTGAAGTTTCCTTCAAATACCCTCAGGGTAAGACAAGTTCTAGAGCATACTTTTGAACAGGTGGAAAAGAGCACATGTGGAAAGGCCCAGGAATTTCCATAAGTAGAGGGAAAATTCCACAATCATCCTGACAACTTCCAAATGATACTAAGAAAACTCCCTTAGGGAGGCTGGAATGAAACAGGTTCCAGTCTTCCCTGGTGGCGCAGTGGTTAAGAATCCTCCTGCCAATGCAGGGAACATGGGTTCAAGCCCCAGTCCGGGATGATCCCACATGCCACAGAGCAACTAAGCCCATGTGCCACAACTACTGAGCCTGCGCTCTAGGGCCTGCGAGCCACAACTACTGAGCCCATGTACTGCAACTACTGAAGCCCGTGAGCCTAGAGCCTGAGCTCCGAAACAAGAGAAGCTACTGCAGTGAGAAGCATGCGCACCACAACGAAGGGAAGCCCCCGCTCACCACAACTAGAGAAAGCCCGCGCGCAGCAACGAAGACCTAACAACAAAGACCCAACGCAGCCATAAATAAATAAATAAATAAATAAATTCATTTAAAAAAAGAAACAGGTTCCTTAAGGATAGGTCAGACTTTTATTTTATTTTTTACACCTTTATTGGATTATAATCGCTTTACAATGTTGTGTTAGTTTCTGCTGTACAACAAAGTGAGTCAGCTATATGTATACATATATCCTCTCCCTCTTAAGCCTCCCTCCCACCCTCCCTATCCCACCTCTCTAGGTGGTCACAAAGCACAGAGCTGATCTCCCTGTGCTATAAAGCAACTTCCCACTAGCTATCCATTTTACACACAGTAGTACATGTATGTCAGTGCTACTCTCTCAATTCATCCCAGCCTTCCCTTCCCCCTCTGTGTCCATAAGTCCGTCTCAAGGTGGATGAGCAGCAGAACACTTTTTTTCAAACAGCCTGGAGACTATGTTTGCACTTGGGATCCAAGTTCTTGCTTAGATTCCTGTACCTTTTGAAAACATGCCCCTCCTCCTTTCCTTGTGATGAGCAATTGTCAATTTTTAATCAAATATGATGTATCTAGCAGGCAGAACAGAGCTCATTACAAAAAGAAGGCATCGAAATTTACATTACAAGTTTACTGTTATGTGATTAATTCCCAGCAGCAGATGACTATCAATGACCTAACAATACCCCTTTTCCTTGACAAGATTTCTATGCACAAAACCTAGAGCACTGAAATCTAGTCCCAATGTGAAGATGTCTTCAATCAGGCCAACCATGTCTGTGCCATTAAACAATGGGAAGTAAGAGGTCATGTTTTACTAGGAATTCAAAAAACACAGCTTATTGCCAACAATGGCTTTTAAAAAGTGCCACAAAGGTCTGATGTGACACACACACAAAGTACTTCATTTCAATAAAATTACAATACCTGATTGCATAAATAAGCCATAAAGCCAACCTACACAAATAGAAACTTCCAAAGGTATGATTATGCAAGATTAAAACCACATCTTAGAACTTTTTAATTGCTAGAAACAATTTAAATAGGCTTGAAAAAATAAAAAAAAGACTGGTTTTCTTTATGTGAAGGCTTTAATTTTGATACAAGCTAAGGTTTTTTTATTTAAAATTTAAAAAAAAAATTTTCTGGCTACACCACATGGCATGTGGGATCTT
Source organism: Lipotes vexillifer (assembly GCF_000442215.2). Lineage (NCBI taxonomy): Eukaryota > Metazoa > Chordata > Mammalia > Artiodactyla > Lipotidae > Lipotes > Lipotes vexillifer. The sequence continues at coordinate 115,913 of NW_006780223.1, forward strand.
AGTTCCCCAAACAGGGATCAAACCCATGCCCCCTGCACTGGAAGCACTGAGGCTTAACCACTGGACCACTAGGGAAGTTCCCAAGCTAAGGTTTTGTTTTTTTTTTTTTTTTTTT
>NW_006780223.1:116041-161026 GCF_000442215.2 Lipotes vexillifer
GGCATGTGGGATCTTCCCGGACCGAGGCACGAACCCGTGTCCCCTGCATCGGCAGGCAGACTCTCTTCCACTGCGCCACCAGGGAAGCCCACCAAGCTAAGGTTTTGAGAGCTGTAATTGTTTTGTAATAATTGAGGGGATATAAGACTGATTTACTAAAATAGTATTTTAAAGTCAATATTTTTAATGTTATGTTTTTATGATGTTAATTTCTGATATTAATATTTTAATACTGCTTAATAATTTTTGTGATTATTAAGGAAAAAATGTATCACAAAAATTAATTAAGCAACATGGCAGGTAAATTATGATCTAGGTAAGGCAAGCCATTAAACATTAAAATACTCGTACCAAAAATACCATCTAATAGTTCTTTAGAATTTATTAGCACAAGCTAATGTTTACATAGGGTGAATCTTATTCACTGCAAAGGACAGGTATGTATAAGTGTGGCTCAGTATCCAATGTCTCAAATCATTAACTTAATTACAAGGTAGCTTTGTCAACTGAATGCTTCTACACCAGTGTTTTCCAAACCATGGAAAATGATGAATTACATCAATGACAAAAATGCTTGAAAGCACAAGGTTTAGGAACATTGGTCTTTGGCAATGAGTACAATTAACTATAATGTACCAAAATAGTATGATTTGCCACTGCTAATATTTTTTGTTTTTTTTTTCTTGTTTTCAGTTTGAGAAAATAAACTAACAACTACCACAAAAACCACAATAACAATGCAACAGCAACAAAGACAGCAACTATTCTGTTTCATGAAATTAGTGCCAACCTACCTTTCTTACATTTCTGCCCATGCAGAAAATGTGTATCTGTCTTGACAAAAACTAATTCTAATACCTTTCTAAAATTATATTTCAACTCCTGCCTGGAACTCAATTGAACAACTTTTTAATCTATCTAAATTGCACAGTATCTTTTAGATTTAGTTCAAAATTTCTCAATGAAGCTTTCCCCCACCTACTTCAGGTCAAAGGATAAACTATCCTACAGTATTTATAGTTGTATATATCATTTATTAGGCAACTATCAACCCATGAATTACTGAAAATACAAAGATGAGTAAAGACACAGTCTGAGAGATTAATGGAAGAATCTGACATTAATAAAATAAAAGCATATTTATAGAATTGTAAAACTGTAATATTCCAACTGTGAGGTGTGCTCTGAAAGGGCACAGTTCTAGAAGGGCCTACAATAGGAGGATCTGACCTCATTAGGTGGGTCCTTAACAGTTTCCCACCAGCAACTGGTATTTAAGCTGAGAAAAGTAGGAGATATACAGATGAAGAGGCAGGGAAAGCCTTCAGGTCAAGTGAACAACAAACATAAAAGTCCTGAGGCAGGAGAGAGCAAGGCCAGTTTGCAGAGCTAGAAAGAAACAAGAAGCAATACTGGGAGAAGGAACGGGATGGGGAGGGCTGGCAGGGAGAATGCATTTTTGCCTTTATCCTAACAGTAAGAGAAACCACTGATGGGTTTTAAGCTGGAAGCAAGGAGTAGCACCATCAGATTGTTTTCACAGATATTACTCTAGCTATGCTGTGGGAGAAAAACTGGAGACAGCCAGAAATGTGGACAGACTAGTCATACACCTGAAATAGTCCAGACAAGGGATGATGGTAATTTAGGCAGGAACATTAGAAACCAACAGGCATTTTTATTGAACACTCAGTAAAATAAACTATATAAAAGGACAAGATCATAACACTGAACAACAGATTAAAACTAAGCTAAGAAATGAACATCTACATCAATATGGAGCTAATTTTCTCTCTACACCAAGGATTCAGGACCTCCAGGTCCAGTTAGCTCCAAAATCATGTGAAAATTTAGAGTATACGGAGACAGGTCCATATCTCTAACTAGACTTTCATGGAGGCCTGGGATCCAGAATCTCTGGTTCAAAGGATTCTGTAAGTATAAGATCTAAAGGTATTAAAAAAAAATCACCACATTATTCCATTTCTCTAAGGAACTACATAAACCACTAATGGAAGTTCTATAATTCTCAATGATAAAAAGTAGAGACGGCCCATATAATTTATCACCAGAATCCCTTAGCTAGTTTTTGTATGCCAATAACTCTTAACATGTTTCCTTTCCTGGAGCCAAATTCAATAGATCTACTGGAGTCTTTTTTCCAGGCTTGAAAATCCACTCAGCCATGAGAATAATAGTGTGTTTTTTCATTTCTAAAATTACATTTCAATAATATTCAAAGTAAAGTCTTAGTCTTTCAACCTCCCCTTTCTTTTATTCACTTCAGAGAATGTGCCATTAGCAATATGACTGACTGGATTCATGTTCACTTCTCTCCCATTGCCTCCCCTCCTCACTCTGGGCGGGTGAGGTGATCCTTCCTGTTCCCACTGACTGTGGCATTGCTTTGCTCAAATGAATGTGTGCTCAATTTGTGATTCTTGTCCTCTGGTGACGTCACAGTAGTATCCTGGCAATATGTAATAACACAACTAGGCATCCTCTGCATTTTATCTCTTTATGTAGTTGAGTTTTTTTCTGACCATTCATTTTCTTCTCTATTTGAATTCATCAACAGAGTATATACTGCTCTATTGTTATCTGCTATTATCTGGAACACTTATGTATATCTTGCAATACTTAAAATAGTCATAGGTTTATATTTTATTCTCACTTCACACATTTCTTAATTTCACTGATTAGAGAAACTTTATTATATGTCTGTACCCAAGTTACTTAGAATGATACTTTAGGCAGAGAAAATTAGCTCTCATATAACTTATTCCCTAGCAAATAATAACAAAAAAATCTCTTACCTTTTGGTGGAAAATAGGACTTGCTTTCTGCTTTATGAGGCCAATCTACTACCAAAGGCCCAAATCTTCTGAAGCTAGCAGTTATTTCATCTTAAAAAAGTACAATAATATGCATTAGGAATCAGTTTTAATGATTCATTCTAAAAAATTCCTATATTTTATACGTTATTTTAAAGATTTAAAATTTTAAAGTACCAAATAGCCTAAGATAAACTAGAATATAAATACTAGAAACATGTCTAATATCCTCACTAAAATGATACATAAATCTTAATAGCTATTTTAATCAAAATAGTTTTTAAGTGGCACATTGGCTAGAATAATCAATTCAGTGTGATTTCTAAAATTTTATATACTAATATATGGACACTAATGGATTTATAGTATACCAAATCATAAATATCACTGGCTTGAAAAACATGCCAACATTATATCAAGTTAAAGATCCATAAAGAGATCCATTATTGCTTGATAAAGTAAAATATTATAGGAAAAAAGGGCTGCTGAAACAAGACATGTAAAGCTATAATATTTCTAAAATATACTAGGGTCTGATACATGCCAGGTAGTTTCACTGAAAGACATACAGGTCACATCCAATGACATGTTCTAGGTTATTTTATCACATGGAAACTTTATTATACTGATTAATACATAGAATAAGTTTGTGGATATTTAAATCACAACTGAAAAAATTCCCAAAATGTAGCAATATATTCTCTATTAGTAAGTTGTGAATGACAGTGGCAGATTTCCCACAGCTTTGCAAATATTAGTTTCTGTATTTTTAATCTTGAATTATTTTTCTTTTGTTATTATTACACATGATAATTTTTACATATGCTTATTAGTCTTTGTATAACCTAAATTTCCTGTTTATGTACTGTTTCCATTATTTGCTTGGGTTTTATAGCCTCTTTTCTTATGTTTCTAAAAGCACATTTATACTTAAAGAAATAGAATTTTTAACTGTCATGCATTACAGGTAAAGTTTTGTGGTTAGTTACCTTTAATTCACTGTGTGTGTGTGTGCGTGCGTGCATGCATGTGTGTGCATGCATGCATGTTACAGTCATAAAAAAGTTTAAAATAAATACATAAAAAAGATATGTATTCAAATATGTTCTATATTTAAAAACATAAGTGGGAGATGAACTCGATGAAAATCTTATTTACAAAAAATGCTCACAATAATAATATGCATAAGATACAAAGTAAAGAAACAAAGTTAAAAAAAGTTATTTGTTCAATTATCTTTATATTTCAACAGGTGACAAAATATTTAAACAGAGATGGATATCCATTTTAACTGAAAATCTCTAGAGGTAAAAAAAACTCCATATCCCCATTCACATTATATTTCAGGTTTGTTTTTTTATATGCCAAATCATCATTTTACCTTCATCAATATCTGGAGGAAGACCACCAACAAAAACTTTTCGAGAGAAACGTTCTATTCGCTCTCCATTTTGATGAGCTGAGTAACATGTGGGTGAATTTAAAACACCAACTTGATCATTATGACCATCATCCAGCAAGCCATCATCTATTGGAAAGAGGGAAGAACGACCTAAAATATAAGAACAAATATAACTTGAATCTCAGATCTAAGAAAATGATAAATTAAAGTCAGGCATAAAAAGAGCAACAACAAATTCAAAGCCTTAAAATTGAAGGCGACATAGGCATAAAAAAATTAAGGAAAATTCAGAGAGTTTAAAGGTTTAATTACCTAGATTCAAGAGAGAAGTTGTCTGAGGAATGACTTAGAAATAAACATGGTCATATGACAACAATTACATCACAAAAAAACACTAAATCACTTCGATTTCTTATGGAAAGCAGCAAGAATCTGATGTATGGGGATGGGTAGACTGGATGTGTAACCTTTCAGAAGAAAGGTTTTAGGAGAAACCTTTTAGAAACTGGTGGCAGAAAGAAATGGCACAGACTAAACAGATAAGAAGACAATAAAAAACCACTTGCAGACTACAGTAAGTAAGGACAAAAGCACCGAGTAATACTTGCATATAAGACCTTGAATTAATTTACTGCATGTGTAAATATGCACATATTTACACACATATGTGTAAATATGTGCTTCTGCACATATGCAAAACAGAAAAAGGCACCCCCTCTAGGACTTCAGTCCCCATCTGAGGCAACCCTCATATGGGCACAGCCTGTATAATCCTCTGCAGCAATCCTAATGCTAGACTCTGTGGCCTGCATACAATTGGGGTTGAGGTGAGAAGGAAGGGGCTACATGTCTGTGAACTATAGCTAGCTAGATGTTAGAAATAAGAATTTTAATTTTATAAGACCAAAATCAGGGAGAAAGATCATATTTGGTATAGGAAACAGAAATTATTCTGCAGATTCAAATTCAGTTTAAGTAAGATGTTCTGAAAGATACCCACGTTCACTGAGTAACTCTGGATATTTAGTTTTCCCAATACCTTTGCTATCAGGAATAAGGACCAATGAGAAAAAAACATCAATATTCTTTGTGATCAATGGAAAGAAAGCTCTTCAACATGAAACTATTTTCCTTAAAATGAACCTCATCAAGAGCCATCAAAAGTAATATTAATTATGAATAACTGGTTCAACTTTCTATGGTTGGACTTTAAGTAAATAATTGTATATTTTAAAAGGAATTAGATGAGGTAGAGAAACAACATGCACATTAACTAGTTTTTGATTAAAATGGCAAATCCAAATTTCATACTTATTTCAGACATGGCAATACTTAAGTATAAATATCGAATGCAGTGACAAAGAAAATCACTACATAAGCAATGTCACACAAGTGACCCAAAATGACTTAAAATTTTTTCTTAACTATAATATTGTAAGAATATTCATTATATATTAATGAATTATTCTATATTTCTAATTATAATAAATACTACAGTTAGTAAAATAACTATCAAAATCTATAATCTATATGTCTAAAATCTATTAACCAAAGTTCAGTTGAACGAAGGATGTAATGGAAAGGCTAGGAATATGTCACATACTAACAAGAATCTTCATTGTCGGAAAATCATGACCACTTTCTTTCTAGAAGCCATAAAAGTTATAGAGTTAAATACCCGTTTAAAAGAGGAGTTAACTAAATATATATCACCAACAAAAATACTATTTTTTACCTTTCCAATTATCCTTCCCTATAACCCAAATCAACATGACAATAAAAGGAGAACCAGTTAATAATTATGTTTTCCATGTACTTTAAACATACTTTCTAAGAATGATCCACGAAAATGACTTGGCAGTAAAGGTAAAATTATATGTGTTGAGAAAAGTAGAGTTTGATCATAAACTGATTTAGACTAAAATATTTACAACGGTTTTCAACCAAAATTAAATTACCTTTCTCCTTTTTTGCTCTGAAACTAGGATATATTTTCAGGTTTTACAACTCAAAAGAATGAAATTGACTGATAATGAAATCACAATATAAAATCTGTGGGATGTAGCAAGAGCTACTTACTTAGAGGAAAATTTTCATACTTACAGGGAATTTTATAGTTATAAATACATATTAGAAAATAAGAAATGCTTAAAATAAATAATCCTAGTTTCTGCCACAAAAAGAATAAATTAAATACAAAAAGAGTAGCATCAAGGAAATGAAAAAAGTAAAATCAATGACACAGAAAACAAACTAACGTTAAAAAAAGTCAATAAAGGCAAAAGTTGGCTCTTTGAAAACTTAAAAAATTGATATACTTCTCAGTAAAGTTCATCAAGTTCATGAATAAAAAAGAAAACTAAAATTACCAGGAGAGGAAAAGAAAACATTTGCACAAAATTAGTCAATTTATAGCTTAAAGCTGAGCATGGTTCTTTGATATTAATGTATATCTATACTTTTATGTACTGATTGTTGTTTTAAAAATAAAAGCAAACACAAAACAAACTATTATTATTAAGAATGAATATTCCTCCCATGCTCAAGATCCTAGCAGCCACTCTACTGGGTTAAATAACCCACCAGTGTGATGGTATGATTTTTATTTCATATGCAAGGATTAAAAAAACTATCGAAACAACAGAAGTAGGTCCAGGACTGATGTCTCTCAGGCACCATCTGTTTAATCAGATAGAATCACTATCACACATGTTTCTCCAAAGAACTGAGACAGGAGCTATAAGGTACATTTATTACTTAAAAGCATTTTGCCCCAATAATAGGTCTGTCCTTTTCTCACAGAGAATGAATAAGATATTTAATTTAAATAACCAATTAAAACCTAGTACCCTGTATGTCTTTGTAAATTAATGTCTAGACATAATACATTTACTTTAAGTTTAAATTAAGTTCATTAAAATTTTGTTTCTTTTAAAAATTGCTATGTCTGGGTATAAGTGTAGAGTAGGTAAGTCAGTCTCTTCGAGGAGGAGGGACTAGCAATTTTTTTTTGGTAAAGGGCCAGATAGTAAATATTTTAGACTTTGTAGGCCATACATTTCTCTGTTGCAACTACTCAACTGTCATCACTGTAGCTACAAAGCAACCAGACAAAAAGTAACTGAATGGGCATGACTGTGTTGTAATAAAACTTTGTTTAAAAAACCAGAAGCCTTGGCTTGTGGGTTATAGTTTGCTGACCCTGTCTTATAGTATTACCCTGGCTTCTTTTTGGTCATGCTTTGAAGATTTCATCCATTCTCTGACAGTTATCAGAATAATTAACATACAGAAATCTGTTGCATTTCTACACACTAATAAACTATCAGAAAAGGGAAAGCAAGAAGATGATCCCACCTACAATCACATCAAAAAGAATAAAATACCTAGGAATAAACTTAAGTAAGGAGGTGAAAGACCTATATTCTAAAAACTATAAGGCACTGATGAAAGAAATTGCAGATGACACAAATAAGTGGAAAAATATACTGTGTTCATAGAAGAATTAATATTGTTAAAATTTCCATACTACTCAAAGCAATCTACAGATTCAATGCAATCTCTCTTAAGATACCAATGGCATTTTTCACACAACTAGAACAAATAATCCTAAAATTTGTGTAGAACCATAAAAAAAAAAAAACTTGAATAGCCAAAGTAATCTTGAGACAGAAGAACAAAGCTGGAGGTATCAGGCTCCCTAATTTTAAGCTATACTAAAAAGCTAGAGTAATCAAAACAGTATGGTAGTGACATAGAAAAAGACACATAGATCAATGGAACAGAACAGAGACCAGAAATAAATCCTCGCTTATATGGTCAATTAATCTATATGACAAAGAAGGCAAGAATATACAATGGGAAAAGATAGTTCCTTCAATAAATGGTGCTGGGAAAACTGAACAGCTACATGCAAAAGAATGAAACTGAACTACTTTCTCACACCATATACAAAAATAAACTCAAAATGGATTAAAGATTTAAATGTAAGACCTAAAACTCCTAGAAGAAAACATAGGCAGTAAGCTCTTTGACACTGGTCTTAGCAATACTTTTTTTGAATATGTCTCCTCAGGCAAGGATAACAAAAGCAAAAATAAACAAATGGGACTACAACAAACTGTAAAAAGCTTTGCACAGTGAAGAAAATCATCAACAAAATGAAAAGGCAATCAACTAAATGGGAGACGTATTTGTAAATGATATATTCAATAAGGGGTTGATATCCAAAATATATAAAGAACTCATTCAACTCAATTATCAACAACAACAACAACAACAACAAAAATAAGCAGAGGACTTGAATAGATATTTTTCCAAAGAAGATATAAAGATGGTTAACAGATACACAAAAATCTACTTGGCATCACTAATCATCAGGGAAATGCAAATCAAAACCACAATGAGATACCAACTCACACCTGTCAGAATGGCTGTTATCAAAAAAGACAAGAAACAACAAGTGCTGGCGTGGATGTGGAGAAAAGGCAACACTCATGCAATGTTGGTGGGAACAAAAACTTAGGCAGGCACTATGGAAAACAGTACAGAGATTTTGCTCAAAAAATTAAAAATAGAGCTGCCATACAATCTAGCAATAATACTTCTGGGTACTATCTGAAGAAAATGAAAACACTAATTCGAAAAGATATATATACTCCTATGTTTACTGCAGCATTATTTACAACAGACAAGATATGAAAGCAACCTAAGTGTCCATCAATAGATGAATGGATAAAGAAGATGTGGTATATATATGCCATGGAATATTACTCAGCCGAAAAAAAAAAAGAATGAAATCTTGCAATTTGCAATAACATGAATGACGTAGAAGGTATTATGTCAAATGAAATAAGTCAAAGATAGATACTGTATGACTTCACTTATATGTGTAATCTAAAAAACAACACAAATGAATAAACAGAACAAAACAGAACCAGATTCATAGATACAGAGAATAAACTGGAGGTTTCCAGAGGGGAGAAAGGTAGGGGAATAAACGAAATAGAAATAGTTGTAAAAGGGATTAAGAGGTATAAACTTTCAGTTGTAAAACAAGTAAGTCACAGAGATGTAATGTACAGCATAGAGAATAAAGTCAATAATACTGTAATAACTTTGTATGGTGACAGATGGTTACTAGACTTATCATGGTGATCATTTTGTAATGCACACAAATACTGAATTACTATGTTGTACATCTGAAACTAGTATAATATTGTATGCAAATTATAATTCAATAAAAAATGTGAAAAAAAGTATTTATCAAAGATGAAAATTTTCAGCCTTGATGTCATCATAAAAGGGTTTGGTAGTGGTGATATTAGGGAGTATACACTTACTCTGGCTACTTCACAAGACTGTTAAAAAAGAGTCAAATGAGTTCAAATTAAATCTAATCATAGAATATCCCAGGTCAATTTTTAAGCAATATTTTAAGTATAATGTATTATTAATAATTCCTTATTCATTATAGCACATGAATATGAATGGCTACATACACAGTATGAATAAATCCAAGCTCTCTAATTAAACCTCCATATTTTCATTCTCTTTAAAAAGTATTTCTCTTATCTTCTCATTCCATATATAATCTACTAAAATCTACTAACTAAAGCTTTGCTTGTCTGCTAGAAAAGACTGCTTTGTGGTGTTTAGTACCACTAACTAAAATATTGTAGGTTCTTTATTTCTATTATTTTTAAAAATATTCTATATATTTTTACTCCTTCTGGAGTAGAGCAGCCCTTTACTCCTTTATTAAAGGGAAGATTGCAATAATAGAAATATTTTAGGTTGAGAGATAGAGTTTAAGTTACATTTCACACCTCCCTTCACAACCTACCACCCTACTCCAAGCTCAGACGAGTATGTTCACTCTCAGAATGGAATAAACATTGAGCAGACAATAAATACAAAAGATCGATGTGAGAGTCCTTCTCCTTTCTAACCCTGGCCCCCAGGCAGCACTGAAGTAGAACTCTTTATGGCTCCCACAGTACAGAAATACATAGGAGTTGGGGCAGGACACAAATGAAAAGGAGGGAAAAAAACCTTTGCTTTTTCTTACTTTCAGTATAATTAAATTTTGATTATTCCTAAGGTATATTTCATATATTAATATCTGTACCCAGTTTGATTTAAAGTTCTTATGTTGACATTATTAAAGATATTAAAATATATAAATTCATTTTGGTAGTAATTTGGTTTTACTGCAGTCAAGTGGGAAATCTTTTAAATGAAAACAGCTACTCCGTGCCTGAGCTTAAAGGTGAGTCAAAGGTGACAAAAGAAGAAAAAATAGTTCTTCCTAAACCAGATTATAAAGTCAACATGCCTTGAGAAAATAATACTGTCCACCCACCGATGCACTGGTAAAGAACAATGTCTTATTTTTTGGCAAAAATTATATCAACTCAGTGTGACACATCCCACATCAACAGATCTGATGTGTATGAGATTTCTTTTTAGAAAAGAAAAATGACTAAATAAACGAATAAATGTACTTCCTTTGATGGACCAAATCTAAAACATGAAACCCATAAAAGGGGTCCTTGGTAGTTAAAAGGTTATTGATGTGATACTGATATAACATCTAGCATAGGAAGAGGAAAAAATGAGTAGAAAATAGGAAGAGAGCCAGGCTACTTCTAGTTCTTTCTGAGTCATTCCTTTGGTATGCGGCTTTTTTTTTTTTTATTTAATGTTTTATTACTTACTGTGTTGAAGTACTTTCAAACTCAAAATCTCTCAATAGTTATTTCTAATGGATAAACTTTTAAAAAAATTTTATTGAAGTATAGCTGATTTACAATGTTAATTTCTGCTGTACAGCAAAGTACTGTTATATATAATATATATATATAATATATTATATATATATTTTTATATTATGATTTATCATGGGATATTTCATCTGACCATCAAATCCAAAATTGTAAAAGCAGACTCCTATATTCACAGAGGACCAACTAAAATAATTACTAATGCCATGTAATTTGAGAGGAAAATTCAGGTGTTACCCCCCCAAACTAAGCCATATAAATGTGGCAACTGTCAGTTCTGTCCTACAGAAGGCTTCTACCAAAAGCCTTAAAACAATGTGAGGGGCTTCGCTGGTGGCGCAGTGGTTGAGAGTCCACCTGCTGATGCAGGGGACACGGGTTCGTGCCCCAGTCTGGGAAGATCCCACATGCCGCGGAGTGACTGGGCCCGTGAGCCATGGCCTCTGAGTCTGCGCGTCCGGAGCCTGTGCTCCTCAACGGGAGAGGCCACAACAGTGAGGTCCGCGGACCACAAAAAACAAACAAACAAACAAACAAACAAAAAAACCATGTGAGATCTTTCTTCCAATGCTGGGAGGAAGTTCTGATGTAGAGGAAATCTTTATGGCTCCCAGAGGACAGAAATATATATGAGTAGTAGCAAGTTCCTATCTAAAAGGAGAAATTTTTGCTTTTTCTTGATATTATAGTCTCAGTCTACAATTATTATTTTTTTTGTGTAAAGTTACTTTTGCTTCATCTCTCCCATCATCACATCTACCTTTCTCCCCATCAATTTCTGCACATGAAAAAGAAAAGCAAAGTTTAAGCCACGGAAAATGTCAGCTGCTTTCCTACGAAGCTGAATAGTACAGTATCATATAGTCCTGGCCTTTTCCTTAAAATAACAAGAACCCAGAGGGGAAGACTTTTGTGGGAGAGAAAAAGAATGTGTGTGTGTGTGTATGGTGTTAGAGACAGGGAGAGAGAAACTATTATATTCTTAGAAGACACAGAGAAATATTAGCAACATGATTTCTATATATCAGTGTTAACAGTAATCTGTTTGGTATTTGTCATTTTCAACTGGGTCAAACATAAAACTAATAAACTAGAGTTGTAAATTACATATCATAGATAAGACAATCAGTTACAGATTGAGAGAGCATGTCACCTTCACTACTATTTATTAAACAAATCTCTTAAAAAAACTATAAACAGCAGGTTTATTTTAAAAGATACACAAATAACTTTAAAAACAGTTAAAATCTGGACAGCTTAAAATGGAAAAGTTTATTAAATAACCATATTAGTACGAAAATGTACTCTAAAGGTTAAGATATTTAGGATTCAAAACTTTGACAAGTAAGTGCTCAAATCAAAATACAATTTTTTCTGTGAGTTTCCAGACATTGCATAATAAATCTGGGATAATTAATTATAACATTGATCAGTAAAACCCAATTAGAAAGAGTTATACTATAGCAAACAGAAATGAATTACCTCGTCTTCGCCCATAACTCCTTGCTGCATGTAAACAAAGGACAAATTGTAAAATGTTAGAACTAAAAATAAGCCCACATATACAAAAGCTATGTGGGCATCTGGAAATTAGTGCTACTTTGTCTTAAGAGCTACCACAATGTCGTCACATAACATCAGCATGGTGTTTTAATATTTACAATGCACTCATATATGTATCATCTGAACTGTATAAAAACTGTGAAGTTAACAGGAAAAATATAATTTATTCTCATTTGTGTTAAAATTCATGAATAAGTATTTGTTTCATCTAATCAGGATAGGAATATGTAACACTTTATGGTTAAATAGCATCCCAAATAATTTTCCCAACAAATGGAAATAACCTGAATTAAATCCTTGTTTTTCCACTTATTATAAAGAGTGATATAGCATATACTGTCCAACTAGTAATTCAGATCTAAATCACTTTATACCAAGCCCTGCATGGAAAAAGTAAATGGAAGACACAGAAGAATGAAAATATATAACAACATTAAATTCATTCTCTGAAGCCTGTAGAGTTTAGATAAAATGTAAAGAAATAAATCCATGTTCAAACTTGCTTAGCTGAAAATGATTAATGATATACTATAGCTAATAATGCTTTCAATCTTTTTGGTACAATTTATAACAGTTAACTAAGCGCTTATGTCTCTACATCTGGAGTAAGAGGGATTTAGATACAAATTATTATTAGTATCATCGAAGAATAGTACATGTATTAAATATTGTAAAACTATAAAGCAGAAAGCATTTCAACCTATGTTATTAGCAGTTTACATAATTCCTCACGGATAAAAAATACAGCAACTTATTTTTCATAAGAAAGTACCAGCTTGATAAAATTTGCAACTTGTTTTTAAATAACTCATCCCCCCAAATCTGAGTATACAATGAGTATTTCCACTCTGGAATTAACAGTAAACCAAAAACGACTGTCGGGCTTCCCTGGTGGCGCAGTGGTTGAGAGTCCGCCTGCTGATGCAGGGGACACAGGTTCGTGCCCCGGTCTGGGAAGATCCCACATGCCGCAGAGCGGCTGGGCTCATGACCCGTGGCCGCTGAGCCTGCGCGTCGGGAGCCTGTGCTCCGCAACGGGAGAGGCCACAACAGTGAGAGGCCCGCGTACCGCAAAAAAAAAAAAAAAAAAACAAAAAAAAACAAAAACGACTGTCAAAATCAAGATCTTAATTTATGTTCATGGATATTTTTAGGCCTGGGAAAAATGTGATATTGAAAAATTTCAAATCAAAATATGTATTAAAAGTTGTCAGAAATGTAGTTTCTCCAAAGGTATAAAACTTAAAGATCAAAGGAAAACATTTCATCTCATTAAATACATTCTATTATAGAGATTTTACAAAATTAAAAAAAAATTTATACTAATAAGGCTTTAATATAAAGAAGTGTGCCTACAAGGTGAGGATACAGCAGTAGTTTCCCTATAATAAAAAGGAGGACAATCAAACTTGAAAACTCTTAATCGTTTACACTTTAAGAAATAAGTCAATAAATATTAGTCTTTTATATAAAGTAACCCTGCCATTCTACTGTCTTTAATTACATAATCTGCTGCAGACTGAAACCTGTCCATGACGTCCAGTTACCTCAAAGCCTGGCAGATTTACCTGACTTGTATACTAGTTTATACATAGCTTACCTCTGTGTGTGTTTTGGTATATATAATCTGTACATATCTAGATTATATATAGCTTACCTGACCTATATATTAGTTTAGGATGAGGGTAGGGGTGGAACTAGCATTTAGAATTTTGTTGTGTAGGTCTTCTAAAACTTATATAGGCCTTAAGGAAAACAGGGTTTCAAAGAGATGGAAGTCAACTATGGAAAATCAGACAATAGGAATTATAAAAGGAGCTATCAAGAACAGGCTATAGAAGAATGAATTCCCTGAAGTCTTACTAGTTGTATTAAGCATGGAAATGGCCAATAAGCCCCAAAACACTTCACAGCATGTCTTAGGAGCTGGGCTTCCTGCTTATCCTTAGGCCTGGTCTAATGGCATTAATCCAATATAAATTTGCTTTGGGGAATTTCATTCATAGCTGTAGAGGGTCAAACATTTATAAAGCAAATGAAACTGTTTTAATCAAATTTAAAGTCAAATTATGAATTATGATGAAATAATAATGTGTAACATAATTCATGATCTATTGAGAAAATTAACGACATCATAACCAGTTTATGCTTCTTAGCTGAGGCTACTCAATATTAAAAGTGAAAATATGCACAAACACTCACAACATCTTAGGTTTCATCTCAGTCCTAGGCTTGAACACATTATTTAGAAAATTTCTCCAACTATCTCATACCTGAGGAATTTTAGAATCCTGTAAAGAGCTATTGCACTTATTTTTTGGACAACTCTCAGATTCCAAGTCTTTACATTACCAAAAATAGAACTGACTGCAGATGAAGCTAAACCATGTGAAACGTTTCCTCTTCCCTGTCACGGAAATAACCAATCTGCTACCACCATGCTAAGCAGTGGTATGTGTACTCACTTTTTCTACCAATATTTCTATGTGAATTTCAGGGATATGTCCCACTGCAACTGAATCAGAATTATCAGAAATCCTCAGTGAGAAAGAAAAATCATTAAATGTCTAGTATTCATTATGTTTTAATTAAAAGAGACTTTTTAAAACAATATGTTCCTCCCAAACTCATTTAGAATATGATTTAGAAAAAAAGCAAATAATTTGTTGTATAAAACACTGTATTTATAATATTAAATTTCAGTTACATAAATTTATGAAGCCTTAGAAAAAGTGAGGAATTGGCTATTTAACATACATGTGTATATATATATATTATGCATGTGTGTTAAAATATATATTACACACACACACACACACACACACACACATTTCTTTGTTTTAAATGAAGGTAATAAGAACGATGTGAGAAAAGCCTGAAGACCTTTCTTATACAACGGACTTTACATTTTGGTCCTGGATTACCAATGATCTTATTTAGATTCTAACCCATATCTACTAAAAAAGAAACAGGATAATTCTAACATTCTCCTTAGGACCTTTGTGCCCTTATATATTGACTCTTAGCTATAGTTTGTGGTACCTGAATTACTGCAGCTGGAGGAAGGGATAGGTAAACATACCAAATCAGCTGGAAATATTTAAAGGTTAAAGTTCTCTTGGTGTGAAACTAGTGACATTCTTATTTTTTGCTCTAAAAAAGCCAAAACCAGGGAGAGAAATATCCCTCCCAAATCATAATCTTTTTCAAGATCCAAAATAAATCTGCTGCTATCTACTTTACTTCCATCAGCATAAAAAAAAGAACTGATTGCATACTCAAGTTTCCTATTTTCATAACTTAATACACTTAAAACAATTTCATTACTGAGTAAATTTTCTTAATTAAAAGATACACATAACTTCCTCCCAAAGTAAAGCAAGCTCTTGATTACAAACATGGCTGTATGTGGCTAATCACGACAAATTTGAATTTCAAACCAGCTTGCTAATGCCACCCCTTCCCCATACTTCTGCTCTATCTGTTCTCCTTTTGAAAAATCATATGTACTAATAAAAATGTAAGCTATTTTCCTTGGGAGACATGTGAAGGGAGTACAGTAATTCCTACAGTAATAGAAACAAATACTCAAATACATCATTTTGTATTGCTCCTTACTTCTATGGAAAACAGGGTGTTTTTCAAAAGTTTGTACTTTGTTTTTTTACTATTGATAATTAAAAGTATAAGATTTATATACTTAGAAACATTAAAGCCGTCATTCTAACATCAGAGAGTAAAACCTTTGGTTTTTAGACAATCTACCCATTCCTATATAATGTGACTTCCCTAAAGTACTTCTGGATGTTAAATTTGGACTCTTCTACAAAATTTGAATTATTCAATAGTGGCAGTGTCCACTAGTCAATTTAGCTGGATTTCTAATTGAACTGAGGAACATGGTCTGTTCAGAAGTAGGAGCCTATTTGCAGTTACATTTCTATGGCATTTTTTATTGTTAAGATTAAAAAAAAATCTAATATAACAATTTCATGAGACATACAGGTGTGGGATTATAACTTTTTCTATATCTGAGTAAACAGAGGCTCAGAGTTAAAGGATGTCCGGGGTAGTTCATAGATTTACCTATTTTGACCAACTTCCTGACCTTTATTCCAGTCCCTGTTTATCCCTTATAGGAGTATTTACATGTTTAGCCATAATGCTAATTGATTAGAAAGGTAGAATCACAAAATCTTTACAATGTTTGCCTTATCTTCATAACAACTATACTCATATTTATGTATTAGTTTTTAATGGACTCAATGAAGCCTAGCACCACTGTAACATCACAGATTTCTGCCAGTTCTGTATTTTCTAAGGAACATTCTTAAGCTGTAATAGTCATGTGTTTATTTTAATGTGTATTTGTGCACCATCAAAAATCATCTTAGGTACCACAAGGGGCAAGTGTACCACACTTTAGAAAACACTGCTTGAGAAGTCATTTTACTTTTATTGACTCAAATTTTGTCCCTAAATAGCTTCTTCCAAATGGTTCTAGTGTGGCTTTTTGAAATAACATAAAACAAGCCTTCTTTGTCCACTACACATAACATTCTTCAGTTGAAAATATCAGTTTTGTCTTCTCTTAATTTTATATTCTCCAAACAGATCCAACTCCATCTATTCACAAGACATGACTTTTACTCTTTCAGAGTCATTTTTGTCACTGTTCATCACCCATTGCCACAACAAACTTTGACTTTCAGTAACTGTTCTAAATATGGTACATGAATGAATTCACTCACTTCTCACACGATCCCCCTGAGGCAGGCAGCATGCTGCCTCTCTTTTACACATGAGGACTCTTGAGTCAAAGGGAAGCTGCCCAAGGTCACACAGCTAGAAATAGCAAACTTGGGTGTAAACCCAGATAGTCTGGCTCCAGAGTCTGTGATGCTAGCCACTATGAACTACTGCTAAACCACCACACAAAAGAAATACTGATGTATAATTTATTACCAATATTGATTTTCAAAGTCCATAATATTAGCTATGCTTGTTGGTTAAGTAATACAACTTACTTAATCAATTGCCTAATAGTGAGTGAAATCTGTAACAAACTGAAAAGAGCAACAACTTAAAAAGCAGGTCTATGTGCCGAGATGCTATAATTTCTTTAATCAGTCAATAATATTTAATAATAATTTAGTATAGGCAGAGGTTTGGTATTAACATCATTTAATTCTCACTTCTTTCTTCAATAACCTTGATGTCTACAAAAATTATCTAAATCCTTAATATTCAAATACTTTCTTACCCTATAAATATACCCAATTTCCGCTCTTTCTCTCCCTCTTAACCAATGATCCCAAGTGAGTGGTTTTTTTTCTCTTTGGATCAAATTGTTTCTACTGGCCGAAACACTTTGATGTCCTAGTTTCATTACAATTTTTCTCCCCTAGTCCCTTGCCAGAAGAAGTTCAGAATTTCCAGGATGGCTTTTACTGTACTGAGTATGTACTATAGCCCTAAAATGGCATTCTGTGAAAAATGCTCACATAATGAAAAAACAGATTTGTCCACAGATGCAACTCTTGCCTGCCTTAATTTTATATTCTCCAAACAGATCCAATTTCTTCATCTATTCACAGGACATGATTTTTACTCTTTCAAAGTCATTTTGAAAATATGACTTTGAAAATATATATTTAATAAAATATGCTTTTGTCTACTATGTTATGAAACACTTTCAACGTAACATCTAGATTATTTATAAAGGCTTTAGACAACTGATAAAGTCATTTAGTTTAACAATCAGTGCAACCAAAAAGTATAAGCTGTAAAAATAGTGTGGCTACAAAGCTCTGCTCACACAGAACCAACACATTCTACTGTGATTACGATATACTTCTGAATCATCCTAGTTTAACTATGTATTCAGCAGTCTAAGAACATCTGTGAATGATCTAACAAATTATCTCATACAGTACTTTCCTTCAGATGGATTTTAACAGAATACGTGAAACATATGCAAATTCAAATTTTTCAACTAAATTGCTTTTTTTAGAAGTTAAAATAGAAATGTGAATGATCTTTATTTACCATATAGACTGTTCCAAAAGAAAAGAATTTAAGGAACTCAGGATCAATATATTAAAAATTTATCATTACCTAAAGCTATCATTATTTTATAAATCAAGCCCTGAGAGTAATAAAGATTATGACCTATTTTCTGTTTTGTAAACTCAATTTCTACAGTCTAATTTTTAGTCACAGATTTAGAGTTCAGAGACCAGCTACTTAAATGATATATTTTTTTAATTGGTAGAAAAAAGAAGTCCTGGAATGTAATTTCTAGTGCCTTTCTGGTCAAAGTCTATGGAAACACCAAAATTCCCAAACTTCATAAATGTGGACTACTAGACCACTGTAAGGTCTAGCCTGAACACTGCCTCAGCCTAGAGTGCAGTCTGGCCCCATTGTTAATACCTTGACAATTCTACATCTAACCATCTTTGAAGATCCTTACTAATAGTTAATCCAGTGCTTAGACTAGGCTGGCATGTGGTGGGTGACAATACAGAAGGGTCAAATGCTGAATGAAACAATTTAGCACCTCACTTAATGCTTTGCGTCTTCAATTTTTCTCTCATTCCAAAATCCTATCTACCCTGACAATCTCCTAGGTAGCCTAGACTTTATTCCTATCTTTTCATCTTTACTTAATATTAGTTTTTACTTAACACTAGAGTTCACATGGTCTAGCTTTACACTGGCTGTTTTTTCAGCCTTTGTTTTTCAATTTCATTGCCATGTTTTTTCAACAAAGCTTTAGCTGAAAAAGAAGTGCCAAGCCATTCTAGTAATTAATTATGCTATCTTTACCAATCCTTCTTCATCCTACTTCCCTCTCCTCAGACCCGCCCTCTGATTTAAAAATACCTTTGTGAAGGATATTTTAATCCTGCATGTCTACTCCCACAGTCATGGACGTGCTAGGTACTGTGACTCTGAATGCAATGTTTGCCCCACAGAAAGAAAACAACTTTAATGAAAGTTTATTTATTCTTTTCCACCAGAATAAAGTTCACTGTGTAAACTTTCTAGCTAGAATAAATTAAGTTGGTGTGACTCCCATAATTATAGAATCACCAGTATATTCCTTAGGTGAACATAAACACAAGTACTATAATAAGTAACAAGCTCTATGCACTTTGCAAACATTATCTCATTTAAATTTCATAATGAACCTTTAGACCGTTACTCCCATTTCACAGATGGGAAACGAAGGCTCACGGAAGTTACTTGACCAAGTTAATACAATAAACTGGAAAGCCGATATTCAAACTCAGGACTGTCTCCAAAGTCATGATCATTGAATTAAATCATACTGTCACAAATACACTTTAATGACTGCTTTGCCAGTGAGAATACACTCAAACTACTAATTCTGCTTTCTGTACAGGAAGAGTTGTAGCTTTATTTTTATACTGAATACTTATAAAATGATTAACTTGTGTATATGGGGAAGGTTTAGAGAAACATGTATTCATTCATCTTTATTTATATAAATCAATTGGAAACATAAAATGTTGTTATAAAACTTACCATTTAACATCAACAGATTGTCAGTTCCTAGATGTGGATAGCTCAATCGACCTTTAAAAAAGACAGGAAAGGGAAGTTTGAAGATTATGGAACTGTTTGAAAAGCAAAAAAATGGAAGGGGAGTAAGGGGGAGAAATTTATTGAGCACAGTACAGTTCTTAAGGAATAAAAAATTAATGTTTTGCTCAAATTGTATTAACTAAAACTGTCTTTGAAAATTGAAAACAAAAAGAAACAGTTAACTTTAGTTCTTAGAATAAAAGAGCACAATGTGATTTGGGAGCAATGCTTATAGAATAAAGCCTAATTGGTTTTTTTTTAATGTGAAAATGATGTAGGTATCCTAGTCTTTCAAACTTAATATAGGATGTGAAATTTAAAAAAAAAATTTCAAGTCTGTTTGTAATTTTTGCTAAAGATCTCTTTTCCCAAAAATGATATTTGAAGGAAAGAAACTTACATTCTTAAATAAAAAAACAAAATATCATAATAAAAAATAAGCCCCCCAAACTTATCACAACTTGCTATTGAATTCAATATGATTTTATCAGTTTCATTTAAAAAAAGAAGTTTAATAAAACCACCTTAGGGCTTCCCTGGTGGTGCAGTGGTTGAGAGTCCGCCTGCTGATGCAGGGGACACGGGTTCGTGCCCCGGTCCAGGAAGATCCCACATGCCGCGGAGCGGCTGGGCCCGTGAGCCATGGCCGCTGAGCCTGCGCGTCCGGAGCCTGTGCTCCGCAACGGAAGAGGCCACTACAGTGAGAGGCCCATGTACCGCAAAACAAAAAAAAACATCTTAAATGCTTTATTACAAATGATTTTGGAAATTTAACTTGTTCAAAGTTTATAAATGTCATAAAAATATAAAAAATGAAAATATTAAAGCTGAAGAGCACAGTACTTCTGAGTCATCCTTCATTAGAAGTTTTGCATTTACTAAAATGCAGAAGGGACAGTAGCACTACATACTGCTGTGGAAGAGGAAAAAGGTATGCATGAACAAACTGTGGTTTATCCAGCAGTTTTACATCATAACACTTATTTGATTAAATGCCAATAGTGAGAATGATCATTGTTCATAGTCCATTAAAATACAGGATTTTCCTCTAATGCCTGAATCTCTGATAGTCTATTAGAAAGGTACATTAAAATCCACTTAGAAAACTTCTAAAAATTAAATATCTGTGAAATTGCATTTCAGCAACCTTTAGCACAGCCCTCTAAAAAGACAATATGATAGTATGTAATGCACTGACACCAGAGGGGGGGACCAATAAATATCTGAATGGATTTGACATGATTAGTAAGGAGTAGAGATTAACTGCATCTACCCTTACCACTTTAGCAAGTACTTTATACACTAAGCGTCCTTTCCAAAATATCCCATGCAAAACAGATATTTTCTATTGGCTTTTAATTATGAAGCTAAAGAATTTGATTATCTCCAGTGCAAGAGCCAAGTGGCAAAGATAAGCTAATTTTGACATTCAAATAGATAGCTATGTATGTGTGTGTGTGTGTGTATATATATATATATATATATATATATATATACACTTATACATACACACACACTTCATCTGAGCTCTAATTTAACTACACATTTTGTTTTCAGACTCAACATAGTTAAAGTAAATGTTTCTGTCCTTCAAAGGACAATTTACCACCTCTCATTTACTCCTAAGTTTCATGCAGCATGATATTAGTTAACTAAATGACCTCTTAAATAAAGCTGTCATACTCTAAAAAAGCTTACTGTTGTGATACTTTAGTATGGAGTAAGAAATAGAATAGTATGCACAAAAGGCACAAGACAGAAAGAATTAGGAAGCAGAGCTTTCTTAAACTGGATTTCAACAGCATGTACTTTGTCTGAAGGATCATAGTTTATTTTGGAAATATGCTATTTCTAAACATCTTGTTGCAGCTGACCAAATTTACAGAACAACTTAAAGCCATGAAAAAAATCACTGTTATTTCTTCCTTGAGATTGAAAATCAAAATCCCTACAAAAGTGGCAACCTGTATTGCTCTTATCAGTGTAACAAGTTCATTAAGTCTTGAATACTGATAGTGCAGGATGCTGAGGATACACATATGAGTGAGATACAGTCTCTGCTTATGATGTGGTAGGAGAGACAGACACAAATATGCAACTTCAATAAACTCTGCCAAGTGTGAAGAGTTATGTACAGTATGCTATATTAAAAAACACAAAGGAGTACTTAACCAAGCCCAGGGATTCAAGTAAGACTTCCAAGAAAAGTAAATTAAGCAAAGCCTTAAGACTAGTTCCACTTCAAAATACACTCAACTTTCAACTGCCACATAATTATCTTCTAAAAGGTTCACTGTTCACTTTATTTGTCCTAAGACACAGGTAACAAGATATTTTCATTACTAAGTTTTTTGACTTCTGGTCTCTGAATGGACTTAAAAGGCACACCTTATGTGGAAAGTTCAAAAGACAGGTATCTATTTGCAAATGGATATACATCTGTAAATATGTTCTAAAATACAATTCTCCAAAGAAGAAAATCTCTCAGTATAACTAATGAAATATTCCAAAATGAAATAAGCAAATTTAGACTGTTTTAAAATTACCCAATTACTTTTCCTCTACTACAGTGAAATACTAATACATCTTTACAAGTCAACTTTCACAGCTGTATTTTACATGGGATAGTATTAAAATTACTTTAATTAAGAACCTGCCAATTGGTAGTAATAACTAATACTGGAGGGCTTATGATGTGCCAGGAGCTTTTCTAAGTTCTTTACAACCAATTATGTAACCCTCATAATAATCCTGTGAGTTAGGTACTATTATCTTCCCACTTTAAGATAAACTTTGCCATAAGAGGTTAAATAGCTTGCCCAAGGTTACCCCACTGGCAGGTGGCACTGGCAGAATTCGAATCAGGCAGATTAGCTCCATACTTAGTCACTATCTCATAATGACTTCCTAGCTAATAAAATAACCTGGAGAAAAGTATGCATGGTTGGTTGTAGGGTAAATTCATCCATTAAAAATATTCACAGAATGATTTGTAGCATAATAACTAACTTATACTTTAATATAGAAAAGAAAAATAGAAAAAAGCCACATTGCTATAAAACCAATTTCTCCCTATTATCTAAGGGCCTGTAGCACAGACCGGTAGTTGTAGACTAACACCTGTTTCTGTCGATACTAGGACACCCAAATGGACAGACACAGGGCTGCCCAGAGTAAAAAAGTAAATTTCCCAGCCTTTCTTGTAGTTAAGTATGCCGATGTGTTTAAGATGTGGCCAACAGGATGTAAAACAAAATTGGTAAGTGAAGTTTCTGGAAGGTATCCTTAAAAGGGAACATCTTCCCCCTTTCTTTTACCTTTTCTCCTGCTTGTCGGAATGCAGAAGCAACGGCTCAACTGAATCAGCCATCTTAGATCCTGAGGCAGAAGCTGGGTGTGAAGGATAGCAGAACAACAAGACAGAAGGACCCTAGATCCATGAAAATCACAGTACTGCTTCTAGGAGTGTGACGTTTATGTAAAAGAAAAAAACTTCTATGTTGTTTAAGCTGCGTATGAGTTTTCTGTCATACCAGAAGAAACTAACCTTACAAATAAAGTCCTCTAGTAATGAGTTTGGGCAAATTGAATTTTAGGTAACTGTGCTATTATTTATTATTGTGAAAATATGATAAAGTATAATAATTTAATGGTGGTTTTAACATATCTATAAGTAATGGGTATACACTACCTCTTGGTACTTTTTCTTTTATATTAAAATACTATAAAATAAACAATTTTGAAAAATATGTATTTATTCTTAGGTGTCAGTGAATAACTAGAGGACCTACAGTCTCAAAAATTGTCTTATTAGTCTATTATAATTTTAATATGCATAATACATATATAAAAAGACAATTCATGTTAGCCATTTCAGATGCATATTAGAGCATCAAAAAACACTGAGAAATATGACAACTGCATACAACTTACCAATTGTAAAGACAAATTACCAGTTACTAAAATTTTAACAAAGCAGTATTTAAAGACCTGCAATAAGTTAAGCCAATATTAGACTACTCACATATACACATTTATTGATATATATCAACATATGAGTTCTTGCTCTAAACTACTTACTAGCAATAAAAATAACTTACCAAATAGTGATAAAATTATAACATTTCTTATTTCACTTTTTCCTTGGATTTAAACATTCTTTTAAGTTACAGAAATATGAATTGGAAAGGATAAAATGAAGCAATCACTTCCTCAACATCTCTTAATGTTTGTGTATTCTCAAATTTAAAGCGTCTAGTTAACAAGAAGATATCCATTTGTTGAAGTATCATCTTATTTCCTTTCCCAGATACCATATTCTCTTGGTTTTCCTCTATCAGCAGCCACTCCTGAAGTCTGCTTTGCTATATCCTCTTCCTCTTTTCAACCTTTAAATGCTAAAGCCCCAATGTTCACTCCTTGGACTTCTCTTTCTACACTGCATCTCTATGTGATATTATCTACTACCAAAACTTCATATGTCATCTCCAAGCAGATGACTGCAACTGCAACTCTCTACCTCAACTCCATATTTCCCCAGATCAGTATATAGCACTTTTTTCCATTAGTTTGTTCATCCCAAAACCTTGGGTTACCTTTACTCCTCACTCTGTCTAATCTGTGTATAAATCTGTCAACTGTTCTATTATCAACATACAGATCAACCTGATTGCTTTTCACCAGCTCCTTCACTGTCTCCCTGGCCCAAGCCATCCCCATCTCTTCAGACTGCCAGAATAACCTGTCTAGTCTCCATTCAGCAGTCTGTGTGATCCTTTTAAAACCTAAGTCAGCTCATGTTGTTTTACTGCTTAAAACCCTCTCACACTTAGAATAAATATCTGGCCCCTCATGCTCTACCATTCTAACCACATTGGCTTCTGCTATTATGTAAACGTATCAGGCATATTCCCATGTCAGGTTCCGTATTATTTCCTCTCCTTTCTGTTTGAAATGCATTTGCCTAGATATGACAAAAGCTTGCATCTCTCACTTCAGTTAGGTCTTTAAGAGATGCCATCCTGTTTAAAACAGCAGCTTCTTTCTTTCTCTATTCCCTTGACACTGTATTTCTTCCTTCATAGCACTGATTCCTGTTGTCTCTATCCTTCATTCAAACAGATGCATAAGGGCAGGACTTTGTCTTTTTTTGTCTTTTTTATTCCCTACTCTAGTACCTAAAACAGAGCTTAGTACATAACAGACTCAAATATT
This sequence comes from Lipotes vexillifer, assembly GCF_000442215.2. Classification (NCBI taxonomy): domain Eukaryota; kingdom Metazoa; phylum Chordata; class Mammalia; order Artiodactyla; family Lipotidae; genus Lipotes; species Lipotes vexillifer. Next base: position 141,454 of record NW_006780223.1, read on the forward strand.
TATTAAAGGGATGAATGAAATAGCTCATTCTGTTATGTGAACCATAAGCTCAGTCTAAAGCACAGTACCTAAATATATGTTTGTATGTGGGGCATGGAAAGAACATTGTCTCAGTGAATGGAAAAATCACAGAACAAGCTTTTATCAGTTCATTTCTAAACCCCTTAAATATGGGGAGGGGAGGGAAAAAGACAAGTCTTGCTTTTTGCTCTTTGCCAAGATTAATTTTTCCCTTCTCCACGACTGTTTTCTTTTTCTTAATGAATACATCCAAAAAATGATCTCCAAAGCCCCAATATTCACAGTTAATGATGCCTCATTATTGATGAGAAAATTGCTGAAGAACAATGCCACACATTCTGCCAACTCCCTTTAACAGGGAAAAAAAAACATTTAAATCACATATTAGAATCATAAAGAGTTTGAGTTAGAACGTTAAACCAACTAGTAAGAGAGGCAGTATGGTGTGGTGGTTAAAAGCACAAACTCAAGAGCTATTAAATTCTACCACTTACTAGCACTGAAGCTTAGACAATTATTATTAGTAAGCCACCACAGTCATCCAACTGTAAATTAAGGGTAAATATCTACCTTTAGTCGTGAGAATTAAATAAGTTAATACATACATGTAGAGTCCTCAGAACAGTGCTTGGCATATAACAAGTGCTCAATAAATGATATGCTATATACTGTATACATATATTAAACACACACACCCTCAAATGAAAAACTCTAATATGAAAAATTCCTTTTTATATGCTTTAAATAAAGCATTGCTCCCACTGGTTTGGTACACTCTTCTCATATTTTTTTCATTATCTACGTTTCACCTTTACTTTGAAATCTCATTAGAAAAAAAGAAAATGGTTCATAGGAAGCCTGGTAAAAGCCACTCAGAATGTGGTCATTACCAACCTTGAATAAATAACTCCAATCTCTGCTCAGATCCTACGGGTAGGACAGTCATTCCTGACCTCACTCCCAAATCTCAATGCATGCCTCATAAAAGCCTACGAATAAGATCATACAAATGTAGAAAATACCCTTAGATCCAGATCACAAGAAAGCAACAGAATCATTCCTTAACTACATCTAATAAAAGCCATCAATCTACTTTAGTTTCCAGGAAAATTAATCAAGTTAACTAACTCTTAATTCAGGATCTCATCATAATTTTTTCACCTAATAATTATTTATAACTTTTTAAACTTTTATCCAATTAATACCAGAAAATATATTAAGGAACACCAAGGAACATAGAATATCAAAACGTTTATTTCAAGTAAAGTAGAACCACAAAGAAAGACAAAAAAACACAAAAGGCTAAACCAAAGCCATTAATCATCTGGTAAGATAATGTATTATCGTAAAATTACTTCAATAAAACTGGTACTAACTGATATATGCAATTAATGTTAAAATCAAGTTGCACTAATGGTCACAAAACTTTAAACTGTAAAAGGGTTTACTAACAAAAATAATATTAAGAATAACCAATGGGCAATCAAACATCATCAGTGGCAGTATAAACTGGCATAAAACTTAAAAATAAGTTGCAATATACATCTAGAGCCTCAAAAACAAATGTATTAAATCACTGAGTTTTATTTAAAAATTGAAATACCTATATGTCCAACTATAGGGGAATGGTTATACAAACTATTTTACATGTGTGTAAATAATTTTAAAAGTTCTAAACAAATAATGATAAAAAATTATTGTGGAAAAATGTTTAATCATTCAGCCAATAATTTATTGAGCCCCTTCTGTTTGCTTGGCACTAAAACAGATGCTGATTAAAAATAAAGCAAAAACAGAAGTGGTCATTGCTCCCATGACACACTATCATGTGAAAAGTTCTATACACTGAAAAAAACAAAACAAAACAAAACTGACTGAATCAAAAATAAATGAGAAAGGTGCTCAAATTAAAAACAAATATAGTTCCTTAACAATCTTTACCAAAGTAACCTACTATTGACTATAGTGTTAGGGAGGCTTCACTAAGGAGGTAAGTGGACTAGGGGTTACAGAGACTTCCAGCTGAACATGGAGGACTGAACACATGCCCATCTCTGCTGCTTTCTAAAACCACTAAAATGACAGCACATTAGAACAAAGGGAATGGGAAAAGATCACAGAAGAATCATATCAACATTTTCAAAAGCTGTGAACATGAATGTGTGAGTGGTAGTTTACTTTGGAGACCAGAAATCATTGAAAGCACTGAAAGCAAAACTGGTGTGTGCCTGGGGAAGATTATCAACAAACAAGCCATTTACTATAGGAGAAACCTGGAAAGGTTCAGAAATAAGAAGCTGTGGTTATCACTGAGAGTAGCTATGAGTAGAACTGAAAACAGGAAGGCTGATGGTTGCTTGTCAGTTTCTGCATGAACCAGAGAGACACGCAGCCCCTTCTTTGGCTCTTCTAAGAAGGCTAGTAGTAGACAGGCCTTCAGCTCCCAGGCAGAAGAATGGAAGACATACATCCAGGTTCATTCCACAGACCAAAAGAAAAGACATGAATACAAACATTGTGATAGTTCCAATGACTGACTTACAGTAAGGCTCGCTAGATTATAAGCCCTAATTACATACACAGTTTCCAATCACCATTTTTGTCTTATCTTTAAAAATGAATGGACAGCAAAGGATCATAAGATATTTGACAACAGCCTCCAGCATGAGAAAACAAACAAATAGAAAAGAGGAACTTAAAAGAAGCATAGACAATACAAGGAAATGGAAAAATAATCTTCAAAACTATAATACAGTGTTTAAAGATAAATACTCCAGAGAAATAAGATCAAAGAATAAAAATAGGAACGTTTTCAGAATTTTTTAAAGAGGGTCTTAAAAGTTGTTCAGAGAAAAATTTTAAAATAAAAAAATCAGTAGAAGGGTTGAAAGTAAGAGATGAGGAAACCTTTCCAAAAGCAAAACAACAGATAAAGCAATGGAAATTAGAAAAGCAAATGATGCGTATAGGAGGCTTAATATTTCAAGAACAGGAATTTCAGAAAGAGGTAACATAAAAAATAGAAGGGAAGAAATTATCAAAGAAATATGGAAAATTTCCAAGAACTGAAGGAAATTAATCTCTTAAATAGGATGGCTCAATGAATGCGCAGTGCAAGAAATAAAACAATGAAATGGAAGGAAGGAAGGAAAGATGGAAGAAAGGAAAGAAGACAAGGGAAGAAGACAGGTAGGTAAACCCTTCCCCACCACCATACATTGGAAGACCCACATTCAGTATTATAAAATTTCAGAACCACAGGCATGAAAATATTCTAAAAGCTTCCAGTAAAAAAAGCAAAAATTAAAAAACAGAAAACAAGACAATCAATCAATCATACAAATGAACAGGTTTTATAATGGTATTATATTTACAGTAGCCCTGGAAGTAATGAAGCATTGCTTTCAATATTCTAAATTACTAATATATAATTCCACACCAGCCTATCATCTTATGTAGGTAGAATAAACATGTTTTCATACATACAAGTCTCAAAATTTATATCCCATCTGAAGGAAGGTTCTGTAAGACAGGCCCAATAAAACAAAGGCATAAACCATTAAGAAAGCACATGGAGATCAGGACATGAATTCCAAAGGAAAAAGGAATCCCTGGGATTAGGGAAGTCCCAAAATGACAGTTACGGTGGGCTACAAGGATACCTACAACGGCAGGAAAAAAAAAAAAAATCAATCTAAATGACTATTTGATGTTTTTACATGTATTGAGAGAAGCTTCAGTGTTCTATAAATATATTTTGGGATGAATTAGTGACTAGTACTTAGAAAACTAACCAAACAAACCAAGAGAGACGATGATTAATTCCAGGAAAAAGAAAGTTATATGAAAAAGAAAATGTTATAGTACAAAACATATGAAGTGCACCTATGAATAATATCTGTATTATCATAGTAAATATACCCTCTAATTTAAACAAAAGTGGTCCTAAAATAATTTTGAGAGGACAGAGCAGGGAAAACTTTGGGGTATGGGTAAGTTAAAGTAGATAGTCAAAAGATAATACCTAAAATGTAGGAAAAATAAAGCATACACCACTTAATATTTACAAATAATTACATGAAGAATTGGTAAAATAAAGTTGAAAGTGGCTACATCTAGGAAACAGGAATCAGAAGTAAACAGAGAAGAATGAGGGAAAAGACCTCTATTTTTAGCTCTGTAAGTCTTATGGCACTATTTCACTTTTTAATCTATGTACATATATTTTTCTTAACTAATTTTTTAAGAGCTAACCCAGTTGGAGGGAAGGTAAACACTGGAATATCTCAAATATCTTATGCTTATATATTTAAAAAGAAAAGACTAGAAAAATTTTACACCAAAAATATCAAACATGGTTACTTTAGCTTGTGGAACTATTGATGATTTCAAAACTTTTTTTTTCCGAGTTTTTCCAAATTTCTTTTAATGAATACATACTACTTTTTGTAATAAGAAAAACATTTTCAAAAGGATAAAGTCCTATACGCTGGAGGAAAAACCTTCATTAGAGATTCTCAGATCCTTTTCAAATACCATAAGCAGCTAAAATTCATAGGCCTAGTTATTACATATACTTGCTTTTATCACTACAAGTTCTATATAGAAAGTATTCTTTCTGTTTTTATTTTCAATTTAAAAATAAGAGTTACAAGCCCATGTTTAAAGTTCTAAGAAAGATGCTTTGTGTGAATAACAAGCTTTTAATGAACACATATATTCCCTGAATAAATAAATGTGATTTTTAAGAAAATTCATTGTCATTTCTGTGTGATGGGTTTAAGTTTTTAAAAAAGGAACTGCAGTCTGATGTAACTCAGATCATTTAGCTGAATATTCAAAGATGATTGGAAGAAATAACAACTATACTCTAAATTTAATAATATTTTTGCTAATTAAGACACATATCTAAAAAGCAATAAAAATTTAAAATCTCTATCCATGATACCATATTTCAAATAAGTCTTCTAAAACAAGAACTTTTACAGCCACGCTTTCAAAATTTCCTTTTCAATCTGCAGGCATTACGACAGAAGGTAAACTCTTGTAAATCGTACTTTCCTTAAGATGAACTAAATTCTGAGTAGTTGGGGGTAAAGGTATCAGGTATGTCACAACAGTGATATCTCTTAAAGTCAGAATACATATAATAAACTGTATATGGCTTCTATATAAATATAATTTATTCCAAAGATAATGATTTTTTTCTCTTTATCAAAGGCCAGTGATCTACAGGAAAAAGAAAAAAAATCAATGAAGTAAAGGGAAAAGAATATGTAAATTCTACTTACTCCTTTTTAAAACAAAAGGAAATTTTATTTAAAAACTGAAAGCATACATAGCAATTCATCCTTAATTATCTTTTTTTGAAGACATTCTAATGAAATGATTTTTGTCTTATACTTTTTTTGGCACTTGTGAAAATTTTGACTCAGGAACCACAAGTGGCTGAAGAAAAGCAAAACTGGTTCTGAGAAATGCATGCCTCTCTCTGTCAGAATGAATAAGCTAGGGCAGTTTAAGAGGAGCCATGTAACTACTTTGGCATGGATATTATTGGTATCAGTTTTATTTTTCACTCTGATGTATTTTAATAAATTCCACTAAAATTTTAAAAATTCTTCGTAGATCTCCTTGATCTTGTTCTCCTATACGAGAGTTTCTCAAAGTGTACTCGTTACATAGTCTGCAATGCATAATCTCTAGGAGCAGGGCCCTGAAACCTGCCCGTTAAACATGCTCTCCAAGTTTGAGAACCTCTGTCCAGCTTAGAAGTTCTTAAGTTCAAAATGTAAGTTCTCACACCAGACTTTTAGAAATTTATACAAGTTATTTTGTGACTCTGTATTTCAATTTTATACTAAGGCAGGCGAAGAGAATCAGAGGGAAAAGAGAAGTGTCTTCTTCGAAGAAATGCAGCAAGAATTTACTTGGTACTACCAGGACCACTTAGCACCTTATAGAAGTCATTCCTTATTTTCTCAGGGGTTATTTTCCTTAAAATAAGCAGAGAGTTTTACTTCAGGAGTCTTAGAATAGAAGTTTAGCAGTCAAGTAATAAAAATGATGCTAGATAAAAACACATAATAAATAAAAACATTGTAAAGGCATCCACTTCTAAAATATGCTGGTATTGTAAAATCACGCTCTAAATCCTTTTTCCTGAATTCCCCTGAATTGTTCAGGGAACATTAGTAAAGGCATTGTGACTTGCTGAGACAGATCCTCCTAAGATTGTTATATAAGCTACATTTCTTCCTACTGTTCTCAAATGATCTTTTATGCGCTTAAATTAAATTTTTTTGTTCTCCCTTGCTTTGGAGGAGGGGGTAAGCAATTTTTGGTAAAAATGCTTACACAGTAAGACCTTTTTTGTAAATTGCTGAGGGCAGAGAGGGAAGAGAGATTAACAATAATCGCTGTCTTGTTCTTTTGTTTAAAGGGGAATGCACTGACCCACACATACATAAAAAGATCACAGATTATTTAAAATAGGTATGCAAACACAAAACTGCAGAATCACAGAACTGCACTTGGCAAAGCATGATTTACTTTAACCATTAAAAGAATTCATATCTGTCCTTTCTTTGAAAAGGAAAATATTTGTCAAATATCAAGACAGTCATCAGAAAATAGGAGGTTCATGGTGAGAAACCACTGCAGAATAAATAAAACAGATCAGTCAGTGCCACTCGTACTAAGGAAAGTATAAAACAGTGTGTTACTGTTCACAGTACAGAGGAAAAGGCAGCAGCCCCCCCCTCCCCCCCACCCTTGGACTGGCTGAGCGGTGTTATACCCAACCAGCATCAGGCAGCCCTGAACAATCTATGCCAGGACCAGTCTGCTTTCAGTTCCTCAGTTGTGATGAGCTCTTAAATACAACCTGGTCCCTTTGTCTAGGTGATACTTTCCCCCCAATATTTTTTCATCTTTGTGCTGCTCAGGTTTCAGGTCTCAGCTTTCTTTACTGCATAGCTACGTTAGGTACCTCCACTTATTACCTCCTTGAACAATTTATAACCTCTCTCTATGCTATTTCTAACACTTGTAGCTATATCTATACATAATCTGCACGTATTGCATGTATACATCATGTTATATTAGTATATTCTATGTATATTACACATATAAGGTCTCTCTTTCCCCCTTAGGCTGTACATTCCACAAGAACAGAGACCATGTCTGTTTCACATAATGCACAGCAGGGTCTTGGACACTGCATGGTACAAAAGTAGAATAAAAGGAACAAAAGTGGAATAAAATACATTCAGAGCCCCATCTTTGGTTGCCATCACTTCACATCTTTAGAGCCTCGACAAGACCCTTCCACCTGCTATGCTAGACTATAAAGACCTTAACATTAAACAATGACCTACTGACTTGTAAAAACCATCAGGCTTGCATTCTGGGCTTAAGTGGGGGTGGGAGGGTCCTTCTGTTAGTATAATTAGTCAGTTATCAGTCATGTCAGTAACCTGCCATAGACTTTCTTTGGATTCCGGAGAGCTGCTTGATTGCTTTTCTATCAACATTAACTCTTACCTGAAGTACTTTCTCTTTTCCCTTAGAGAAGTAGAACCAAATGCAAATTCAGTTTTTGCCTTTCATCTCTGTGGAAGGCAGCCTACATGATGGCCTCTGCTGATCCTTGCCTCCTAGTAGCCACAGCTCTTGAGTAGCAGACTCCTCCCCAACTGAGCAGGGCTGACCTATGTAGCTAGTAGGATGTCATGGAAATGATGGTGTGAGACTTCTGAAGCTAAATCATAGAAGACACTGGGGCATTCACCTTGAGCTTTATCATTTGCTCTGGGGGGAATCCAGCACCATGCTCTGAGGACACTCCAGCAGTCCTGTGGAGAGGTCCACGTGATGAACTGAGTTCTCCTAGCAACAGCCTGTACTAACTTGTTAGCCACATAAGTAAGCCATCTTGAAAAAGGGTTCTACAGCCTTAGTCAAGCCTTCAGATGACTGCAGCCTCACTGATATCCTGACTGCTACCTCCTGAGATCCTCACCAGAACCAATCAGCCAAAGTGCTTCTGAATTCTAACCCACAGAAACTGCATGTGACAATAAATGTTTATTGCTGCTTTAAGCTACTAAATTTGCGGGTAATTTGTTATGCAGCAATAGATAACTAATATAATCTTTCGTTACTCAAGTTCATACAGAAAATTTTCTAGAAACTTTCACCATTAACACAAAGGGAAATAAGAAATTCATTTTTATTTTTTCAAGTTTACCCCACAACTCCCTTCTCCTTGTTCATTAGATCCCATAAGGAAGACAAAGCAAATGGTTGGTTTTCTTGAAAATATTTTAGAAGGATAAAATATGATTCATTCTGTTTTTCAGAAAAAAGAAAAGAATTTCCTTATATTAAATAGAGAATAGAATTTTCTGAAAGGGATGAAAAGGTAAGAGAGATGGGATAGAGGCTGAAGTGATGACCTAAAGATCAGGAATGGAAGGGAGGAGAAACAAATTCAGGGATTGGTTTCACCTATTTGTCATAACCTTGCTTTCGCAGATTTTACTGAGGCCCAGCACAAAGAAGATGTGTAATGATCAGAGTGTGGGGAGGAAGATACACAGTATGATATCCCAGAAGGCAGGGAAATTTGTACTAGTAATAAAAGAAAAAAACAAGTGGAGGGCTTCCCTGGTGGCGCAGTGCTTGAGAGTCCGCCTGCCGATGCAGGAGACGCGGGTTCGTGCCCCGTTTCGGGAAGATCCCACATGCCGCGGAGCGGCTGGGCCCGTGAGCCATGGCCACTGAGCCTGCGCGTCCGGAGCCTGTGCTCCACAAATGGGAGAGGCCACAACAGTGAGAGGCCCGCATAACGCAAGGAAAAAAAAAAAATAAAAAAAAACAAGTGGAAGCACTTGGTATCAAGATAATTTTTAAAAGGTATATGATGGCAATTTGGCAGAAGTACCAGTCTTATTTCTTAATTCTATATGGAGAAGCATTCTCAAAATGTTTTTTTCTTTTATTTTTTTCTCTGTTCCCTGTCATAATAAGTGTAGAACATAAAATACTCCAATTAGAAATAGAGATTTGTCACCATGATTCCTAAAGGTGGTGATAAGCATGTTTTTCCCCTTCCCACATCCAAAGATAATTTTTCTAACAAAATAATTCTGAATTAACTTGAGTTTTTTAATTATTAAATTCCTCTTAGCCTTATGCTGCTTCCATTTTCTTTTTCAAAGTCTTCTTTCTAGGTTTTCCTCCACTTTTATTATAAAACAGGCTAGAAAAAAAAGAAAAACTGAGATAATTAATAGTGAGATAATTAATGTTTTCTCTTAACATGTTCAAAGGGCTTTTTTAAGGAAGACTGGGAGAAACAACAATGAAAAAGTTTTCATTATTCACTGGTAACAGTTAATTCTGACTTTATCTTGTATTAGAATTTCTAAGCGTCTTCCATCTACAGAAGGCAAGGAAATAAACAGAGGGAAATTCTTCATAATCACAAGCTGCTTGCCGGTTTCTATTCTTAAACAGTGGATCCAAGACAAATGCCACTGGAACTGTCAGGATAACAGTGAAAAAAAAAAGCCCTCAACTACAGATACTCAAAAAACTGGGCTGGATTTTAGTTAGAAGCAACTGCTCTCAAAAAAACGAAAAACAAAAATCAAAATATAACTATCATTATTAGTTTGTGAGCAGAATTAACATTATCACACATCACTGACAATCACCAATGATCCCCTGAGCTTCTCTAACAATAAAGGAAATAGAAAGACAAGAAACTCCTTTACAAGCAAAATCCAGAATCAGAACAAAAATGTTTAGATATCTGATCAATACTGCCAACTCAGCCACAGCCATCATCTTGCTGCCAACTCTGAAGTTCTAGAGTCTTTAGGCTAACTCTTGTAAGGTAATTCTTGGCTTTACAGAATTAAAAACGGAAAGATTACAAAGTAACCCGTAGTTTTGATTCAATGAGAGATGTTGAGACAGAACCAACCAGTTAAGCTGCTCCTGAATCCCCGACGCCCAGGAACTGTGTGAGGTAATAAACGTTTATTGTTTTAAGCTGCTAAGTTTGGGGACTGTTTATTAGGCAGCAACAGACAACTAATATCTCTCATCACAAGTTCACACCGTTTGCTAGATTTTCACCATTAATGTAAAAGGCAAGGTGGTATTTTTTATGAAGAAATATAAAATAATTACTAATATGTAATGTGCAGACAAATGAAAACAAGTATGTTAACGGAATTTCTTCAGATACAGTTAACTGTAACTGTGATGAGACTGATAGTGTAAGATTAGTGGGGCTGATTCTTTTTCCTAATCTGCTCCAACTTTTGCGAATAGCTTCTCTACCTTGAAACAGTTTCAAATCCCTATGATATGACAGGTAGAAGAAAAATGACAAGGGAAGCTAACCTAGAACAATTTTAGGATGGAATTACTGAAAACTGCAAATGTAAGTATTCCAAGAAAGTTATTATTTTTTAATATTTCTGTATTTGAAAGAATTCTAGAATAGTGACTATAACACCTCTAGATCCATTCTTCATCCTTTGGTGAAGAGATGAGCATCTTTAAACAGTGGCTTTTTCTTAAACAACAAGTCAAGAGACGTAGGTTTACATTTCTCGCTGTATAAATTGACATAAAGCTAAATAAGGAAAAAGTATGACCTTTCATAAAAACAAGGGTTCTTATTACCAAACAGAATTTTATAGATGAGATAGGTGTTACTTAGTGCTCATTTTCATGTGAAAAATGATAAGCAGACAAAATGGTGGATAATATAAGAAAATAAAAATCACTTACCCTTAAGAGGATCATGCTCTGCTCTCATAATATCAATAAGGGAATTTTCTAGAGAGTGCATATTCAAACTGTCATACATTCTACTTCGATCCTAGAAGAGAAGAAAAAAAGAATATAATCTATGCAATTTTTTCAGAAAGTGATGATTAAATACTATCTAAATCTTCTTACATAAAATAGGGCATCTGACTAATATAATATTACTAGTCAGTTTGCATCCCAAGACAATACCAATAACTAAGGATCTCATGAGCTACAATATCTCTTGTAGTGGAGGACAATATATTTCATACATTTACCTCCAAAATCACATATCAAAAACAATCTTATTTCATTGGCAGTATTAATGCAATATAGTAAAATAATTTCTCTTGTTATCATTCTCAACTTATAAACATTTCTGAAATGTTATACGCACAGAAAGCATTTTTAGTTGTTATTTAACTTTTAAACTTTTCACATATATCTAGGAATTCAGACATTGGCACTTGAAAAATAAATATTTGAGGTGAAAGGGCTTAATTCCATTGTGCACCATACTTTAAACATCTATCAAACATCATATGTTATTTGATTTAATAGTCAGAATTTCATAATAATGAATGCATAAACATCTTAAACAGTAAAAATAAAAAAACATGAAATACCAATATTGGAACCAAGACTAACATCTAGAATACTTATATTTAAATCTTGTTCTCTGAAATTCTCACATATTGGCCTCTGCATTTCTAAATCTTCCCTCCCCTCTACCCACCCCTGCAAAAAAGGAAGGTGGGGAGAAAAGGGTGAAAGAATTCTCATTGCAACAAGTTTCCTATATCATCAAGTCTCAGAACAAAGTCTTGTGTGTAGTTGGTAGTTTTCTTTGCTGAATGTTATATCCCTCAACTTGCTTACTAGAAGGAATTTGATTCTTTAATGCTCATGAATATATACTGTATTCTGCTCAATATATACTCAATATACTTGAACAAATACATATATAGGGAACCATTACAGCAAGCCCTGGCCTGTGCTCCTCAAATCACCAAGCAGTCTATTCCCAAAATATGTCAGTGCCAGCCCCCACTCATTTAGGTATATGCGTGTATGTGTGCTTGTGCAGTGTATGTAAATGAAGGAGAGGCAGGGCAGGCCATTTTTAACTCTCAAAAAATGATTAACATAGAAAAAGGAAAGGGAAGAACTGGAAAAGTGGAAAAAACGTTTCCACAGAAATCAGAATGAGGCACTTCTTAACCTGGGTCTCTGAGCTTCAAGAAGGATCATGAAATCTGTGAGAGTATATATAATGTTCTGTACATGCATGTACACATATTTTTTTTCTGAAAAGGTTTATGGCTTTCATTAGTTTTCCAAAGGAGTCCACAATTCGGAGAAGATCCTGAACCAATCTTTTAGAAAGCTGAGGAAAAACATAAGAGGATTTCCTGAAAATATGTTGATTTTTTATTCTACTTTGATGTTTAAATCAGGGTTGGGAGCTTTTTAAAGCTAGGGGGACAGAATCACTACTGTAGACTAAACAAGTTGCTGTCAAAGAATTTGAAAGTGTGAAAAGTAACAGTGAATGGAAAGAGGGCTAGACTTGGAGGATCTTACTGGAGTTTTATCACTAATTACCTACATTAGTACCCCTTACTTATTTTTATCACTATTACCTACATTAGTACCCCTTACTTATTTTTACTTAAAGACTCCTGAGATATAACACACTCATCAGTAATAGGTGTTCACTAGAACAATGATCTTGATTGGTGAGGGAGGCACAGAGAATCACTGAGCTATAACAGTGCTTCTCAAACTTGAATATGCTTCAGAAACATCTGGAAGGCTTGTTAAACACACAGGTTGCTGGGACTCATCGACAGTCTGATTCAATAAGTTTGGAGTAGCCCCTGAGCATTTGTATTTCCAGTAAGTAACCAGGTGATACCGAGACTACTGGTCCAAAGACCATACTTTAAGAAGCACTGAGCTTCTTAACCTGAAGCTACTAAACCTTTTTAGGCTCTGTTCCATCTTCTAGAAAATAAAATAATCATGTCAAACTAGCCAATGCCTAAAGTCCACTTTAAGAATAATAGAAATAATAGAAAAGCAAAGATTCGAAGTAGTATATAATAAATAAAACCGGAATAGAGAAGAGCAAAAATGAGCAAATATGTCCACCTTTGTGTTTCTACTGTACTTGTTCATAGCTAATTTTTTGGTTTTCCTGCCTCTGCCACTACACTTCTAAACTAATTAGGGGTAGGGACCTTCTAATTATGGAATATAGCTAGCTCTCAAATGTTTGTTGAATGAATAGTACTTTATCTTTACCATAAAAACTTTGCAAAAATGCTTAAGTTTAGCTCAGTGAGGGCAAAGACCGCACTTTTAAGTGGTAATTATAAAGGACTATAAAGCCTTCTCAGAATCCTCTGCGGAATAGGTACTCAAATGTTAAGTGACTAAACTGAGACAAGTATCAGATATTAATGTGACCTTGCTATCAACTTCAATCTCCAACCACACAATGAAAGATTAAGTACTATGATATTCAAAGCTCCAAAATGTACTTAAAATAGAATTTAGGGGCTTCCCTGGTAGTGCCGTGGTTAAGAATCCGCCTGCCAATGCAGGGGACATGGGTTTGAGCCCAGGTCCGGGAAGATCCCACATGCCGTGGAGCAACTGGGCCTGTGCGCCACAACTACTGAGCCTGCACTCTACAGCCCGCGAGCCGCAACTACTGAGCCTGTGCACCACAATTACTGAAGCCCATGAGCCTAGAGCCGGTGCTCCGCAACAAGAGAAGCCACCACAGTGAGAAGCCCGCGCACCGCAATGAAGAGTAGCCCCTGCTCGCTGCAACTAGAGAAAGCCTGCATGCAGCAACGAAGACCCAACGCAGCCAAAAAAATAAAATAAAAAATATTAAAAAAAATAGAATTTAAAAAGTAAACTGTCATGACAAAAATTGTTCATGTAATTGAGCAAAAAAAATCTCAAAAGGTATGCTGTATCATATAGGTTCTAAGATGGAGTATATTCTAGATACTTTATATTCTATTTAACTTAAATTCTTGCAAAGAAAATGTGTTATGGTTCAGAGCGCTCTTCTCAGGCTGATGTTTTCTGAACAGAATCAGATCATGCTCCGTCTTTAGTCAACCTATGAACTCAATTAATGGTGACTATTAATACCACCCAAATGATATTTCCCACACAACTTCTATTTATTTATTTTTTTGGCCAGCCACTACTTCCATTCTAAAGAGTATGCTCTTGCTTTAGAGCACAGCAAAATTAATGTAGAATCCTACACAACTGTCAATGCCATGGACAATATTTAAGGTATGAGGAGAAAATATTTAAGCACGCTATTCAATAAATATCAGTGACCACTATATGTCAACTCTGATAACTCTTATTCAAAAAAAAGCTGCATGTATTTATATCTTTAGCTTTAATGCGTACATCCAACTGAAATAGTGAGATGCCCACTTATAAGGTTCCTTATTTTCCTTTGCATATCAAGTCTTTCATCATGAAACAAACTCCTACTTCAGCAAAGAAAACAGCAAAGCTATTTTAAAACTGTTAACTAAGTTATACTTTATTAAGCATCAGCTGCATCCCACATGATTTTTAAATCACTAAACACAAAATAGCCTTGAGCAGGCAAAGAGCTCATGACATCTCTAAAGTCACTTTCTGGATAATGAAACCTAGAGGTTCATGTTAAAAACATACAGATAATTCCATTAAGTAAAGTGTGGGGATTAAAATACGACTTCTGAAAAAAACAAAAATCTGATAAGACAAACACTCATGCATTCTTCTGAAATAGGGATATTAGAAAAAATTGTGTTCACATAAACTGCCATTGGTTCAAAAACTAAATGGAAATCCTGAAACCACTTTAAAGTAACCATAAATGCACCAACACTGATTACCATTAAAAAAAATATGGAAAATCATGGCAATGTAACTTACATTTATTACTACATGGCTATTTGAAAACAGCCAAGATATTTCATAAAAGTAAGAATCTCTATCAGGAAAAGTTTACCCAAATCTACTTTAAGTATGAAAGCTATGTGGCAAAGAATCAACTAACTGGGCTTTCAGAAACTGAGATTACAGTATCCCACAACAAAAATGAACAGGCAAAAATTAGAACACAATGGTGGAAAAACTGTAATTTCTTATATTCTAATATTTTATTATTTTCTTCAACCCAGACATTTGCAAAGACTTATGGAAGCAACAATGAAGTCCTAGAAAGACTGAAAAACATAGAAAGAACAAAGTCATCCTAATTTTAAAAAGGATGACCTGAGAAAGATTATAAATGCTGAAAAATAACTAATGTGTTCAACAATGATATTAAAATACAACAAAAGGAATTTGAACTTAATTAAAAGGGAACTTTTTTATGGGATGCTGTATTTTTGCTTTGACATATCCAAAACCCTGTTTTATTTCAAAAGAAGTGATTAAGTAGAAGCTTTTCCTTTTGACAGTGATGTATCCTTCCTAAGAAAAAGGAGGTGGATTATAGAAAAAACCTGCATCATCATATTTAAAGTTATACCAATGCTTGGTCATATATTCTTCTGCCTAGATAGAAAGATCAACTTTTGTTGTATTTTTGTATTTAGTCATCCAATTTTTCCTTTAAAATAAAAAAGCAAATTTGTACTAATATTGTTCTCAATTTTAACACTGATTATACATTTCTCATTACATTCTGCTATTGTACTATACTGAATTAGCAGATGATGTGTTGCTCTGCCTCACTATACAACGTGGCTCTCAATCTCATACTCTCTAGTTGTTCCACACAGATATTTCTTACTCATCCAGCTGGACTTTCATCTTCTCTAAGGCAAAGAACACTATTTCCCCCGTATACCCTAAGGGTAATTAAAGTACTACCACATATACAATGAATATACATTTCTCGACCTTCCTTCGTTATTATGATCCTCAACAAAGTACTATAACAGTGATTTTCAAAAAAAATTTTAAAAAAATTTTTGAAGCCCCAAATGGCCAAAGCGAATCTAGTATCCACAATGGTTAAATAAAATGGAAAGGTAAGTAGAAAATATTTGGGGTAAGAATGTATCAAGTACAATTAAAGAACTGAACACAGGATAGGAAACATAAAAAGGATCCATTACTTAAGCAGATATAACAGGTCCCATTCTGTCTCATTTTCAGTAGGTGTGACAGTTTGACAACAACTAATGTCCCTATGACTCAACTAGTTTAAGAATCACAACTTAAGGAATGTTTTATTAAATGAAAAATTGGACTTGGTCTTGTTTTTTTTTTTGTATAAGGTGAATAAAGTCTCCAAATAATGTATTTTTCTGAGACGTCCCCATATTATCATTTATCATGTTACCATAACAGTGTGGATATTAAAGATTAGCAGAAAATATCTTCAATTAATTCAAGATAGTTTATGTGACATGATCAGGAACTGCAAGCAGAACTTCTGTAAGACCAAAAGTCTAGAGCTAATATATAGATAATCCCCCAGCTAGAGAGCGGGCCAACACTCATAGGCTTCACAGGCTATATTACAATTTTGAAGGCATCATGTTGCTTTGTTTACAGAAAACTGATATTCCATATGTAAACTTCTAAGTAATAACCTCAACTACTAGTATATTTACTCTTGATTTAAAATATTCAAGTATTAATGAATAAATATGCTGTAGCCTTATTATCTACCTGAAAGATTCAATTTTAAGGTAATTTAGAATTTATACTTTTGAGTATGACTTCTTGCAAGGGTAACTAGCTAATAGCATTTTAAAGAAAAGTAATTCTTAGCTAGCCTTAAAGAAATTAATAAGACTATCTAACATTCATTTTAAAGTCAGAAGTGTGTATAACAATTTACATTTGTTTTTAAAAAGTTTTAAATTTAAAGCTTTTCCATAAAAAAATAGGCCATTTTAAATAAGGAAATGCCAATCTGAAAAATTTTACATACAACTGAAATAAAAGCTACAAAACTACAAAATCTTTCCCATTTACTAAATTCAATTACATGTCCAGGTCTTGGTATATTTAATTAAGGCCAGGTACAAGAATTAAGTTCTAGAATTTAGTACATTTAGTTCTAGAATTTAGTACATTTTAGGCTTAAATCAATTTGAGACCAAAAGAAATAAAAAAAAATGTTTTTAAACAATGCATTTGTTAACTAAAATTTATTGGTATTAAAATGTTATATATGACGAAAAAATATCAGGACTGAAAATAATCTACCCAGATATTTAAGCATCTAAGTATTTTCTATAATTTTAACTTTGTCAAATAGTGAGGAACTACCCAACTGTTTAAGATACCAAATGCAGTTTGTAGCTTTTGCTGTATTTCTAAGAACCTCAACTTCAAATACCTCAACCTTTTATGGAAAGATAGAAACACAGAACAAATTTTGTATAATAAGTACCCTTAGGGTACTCAAAGGAGACAACAACATTGCTTTTAAGACCAGGTGGGAGGTCATACAGGATACCTCCACTGCTTGGGACCAATGCCCGCTGCTTCCTCCCCAATAAACCAAGACCCTTGTATTCTAAAAATAAAGGAGGGGGGAGCAGGAAGCAGGGAGCAAAAGAAATGGCAACAATAGATGAAAGAAATCATAAGAGCTGGCTAAAAAGGCCTTACATGATCTAGTTCAAGGTCTTCCTTTTATAGATAAGGAAACTATGACCCCAAGAGATGAAAGCCCATAGACTGTGTCATCCAGTGTCACAAAGATTGTGAAAGGAAGAATAAGAAGATTCAGGTTTCAGACCTCCTTTCCTTCTAGTTCAGTTCACTTTCCACTATCTTTTTCTTCACCATTCTCTTCAACTTCATCATCACATCTCTGGATCAAGAGTCCACAGGGAATGCCAATATCTTAGCAGTTTACCAAAAAAAATTAACCTTTAGCATCAAAATCCTTTTTCCTAAAATGAATTTACCTAAAATCCTAGGTTATAAAATAGATAAGAGCAGAGAGGCTTTGAAGTCTAAGTGGGAGGGCTCACCCTCATCCTGTGGCCCTCATGCTGTGGCAGCCCCAGGGGCACCTCTGCAGAGCCCAGTTTGAAAATTTCCCTTTCATTTTCACCTCTATCTACTCTAGCATTATTCTACCAACTGAAGCTATCTTAATAACCTAATTTCTCAACATCTGTCCCCCACCCCCATGGATCCTCATGGCAGCTAATCTTCTTTCTCCATAGATATATATCCCTTGCACATATCCTCTTGCTTCTTCCTGCACAACCTTTTCAAATAATTAGGTCCTTTCCTGTCTAAAAACATGTCCCTTGCCACCTTCAAAATTATAATAATTTTCCTCTTCTAACATACCATCTCCTAGGCATTTATGTATTTAATTTGAACACCATAAAAGTGCTACCATAAAAATATCACTAATATGGCCTAACTGAGCCAGAGTAGAGAAGAGAATAGAAATATATGGATAACATTACAACATTAACAAGACAATAAATTACAAATTACATGAGACAATTACTTATTTCTAAGTGGAGACCCTGGCAGGACTACTTTGGTAAGTAGGTAGGACTTGTTTAAAACTAGTGCTAATGGTTGATTGAAGTTACTGCCAACCTGCCAGGTTAGAATGATATTTACAAATGTAATATTAATCTATTTATACAGTCCTTACTTGTAAAATGATTTCATGTTGATAAAGTAACTAAGGATAACAGAGCTCCTTTCAGTGGACTCCCACAATGTCAAGTCTATGCTCATTGAAACTTGGGCTCTGTAGGAAAGAATCCTCTTATGTGAGGACTGAGTGTTCTATTTGTCCTGAAATAATTCTCATCAGCTGGTACCCAGTATGCATTCAAATTTCATCTGCAGAAGAGAGATAGCATTTTGTAACCACAATGGACTTGAAGGTAGTTTGATTAAGACTGACTCTCAGCTTTTCGACTCAGAGCTTTTCCATAGGAAACTGATTATTTGGAAGAAGACAGTATATAATAGCAGTAACAAAATTTAGAATAGAGAAATACTATAAAGTTTTTTATAAAGGTAAAAACCTGAACTAAGGGCTTTCTTAGAAATACATCTCAAGATAAATACAGCAGATTTCATGAAAAAAGTTTACCAAAAAATTTTATAAATCATTTATGAAATGTAAGATTAGATGTTAAGTAAACATATGATTTTATACCTAATTGCAAATGATTCTGAAAAGACATAAAATGTGTTCAGTTTGACTGATGTTTAAAGTCAGGTGCTCTTGGGTATAGGATTCCTTTCTCCAAAAACAAATTTATTATGTTTAGGACATAAAAAATGATTATGAATTACTTTTAATTTTAAAAATGAAGCATTTTATATTAAATAGTTTAAGTGACCCTTTAAAAATAAATTGCTTTAATGCTTCTGACATATGCTTAAATAGGTATAATTGGAAAATAAATAATAAATCCTACTCATAATACAAATACTAAACTCCTAGCCAAAATCCTGAAAAATATACACTGTCCAGCCTACCTGGTCTATTCTGGATGTTCCGGCTGCAGTGCACCAACTATCTTGGAGTGAATCTGAGCCCCAAGCTGGCAACTGCAAACTAGATCTCACCTTCAATAGCATAGAAGTTTTCATCAGAAATAAGCAGTTCTCTTCCCCATACCCACCCACAAAAAAAAAAAAAAAAAAAAAAAAAAAAAAAAAAAAAAAAAAA
>NW_006780223.1:161055-165205 GCF_000442215.2 Lipotes vexillifer
CAAAAAAAAAAAAAAAAAAAAAAAAAGAATGAAAAGAAAAAAAACAATCAAAGTTTTTTCTATCTTGTATCCTTGTTCCATCCTCTAACAGTTTTAAGGGAAAAATATCTCATTTTAAATAGCCATAAGGGGACTTTGTTAACCTACAATATCAGCAAAATATTAAAAGCCCTGAAAAAAATGTCTAATCATTATAAGTATTAGGCCACATTTAGAAAAAAAGAAGTCACTGAACCAGTGGACAAATTTTAATTCTATGTAAAAAGTCCTAATGTTATTTTTTCATGATCGTAGCTGTACTAACTACATTTGAATATACATACGGCTGACCATAGTTATATTTATGCACAATTACGAAACATTTTAGTTCAGCTATATTGGAGGAGAAACTCATTTTGGTGGCCTGTTAAAGATTAATGAATTAAGGCATTCTTAAGGAGCTGCCAAGTAAAAGCATCAATATGAATTTAAGAAATACAGCAGGGTTTTCTACACTTTATGAAGCTTATTTTCTATATTATGTGTTTATAGAGATTTTTTTAGTCTCAATTTTTTTGTATAGGTATTTTATCCTTTGATAATCAAATTATATGCTTAAAAATTAAAGCTTTCTCTTTTTTAATCCATTAATTTTACCATACTATTACTACTGCCACCCCCAATTTCCTATTTTGAAAGATTAACATTAGAAATAAGGCCATTTACATACCATTCTTACCTGTAAGGGTAAGAGCGTATTACTATTGTTGTCTGTTCTGAACACATTATCTTCAATCCAAGATTTTGGAGTCAGTGATGGAGTAGAGCGAGTAAATTTCGGCGGTGCTATGACATTACCAGAAAACGGTTTCTTCAATGGAGATATCTGATTCATAGTTCCTGGAATTCCCATGTTTCCAGTTCTACGATGATCTCTGCCATGCATTGCTCCCCACGACATACTTCCAGTGCCCCAGCCACTGCTTTGATGGTTGCTCCAAGGAGATTGTTTCAGAAGAGGCTGGGGAAAATACATGTATTTAAATTATAGGCATTTAAAAAGTTTATAATTCAAATTCAAATTTAGGCCTGAGCTAAGAATTTATATGATCTTAAAAAAATGAAATATATAAAGGCAAGAGAATATATCATAACTAGTTTATAAAAAGTAATAGGCTTGACATCTTGCTTATGAAAATATATTCATTTAATGCTGAGTTTTCATACTCTTGTCTACTATAAATTATAATGAATCAAGCAGATACTTCATGACACACATTAAAATAGAACCATGCAGTTACTTTTTTTTTCCCCTTTAGAGAGAACTGTATAAATGACAGATATGAAGAAAAAAATACTTTAAAATTGAAATTAACTTTGAAGATCCTTAAAGATATAACCTACACTATGATCTTAAAGCAACCATGTTCCGCTAAGCACAGAACTAAAAATATGATCATTATCAATTAAAATATACCAATCATATGAGTGAAATATCTAGACTTTAGGTTTCTAAAACAAACTGTACCACTGCAAAAGTGGATAATAACATTTGGTGTTATTCTACTGCACAGATTAAAAATGCCTTTTGACATAGGGAAAATATAGCAAATATGCCTTTTTTTTGCACTGCTTATTCAACTTTTAAGAGATTTGATTCTGGTTTTAATGTCGTTTCTTTTAAATTTTCATAGTTTTTACTTCACTTAATTATCCATGAACTGTTAAATAATTATCTGATATTACCCATAGGTGGATACACTAAGATAAACAACTATATACTTTGATCATTCTAGTAAAGATCTTAGTAATACAAGTCTCCATTAACTTTATTCATTTTCAAAAGTAAAGTAATATTCCAAACTCTAACCAATAGCAAGAAAAGTTAAGTCATCAAAGAATGAAAAATTCACCAAGAGGCTACAACTGTAGATTTTGAAAAGTATTAATTGCTAGCAATTTTATAGTCAATAAGCTTATAATTTAATAATTTTGTGCCAACATTTAGCCAAAAGGAGTATGGGTCATGCACTTAACTATAAGTCAATAAGTTATTTTAAGTCAAGCACTCAATATTAAACCTGCTTATTTTTTTTTCTGAAAACCTGGTCTATAGTGCCTATTACTTATTAAAAATGTTTTTTTAATGCTAATATAATCATGAATATATGCTACCCTTTCCCCCTCTATGTAGTTCAAAAGGATAGCTAAGGGATCACGGACATATTCCATTCTTCAGGACCTTACTTTCATCACTGATGCAGTGTTCAAATTTCTCTTCCAGTGACCTAAAATTCCATATAACAGCTGTGACCTCTTACACTCCATTGCAAGACCCATCTTTTGACAAAAAGCAGATTATAGTTAAATATGGATCTTGGTATATGGTCTTCTAATGATATACCAAGGCCTTAAGAATACAAAAATACCTACAGATAACCTTCTGTGGCAAGTTTCCAGTTAAAAAACGAAGACCCTGACACCCAAAAGACAGTTGCTCAAGATTATGTAAATCATGGAAAAGGGGAATACTATTTCAAAATTAACTATTTTCAAGGCTTATAGGCCACATTCTCCTTCCTCAGGAAGAAATCAGTGATTCAACAAAAACTGTTGTTATTCTGGTTAATTTAAATAAACTGTTAACTGTTATTTTGGTTAAATTAGATAGTATTCACCTTTTTAAAAGGGTAACCCTTAAAAACTTTAACTGGGCAATGGAAAAAGTTATATGAGTACGTAAGTAGTGGTTAAGGTCCAATCTTGCTTCCCTCTCAACCTTTAATCACGAAATTGGTCTTAGACAGAATGATCACTATAATAAATGCTGACTAGATCAAAAAAGAACAACAAAATACTCCTTCAATGTCAATTAACCAAACCAGCGGCCACTCAAACGTTGTTCTGAGAGGATAACAAAACAGACCTTGAATCTGAAAGGACCCGGATGAATAAAAAAACCTGCCTGCTGCGATTTCATAATTATACTACCCACTTAAAATACACACACCCTATCATTCAAGAGAAGGTTAAGGCCACCAAAAAAAAAAAAAAAGAGAGAGAGAGAAAAGAAAAAAAGTGAAAGTCTTCTCTTCAAGGTAACACACAAATAGCACACTAGTTTAGTTTTAAAACCTACAAAATAGTACCCAAACATTAAAAAGCACAGAAAGTAAAACCGTCTTGGAGCATCTCAGTCTTAATCATCTGACAGCTCGGGGGACCGACCCACGTCGGGAGGCAGGTGGGCAGGAGGAGCGCGGCCGGGACGCTCCTCGCCGACCCTGGTCCCGGTAGGTTGTGCGGGCGGCAACTGTCTCGCCCGCTACAGGTCTCGCCGGCCAATTAAGAATGAAACAAACTCAAAAGAAAAAAAGCTTTTCCGCCCGTTCCCTCATTGGACGACGGCGAAAGGTCACGGGCTGACCACACGCACCGTCTCCGGTTATCATTCTCTTCCTCCCCGGGTTCGCTTCCCACGGCCGCTCCCCCCCTCCCCGAGGCCGCCGCCCGAGCCCGCTGGTCCCGTGTCCCCGACCCCAGGTCCTCCGACCCCCGAACCCCGGCCGTCACGCCGTGTCTCCCGGGCTCGAGGAAGCCGGACGGCCACTCACCAGGCCAGGGGGCGCCGGCAGGGCCCCGGGGTCGCCTCGTACGAGGTACGAGAGGGACGTCGCGCCCGGCCGCCCCCCGCCCCCGCCCCGGCGCCATTCCTCCCCTGCCCTAGACCCACCGCCACGCCGGGGCTTTCGAGGGAACGCCCGGCCGGGGCCACTTCCAGCCGGACCCGACTCTGGAGCCACACAGCCCACGGTGGCCACAGCCCTCACGCCCCGCCAGGGTCTGGTGTCCCGAGTCCCGTCGACCGTTTCCGCCCTCCGGGTCCTACTCAGTCGGGCGAGGGGCCTTCGCCGCTGCCCCTCGGGGCCGCGCCGGGCCGAGACCGGTCTCCGACGCCCCCGCCCGCGGTCTCCCCGGCCCCGCGGCGCAGCCGGGCCGTCGCCCGCCGTACCTGGTGGTGGTTGTAGGAGTTCCTCTGCTGCAGGAAGGCGGCAGCGGCCGCCTGGTGCTGCTGCTGGAGCTGCGGGCTGACGGGTGACCTCCGGCTCTGAGGCTGCTGCGGCGCCGCGGGCTGCTGCTGCTGAGGTAAATTCATGGCGGGCGGCGGTGG
>NW_006780223.1:165969-176228 GCF_000442215.2 Lipotes vexillifer
GCCGGGGCAGTGGAGCGGCGGCGGCAGCTTCGAGTCCGGAGGGTGGCGAAGGCGGGGAGGGCTGAACTCTTTCCTCTTCTGGCTGCTCAGCTGCTGCTGCTGCCGCTTTCTGAAGTCCTGCGGGGAGGAGGTGCGGCAGCAGCAGCAGGAGGAGGCGGAGGAGGAGGGGTGGTGCAGACTCGGTTTGAAGTCCTGGGAGGGGAGGAGGTGGGTCACACCCGCGTTCGTGCCGCCGCCGGGGTGGTGGTTGGGGAGTTTCTCCGTGGCCTCCGCCCCCGAGAGTGGCCGCGCCGGCTGCTGTGTCAGCCTCAGCAGCAGTTCATCCTGCATGGTCTGCTGAAGCGCCGGGAACGGGGAGGAAGAGGAAGCGGTGGCGACCGAGCTGTCCGCGCCGCCGCAGCCGAAGGGGATAGGGAAGGGGGAGGCGGCCTCCGAGAAGCCGGTGACAGGCAACGGCGGCGGCGAGAGTGGGCCGAAAGGCGTGGCGGAGGATGACGGGGCGGCGGCCGCCGCGGCTCCAGCGGCGTAGGGACGGTACGCCCCGCCGCTGAACAGGGACCCGGGACTGCTGCTTCGGAGCCGGGCGGTTTGCAGCACCCCAAACCCGAAGTCCCTCATTTATCAGGCCGGCGGCAGCGAGAGGAGACGCACCCCGTCCGCTGCCCCGCCTAAGAGGCCGCTGGATCTGGGGCGGTGCGGCCTTAGTGGAAGGAGGGGGAGTCAGTGAGAGAGGGACACCGTGACTGAGCCAGGGGCACCTACTTCGGCCCCGCCACCCCTCGCGGCAATGACCGCCACCTCCCGAGACCTGCTCGGGCGCATCCGCCGCCGCCGCCGCCGCCCTGGCCGCTTAAGAACCCCGGAACGTGCGTCAGCGCCACCTCACAATCGTACCGCCCCCCGCGGTGCGCCCCGGCACGCGCGGGCTCGAGGCCGCGGCGCCCCCGCTGCCCCGCCCCCGTCCCTCCCCTTTTTAATATCCAGGCTCGCCCGGGGGCGCGCGAGCGCTCTTGGGAGGGCGGGAGAGCGCGGGCGCGAGCGGCGCCTCTCCTCGGGCTTCCCCTGCGCCCGGGGTAAAGGAGAGGCCGGTTGAGGCGGCGGGTGGCCGAAGAGGCCTGTGCGCCCCGCGCGCGCGCACGAGGGCGAGCACGCGCGGGGAGCGCGGACGGTTACTGGGCAACAGCCCCTCCCGGCGCTGGGTCCTAGCAGAACCTGCAGCAGGTCGCACGCGGTACTTTCCCCCCGTGCAGTCGCCCTCGGGGCCCTGCCTCCTTGTCACCTCCGCTTCGTCTTCGGTCATAGGAGCCTTGGTCGCAGGGACAGGGGCTGCCCTAGGCGGCGCTGGCCCGCCTGGGAAACTGAGGCCGGTTAGTGGCTTTCAGTGTAGGCGGCCGCTCGTGTCCCGCAGCGCGAGGGAGCGGGGACCCGGCCCCTGCTTCCCTCCGGGTTCCGCGCGGGAGGCCTCTGGGCGACCCGTCTGTGCGGGGCTCCGCCAGCCTTGCTGACTGCGGAGCGCGTCCCCCACGCCTCTGGCCCCACCATGGCCCAGACTCGCAGCCCTCCTCGTCGCCCTAGAAAGCGCCTCCTTTTCGCTCCGGTTTCTGTTTTTAGCCTCTCGTGCCGAGTACTGTTAACCACCCTCCCGCAGCCGCGTGAAAGTATTTTCTGTAGGGTAAACACGAAGGCCCGGCCATATACCATACATTTTCACTTAAGTAATGAGGAACAAAGTCCCTGGAACCCACCGCGGCTCCGTGCGGTTATTTACACACAGACATGCATATAATGGGTTCCGAGGCGAGCTCCCTTGGTAACCCTGGGCCCGCTCCAAGTCCTCCTGTTTCAGAAAGCGTTTCGTGTGTTGCCGTCGGGACTGCAGTGGGTGGGATTCCTCCCCACCACATTCATTCTGGCATCCCCGCCCCTTTCCCCTAGGGAGACTCTAATTTAAACATTTCCGAAGCTTTATGAATTTCTAAGGGAGAAAGATTTCTCACATCAGGGGGGAAAAGGAGGTTCTGACTCAGCAACAGACTTGTTGAGGCTTGCAAAATGGAAGGGGAGAGAGAGCTTTCCATGGTAGAGCTCTTGCTGGAAGCAACAGAAGAGGAACTAAACCTGTGTATTTCCTAAAGAAACATTTTACATAGAGAAAAAAAATTTGTATGAGGGTCTAGGTAAAGGAATAGTAGAGGGATCCATACTAGTAAGATATGGATTTCATGTTCCTGTTTTGCAATTTTAACTTTTTCTTGGCGTTTAGAGAAATGAAACTATTGAAAGAATCCTGGAATACAGGCTAATAATCTCAAAAGCAATTGAAAATGGGTTCAGATTCTATTTGATTTGGATTTACAACTGAACTAAGATTAAATAGTGTTATAAATTAGCACACTCTTACTGATGTAGGCAAGAGTGTACACTTTTATGAGTCCTCATTCTCTATTAGTTAAATTTCATCCCCTTTTTACTTTGCTGTTGTTACTTCAGTGTTTCAAATTTATATAAATCAGAATAAATACAGAAGAAAGAAAACATTGCAAAGGGAAAATATATTCCATGTATAATATTTATGTTTAATATCCTGTCAAACTAAGTTTGACATTGCCTTTAAATAAGGAAAAGGTACTTTTTAAAAACAATGGTTTAGAAATCAGTGGGTACATAGAAAATTGGTTTGAGTTAATAATCTCAAAACCATTTTTAACAAGCAAAATATAAAACTGGAGAATTCCTTTTTTATTCTAAATTACAATGTCTAGAAGATAACCTGAGCTCTTTAGAATTAAAAATATAAATGGCCATTTTCACAGCACCTATTGACATATTACTATTATTCATTAACCTATTTTGCACGGAAAATATTCAGCAACTGAGGCATATAAAGTATTGAAATGAAGAATTTTATTTCTAAGTAAAGCTATATTTGATTGGACTCATCTGCAGATCCAATGACAAATCTTGAAAATGTAGGCACGAAAGTTAGCTCAATCATCCATTAAAATTGCAGTTAGTGCAATGTAAGAAGAGAGAGCATACGTTTAAAAGCTAAATGGTGCCATTCTGGGCTGAAGTTTGAATAAAAACAAGATTTCTTAGTGTGCTGAGACTGGTTTTGTTTTAGAGCATTTAGAGCTCTCCAAAATGGAAAAAGCCATCAAGTTTGGTATTATGTAATAAGGTCAAACTCCATATTAAATACACTAAATTCTGAAGTTCCACTGCCAGATCCTCTACTCACTGCTTTAACATCTGAGAGAGTGTTGCTTTCTTTGCTTTTTATAGCAAAGAAAGTTATATTCTGAAATCTAAAACTTTTAAGCTGGTGAGTGTCCCATCATTGAAAATATTCCAACATAAAGGTTTCCTATAGTGGAGGTAGGGGTGGGTGGGAGAAGAGGGGTTGTGGACCTCTAGCAGGTCTAAAGCCAAGTTCTTGTGAATCTATATTCTAATCATATTTACATGAAAATGTGTTAATTGTATGACCAGTAACTCATTCCCTGTGTTTAATTTGACTGTCCCTTGTTCATTTCCTCCCACTGCCCTGGGCCAGTGTGTTTAAAAATATTTTGCTGCAACCCAGGACACACACATACACCTGAAATAAAGCTTTTATTAAGCAATTCTTACTCTTGATACATGCAACAGCTCTTTTAAAATTTTACTTTTTAAAAGAATTGATCACTGAATTGATCTCAAATCACTAAGCTGATGTTAAGACTCACATTTAGGTCATGAGCTGAAATTGAAGAATACTGTCATAGAAGACTATATCACACTTTCTCTATCTTAAAGCCTCCTCACACCTTCTTCTGTCCTCACTCTCGGCTGCTGAGCTGGCTTTCTATTTCACTGAGAAACTAGAAGCAGTTACAAATCTTCCCCAGGTCCTCACGGCTCCCTTTTCTAGTCACTGCCTTTGTCCCTGTACCCCTCACCTTCCTTCCTGGCACATGGAAGGCCTGTCCATGCCCCACCTTCCCGTCTAAGGCCAGCCCCTCCGCCAGTACACCAGCTCCTCCTCCCACTTGCTCAGGACACAGCTTCATAGACATCCCAAATTTAACAGGCCCAAAATTGAACTCCCCACCTTGTTAATTCCCATCTGGGTAAGCACCACTCCATTGCTGTAGTTGCTTAGGCCAAAAACCTTGGAGTCATTCTTAACTTCTATTTTTGTTACAGGATATCCAAGCCATCATTACATGCTGCTTGTCCTACCTTTAATTTATATCCAGAATCCAACTACCTTTCACCATTCCCACCTCAAGCAACCTGGCCCAGGCCACCATTTTTTCTGCCCTGGATTGTTGCTCTCCACTCCTAACTAGTTTCCCAGCTTCTGATCTTGTCTACAATCTATTCTCCATGAAGCAGCTGGAATGCTCCTTTCAGACAGATCACATCATCTCCTCTGATGAAATACTTATACTTATCAGAATAAAAGTCAAAACATTTTCAATAACAGAAAGGTTCTTCATGTTTGCCTCCTGCCCCTACTAATCCCTCTGACAACTTCTACCCCTCAATAGAATGCTTATTTCTTTAATGTGCAAGGCCAAGTGGGCCCCAGGGACTTTGCTCTTGCAATTCCCATTGTCTGGAATACTTGTCCTCCTCAATACCAACAGAGCTCACTCTCTCAGTTTTCTCATCTCTCTCTCTCACTTCTTTTAGGTCTCTGCTCAAGCTCATTCTTCTCAGTGATATCTTCTCTGCCTGCCATTGTAAAACAGCAGCACCCTCCTCCATTCCAGCCTCCTTTTCCACCTGTAGGTGGTTTGATTTTTCTCCATCTGGCCCACTATGTACTTAAATTGTTTATCTGTCCTCCCTATTAGTTCGCAAGCCACATAAGGGAAGATGCATTGTTTTGTTCACAGTTGCATCCTCAGCACCTAGAACAATCCTGGCACACAGTAGGCACCCAAGAGTTGTCAAACGCATGCACTGAATGAAGGCATCGTGGAATTAACAAATAGAAGTTTTAAGAACTAATAGCTATAAATATACTCTAGTAATATGAGAGTCCATTTATCAGTTGCTTGTTTGTTGGCAAGAGCTATCCAAACACCACCCAGATGCTCTTAGGAATTATAAGCAAGGCAAGATAGTTACAGGCATTGACAGGATATGTGAGTGAGGACAGACAGGGCAGCTCAGGATTTTAACACAAGGGAATAGATAAACCTGGACTCCAAGAGGCAAGACTTTTGTCTTAGGAACATGGAGAAGGACGTAGCCTCCAGCACAGGGGTTCATTACAGGAACTTGAGCAAAGACAGGGAATCAAGACTCCAGCTCATAGAAACAATGAACTAGTTTAGGCAGCATGGCACTGAGGCCAATTTGATGCTGAGCCTCCATGATGCTGGTTTCTTATTGCTGCCCAGCCTGTGAATGTGTCTGACCCCACAGGATGGGAAAGGATTAGTCATTAGGTGGGAGCTCATTAGTCTTGGCTTTGGGTTGGAGGAAAAAATAGAACTTAAGGTCTAGACTGACCCTGTCCAACTTCAGGGTGCTTTATTGACAAAGTATCCCAGTGTAACACCATCTTCAATTACTTCTGGTTCTTCCTCCACTTTTCTAAACCTTCCTTCATTCTCTCCTCTACCCTCCTCTCTCTTTACATATCCCTTTTATGTTGGAGTTTTAGCTTATATTCTTGGTCTTCTTCTCTACTTCTGCATACTCTTTCTGAGTGACTTTATCCACTGTCATGTGTTCAAATATCATCTGTCTCAGACCCATGAATTCAATGTGTCCATACCTGAACTCACCGTCTTCTCCCAAACCCGCTCCTCCTCTTTGCTCCCTGTCTGGCCGATGGCATCATCACAGAACCAGTTTCTCAAGCTGGAAACTTGTTATCCTCTTCTTCCCTCTCTCACCCTCCAAAAACAATTGCTTACTATACTCTGTCAATTCTGCCGCAGAAATGTTTCTCAAAGGTAGACCACTTAGCCCTTTCCCTTACCCAAGTCTTAGCTCTGAATTTTTTCTCTGTCCTGCTCTAGTGCACAGCCTCTTAGCTGGCTTCCCTACCAGTTCTTCTTCTGAATCTCTTCTCTTTAATAGTCCCAAAAAAACAACTATGATCCTGTTACACTGTCCTGTCAATCACTCTCTAGCTTCCACAGTATCAAGTCCAAACTTGCTAGTAGACAGGACCCTTCAGAACTTATTTGCAACTTGCCACTTTGCCTTTTCACCTGTTGCTCTCCATATTACCAGATTCTCTGAATCAGCCATGTCATTTCCTAATTCTGGGCCTTTGCACATGATGTTTCTAGTTCCTGGAATGCCTCTTTCCATCAGCTAATGCTTCCTTTCCTTTCAAGACTCAGTCCAAATGCCATAGCCTTTCCTGACTCCCCCTGGACAGTGAGTTGAGGCCTGTTCTACACTCTTAACATTGTCGTAATATTTTTTTTACTGTTATAATGTGTCATATGGACATAACAAGGAAACAATTATGTTTCCTTGGCTATCTGCCCTTTTAGACTGTGAGTTGCTATAGGTCATGGTTTTCTTTATGTATCTCTGCATCTTTCTTGCCTGCCACAGTACCTGGAACATGGTTCTCAATAAATTTTTATTGATTATTAATTGCCCAGTTAATACTGTGGGAAGGATGAAAGGAACGAGAGAAAGAAGAAAGGAAGGCAAAGAAGAGGGAGGGAGGGAGGGAAGGAGGAAAGTGTTTCCAAAGCACACTTAAAAGGACATGTACCATTTTCTAGAAAACTGTAGCATTATTGAGTTATGGTTGCTGGAGGAACAAAAAATAAAACAGACCATAACAAATAACAAAAAAATCTCCCTTCCCTTCCCAGCATTTTCTTTGATAATACTAAACTGAAAGCTCCATTTTTGTTATTACAATCTTCATTCTGCTTACTCTGCCATTCCATTTTGACAAAGGAAAGTATCTAGAATCTTCCCCTGATGATAAAGTGTAGCCCCCAAACACAATAAAAGGTTTTCCAGATGGTGTTACCCTTTTTGAAGCCTGGGAGATTTGTCATTCAACTCCAGTGTTCCCATATAGGGAAGAAGCCTTCAGTTTCTCCAGTAATTCCTGTCATGATGCTATTGGGCTGCTTATGTAGACTGACTGAATTGTTCCATTCTCACCTTTTATCTTTAGGCCTAGTCAACTTGATTAGATTACAAATCTTTGGAGACAGTGGCCTTATATATTTATTTTCCTAGTTCTTCTTGATTCTTTTATGTATCCATTAACTATCAAGTGCTTACTATGTGCCAGACACTGCCAGGCACTGGGGATACAACTATGAACAAAACAGAAGACACATATATTATTCTGTGCATAGTCAGAGATACTGTAAATAAATGTTTGCTGTTGATACTAGTTATGATAATTCCCAGCCCTAATTATCTTGACAGATTCATGAACAGTGAGATTCGAGACTGAAACTGACCTACTAAATTGGAGTCCTACATGCTGCAACATCACCTTGCTAGTCTGGTCATGGGTGGAGCCCTGGGATGCATGTGGGATATAGAGGTAAGGCAAATTCATCAAGAAGGCAGAAGAAACAACACACTGAAACATATTGTAATGCTGGCTTGCAATGAGATTTTCATTTGTTTTCTCCCATACTTGTCACAATATATTTTGTGAGTAGATAAAGCAAAGTAAATAATATTTCTATTTTACAGTTGGAAAACCAAAACCCAGGAACAAAATAATTTGCCACAGGTAGTTTCCATAGCCTGGGCTTAATGCCTCCATCTCCCCATTTCTCAGTCTCCTGCTTCATTACTGGGACATAAGGCTATCACCTAAAATATGCAACATATTTGAGCAAAACAGAGGTACGGTGACAAGCTCTAAAAACACTGGTGGCTAGTCTACCAAAGGATAAAGGATGGAAAGGATAACCCTTGAAGCATTCTCAGTAACACCTAACTAAATGAATAACAATTGGCAGTAGTGACTCAGAGAGAAAGCATCTTATTTTCAAAATTCATATCCCATGAAAATTCAGAAATAGTCCTCAAATGTGCTTACTCATTCTTCTCCTATTAGAAGAATGAGGTCTGACAGTATATATTTGATATACTGCATTTAACTCTTTTCTTTCACATTCTGGAAAGCTAACTCTTTTTATTGATAAATTATTCTATGCAGAGAAAAGTGTAGATGCATTTTGACTAAATACTAAGTATTTAGCCTTTATATAGATGAAGGGTATTACATCTATCAAATTTGATCTTAGAAAGAAGATTAAAATTTGTAAATGTTTATTTTGGAGACTATGAATGTTCAATAAAAAAGAAAAACAGGAGGTTTACTTGGTAGGAGGCATTGATACCAGCCTTTGTGCAAAGGCTGATTAAATGTAACGACGGTGGATGGAAAGCATTCTGAAGAAAGGGGGTTGTTTGATTTTAGACCAGATTTGTACATCAACCTGATTGCTATCAATTTACTTTTACTCACTGTCTACTTTTTGTCTACATAGTAGTCTAGGACTTTATGTCACCTTGCATCCAAGCTTCATTTATAAAGTGTCCATCATTGTATTAAGTTTGCAGACCATATTCCATAACAATACAAAGAAAAATAGATGTCATTTTTCAATAGAAAAATTATAGATAAACTTCTATGAAAAAAATTTTAGAAGATTTTCATAAAGGCATAAATCATTCATATGAAAATGCTTATGTTTTAGGCTGCTCCATATTTAACTCACATTAAGGGACATGGAGGAGGGGTATGTTGGACACAGTGGGGCCTATGGAGTCAGAGACCTGACATTTAGTCCCAAATCTTTCTGTTACTGTGTAACTTCAGCAGTTAAGCCTTGGGAACCTCAGTTTTCTCATCTTTGAAGTGAAGGAAGCAATGACCGTCATCTGTGAAGTGGGAGTTGTGGTGAAGATGATTAGCAATATTTTATTATTACTTTAAAAAAATTTTTTTTTGAAAAAGTTGTACTAAGTGAAATCCCCACCAGCAATATCGGACTCTGTAGGATTCCCCATATGCACACCCACACTGGAAATTCTCAGTAGTTTATTGTTTGTTTGTTTGTTTTTAACATCTTTATTGGAGTATAATTGCTTTACAGTGGTGTGTTAGTATCTGCTTTATAACAAAGTGAATCAGTTATATATATACATATGTCACCATATCTCTTCCCTCTTGCATCTCCCTCCCTCCTACCCTCCCTATCCCACCCCTTTAGGTGGTCACAAACCACTGAGCTGATCTCCCTGTGCTATGTGGCTGCTTCCCACTAGCTATCTACCTTACGTTTGGTAGTGTATATATGTCCATGCCACTCTCTCACTTTGTCCCAGCTTACCCTTCCCCCTCCCCATATCCTCAAGTTCATTCTCTAGTAGGTCTGTGTCTTTATTCCCGTCTTACCCCTAGGTTCTTCATGACCTTTTTTTTTTTTCTTAGATTCCATATATATATGTTAGCATACAGTATTTGTTTTTCTCTTTCTGACTTACTTCACTCTGTATGACAGACTTTAGGTTCATCCACCTCACTACAAATAGTTCAATTACGTTTCTATTTATGGCTGAGTAATATTCCATTGTATATATGTGCCACATCTTCTTTATCCATTCATCTGTTGATAGACACTTAGGTTGCTTCCATGTCCTGGCTATTGTAAATAGAGCTGCAATGAACATTTTGGTACATGATTTTTTTTTTTTTTTTTTTTTTTTTTTTGCGGTACACAGGCCTCTCACTGTTGTGGTCTCTCCCGTTGCGGAGCACAGGCTCCAAACACACAGGCTCAGCGGCCATGGCTCACGGACCCAGGCGCTCCGCGGCATGTGGGATCTTCATGGACTGGGTCACGAACCCGCGTCCCCTGCATCGGCAGGCGGACTCTCAAAAACTGTGCCACCAGGGAACCCCACATGACTCTTTTTGAATTATGGCTTTCTCAGGGTATATGCCCAGTAGTGGGATTGCTGGGTTGTAGGGTAGTTCTATTTTTAGTTTTTTGTGGAACCTCCATACTGTTCTCCATAGTGGCTGTATCAATTTACATTCCCACCAACAGTGCAAGAGGGTTCCCTTTTCTCCACACCCTCTCCAGCATTTTTTTATTTTTATTTTTTGCGGTACGCGGGCCTCTCACTGTTGTGGCCTCTCCCGTTGCGGAGCACAGGCTCCGGGCGGGCAGGCTCAGCGGCCATGGCTCACGGGCCCAGCCGCTCCGCGGCATGTGGGATCTTCCTGGACCGGGGCACGAACC
>NW_006780223.1:183288-183906 GCF_000442215.2 Lipotes vexillifer
GGGCACTTAGGTTGTTTCCATCTCCGGGCTATTGTAAATAGAGCTGCAATGAACATTTTGGTACATGATTCTTTTTGAATTATGGTTTTCTCAGGGTATATGCCCAGTAGTGGGAATCCTGGGTCATATGGTAGTTCTATTTTTAGATTTTTAAGGAACCTCCATACTGTTCTCCGTAGTGGCTGTATCAATTTACATTCCCACCAACAGTGCAAGAGTGTTCCCTTTTCTCCATACCCTCTCCAGCATTTATTGTTTCTAGATTTTTTGATGATGACCATTTTGACTGGTGTGAGATGATATCTCATTGTAGTTTTGATCTGCATTTCTCTAATGATTAATGATGTTGAGCATTTTTTCATATGTTTGTTGCCAATCTGTATATCTTCTTTGGAGAAATGTCTATTTAGGTTTTCTGCCCATTTTTGGACTGGGTTTGTTTTTTTTTTGTTATTGAGCTGCATGAGCTGCCTGTAAATTTTAGAGATTAATCCTTTGTCAGTTGATTCATTTGCAAATATTTTCTCCCATTCTGAGGGCTGTCTTTTGGTCTTGTTTATGGTTTCCTTTGCTGTTCAAAAGCTTTTAAGTTTCATTAGGTCCCATTTGTTTATTTTT
>NW_006780223.1:183966-200231 GCF_000442215.2 Lipotes vexillifer
AGAGTGTTCTGCCTATGTTTTCCTCTAAGAGTTTGATAGTGTCTGGCCTCACATTTAGGTCTTTGATCCATTTTTAGTTTATTTTTGTGTATGGTGTTAAGGAGCGTTCTAATTTCATACTTTTACATGTACCTGTCCAGTTTTCCCAGCACCACTTTACAGACAAGCAAAAGCTGCGAGAGTTCAGCACCACCAAACCAGCTTTACAACAAATGCGACCATATGTGCTCTAGGCAAGAAACACAAGAGAAGGAAAAGACCTACAATAACAAACCCAAAACAATTAAGGAAATGGGAATAGGGGCATACATATCAATAATTACCTTAAATGTAAATGGATTAAATGCTCCCACCAAAAGACACAGACTGGCTGAATGGATACAAAAACAAGACCTGTATATATGCTGTCTACAAGAGACCCACTTCAGATCTAGGGACACGTACAGACTGAAAGTGAGAAATGGGAATAGGAACATACATATCGATAATTACCTTAAATGTAAATGGACTAAATGCTCCCACCAAAAGACACAGATTGGCTGAATGGATACAAAAACAAGACCCATATATATGCTGTCTACAAGAGACCCACTTCAGACCTAGAGACACATACAGACTGAAAGTAAGGGGATGGAAAAAGATATTCCATGCAAATGGAAACCAAAAGAAAGCTGGAGTAGCAATTCTCATATCAGACAAAATAGACTTTAAAATAAGGACTATCAGAAGAGACAAAGAAGGACACTACATAATGATCAAGGGATCGATCCAAGAAGAAGATATAACAATTGTAAATATTTATGCACCCAACATAGGAGCACCTCAATACATAAGGCAAATACTAATAGCCATAAAAGGGGAAATCGACAGTAACACAATCATAGTAGGGGACTTTAACACCCCACTTTCACCAATGGACAGATCATCCAAAATGAAAATAAATAAGGAAACACAAGCTTTAAATGATACATTAAACAAGATGGACTTAATTGATATTTATAGGACATTCCATCCAAAAACAACAGAATACACATTTTTCTCAAGTGCTCATGGAACATTCTCCAGGATAGATCATATCTTGGGTCACAAATCAAGCCTTGGTAAATTTAAGCAATATTTTAAATGGAGGGTCTTCTATGACGTTTGACACAGAATGTATGTTTAAACAAACAAACAAATCTTGACTATCATCTGCCATGCTGTGTAAGGTGAAGAGTAGACTAGAAGGCCAGCTAGAAGAACACACTGGTAGTCCTGTGGGGGGCGGGGGGTGTTGATAACAAAAACAAAAAATTATCAAAAACATGCAAATGGATGATGATAACGGTAGTAAAATCCCATTAACAGAAATGGAAGGATAAGTCCAAATGAAAAATGGAAAAGGTGAGGAGGCTAAATTCTTCCTACATTTGAAAGGAAGAAAGAAATTCTAAAAGTTAAATATTAAACATCTTCAATGCCTATTTAATCTCTAAGGAAAACCAGTGATGTAAATAGGGCAAACTCAGGCTTTACGGGCAGAACTGAATTCCAGTACTAGTTCTGACACCTACAGGGTGGAGTGTGTTAACCTGGGCAGGTTAACCATTGTCAGTCAGTTTTCTCCTCTGATAAATAACATGAAAAATACCTAACGCCATGAGAGCACTGGTCTTGAAACTAGGATCCATCCAGATCATCTCAGTCCAATGAAATATGTTGTGAGCTACAAATGCAAGCTACATATGTAATGGGAAATCTCTTAGAAGTCGCACTGAAAAAAGGAAAAAGAAGTGGGTGAAGTTAACTTGAGTAATATATTTTTTAACTCAGTATATGCAAAATATTATTTCATCATGTAATCGATATAGAAGTTATTACTGCATTTGCAGCATCTATTGAGATCTTTGTGGTTTATTCTGTTAATATAATGTATTGCACTGATTGAGTTTCAGATGTTAAACCAATCATATATATATATATATATATATATATATGATTACACACCATGACCAAGAGGAATTTCTCCCAGAAATGCAAGCGAGATTGGTTTAATATCTGAAATACATATATATATTGCTGGATTTGGATTGCTAGTATTTTGTTGAGGATATTTACATCTGTATTTGTAGGGACTATTGTAGTTTTCTTATCTTGTCATGTCTTTGTCTTGTTTTGGTCTTAAGGTAATACTGATCTCATAGAATGAGTTGGGAAGTGTTCCTTCCCCTTCTAAATCTTTGTAAGAGCGTCTGAAGGATTGACATTATTTCTTTTTTAAACGTGTGGTAGAATTCACTAGTGAAGCCATCTAGACCTAGACTTTTCTTTGTGCGAAGATTTAAAATTGCTAATGAAATATCTTTACTTGTTATAAGTCTATTTCGATTTTTAATTTTTTCAGTTTCAGTTGTTTGTGTTTTTCTAGGAATTTATCCACTTCATCTAGGTTATCTAATTTGATGTCATATGACTATTCATAGTATTCCCTTACAATCCTTTT
The DNA here is from genome assembly GCF_000442215.2 of Lipotes vexillifer. NCBI lineage: Eukaryota > Metazoa > Chordata > Mammalia > Artiodactyla > Lipotidae > Lipotes > Lipotes vexillifer. Next base: position 186,449 of record NW_006780223.1, read on the forward strand.
TAGTTCTGTGAGGTTAGTACTGAGGTCCCCTCTTTTATTCCTGATTTCAGAAATCTGGGTCCTTACTTTTTTTTCTTGGCCAGGCTAGCTAAAGTTTAATTTTGTTGATCTTTTTCAAATCACTAACTTTTGATTTCATTGATGTTCGCTATTATTTTTATTCTTTATTTTATTTATTTGTGATCTAATCTTTATTATTTTCTTCCTTCTGCTTGCTTGTTTTAGCTTATTCTTCTTTTTCTAGTTTCTTAAGGTGGAAGTTCAGGTTATCGATTTGAGATCTTTATTCCTCTTATAAGCATTATAGCTATAAGTTTCCCTCTGACTGCTGTTTGAGCTGCATCTGATGAGTTTTGGTATGTGTGGTTTTATTTTCATTTATCTCAAATTATTTTGAAATTTGCATTGTGATTTCTTCTTTGACTCAATTGTTATTTAGGAGAGTTTTATTTAATTTTCACATATCTGTGAATTTCTCAAATTTCCTTCTATTATTATGACTTTTCATTTCATTCCATTGTGGTCAAAGAACACTGTATAATTTAAATACTTTTAAATTTATTGAGGTTTGTTTTATGGCCTCCTAACATATACTCCTAACATATCCTGGAAAATGTTCCATGTGCACTTGAGAAGAATGTATATTCTGCTTGTTGTTGATTGGAGTGTTCTGTAGAAGTCTGTTATATTTAGTTGGTTTACAGTGTTTACATTTTCTGTTTCCTTGTTGATCTGTCTGGTTGTTCTACCCATTGTTGAAAGTGAGGTATTGAAGTTTTCAAATATTATTGTTGAATTGTCTATATCACTTTTTAATGTATGTATTTTACGTCATGTTTTGGGGCACTCTCTTGTTAGATGCATTATGCTTATAATTATTTTGTCTTCATGATGGACTGACCCTTTTATTATTATGTGCTTTTTTGTCACTAGCAACAAAATTTGTCTCTAAGTCTATTTTGCCTTATACTACTGTAGCCACTTCAGCTCTATTTTGGATACTCTTTGTATGGGATATATTTTTCTATCCTTTTACTTTCAACTTATTGTGTCTTTGAATCAATTATGTCTCTTGTGATGGCATGTAGTTGGACCATGTTTGCTTCATTTGACCATTCTCTGCCTTTTGACTGGACAGAGACACACATTCTTATTAGAGGAATGATATTATCATTATTTCATAAACTGTACACTCATTGCTTTATTACAGATTTGATACTGAGAGCTAACATTTTGCTTTACCTTTTTTATAATTTATGAAAATGGATTAATTATTCATATTAGATCTATATTATTTTAACCTTGACTACTTTTTATAATCTGTCTTACAGGATTCATTTTGCAACTTATTTCTCATTGTTTTTATAATGTTTCTTGCAATGCTTATTAACATATGTATTTGAATTGAAATAATAAAAGCAGAATTTTTCTGAAAGTGTAATTCAGCTTATTGTTTGCCATGGATATTTTTGTAAATTGACCTAAATATACAGCTCCACAGTTTTGATATAATATATATGTATAAAATCCAGGAAGAAAGTATAGTGGAAATGTGAGTTGAAATAGACAAAGGAAAGGCCTAAAATTTCCAAATATTACAAAATAGTCTTTCATATATTTTTAAATAGCTGGTCTTGAGTATTAAATTATTATAATATTCAAATTTCATTTGATACATTTAAAATGATATAGTAATTATATTTAAAGTGACAATATTAAATATATATTGAAAATTACATCCTTTGTGACAATGTAAACTTATGATAAAAATTTTAGATACCTTAAAATATACAAGACATTTAAAACTGTTCAAAAATACATGATATTGTTTAAATGTTCAAAATGTCTTCGGGTGATTCTCGAGGAAAAATGTTTGAAGACCAGGTCAAAGAACAAAGGCACTCTAAATTCATCACCTCTGGTTGCCTTATTTACTTCTATATTCCCAGTGCCAATCACATCTCCATGATTGAATGAACGAATGAATGTCCTGAATGGATAACATTACAAATTACACACTTGCTGCCTAAAGAAAGGATGACCCTGGAGGTGGATTTTTCCCTCTCTAGGTTAGATAATTATTAGTTGGTAGGTAGAGAGAGCAGGGTCCTGATGGAAATGAGGAAAGGATACCTACACTCCTGACTTGATAAGACAGCCTTGGGTGAGTAACTTTAACCCTTGTCAGACTCCAGCAAAATGAGAGAAAGATTGAGACCTAGACTTATGGGAACTCAATGAAGTATTATATTGAGATCCATACATAACAATTATCTTGAATTCTATAAGCATTTTTTGAGAATCTACTTTTCCATCACTGCTAGGCACTGGGCATGCAAGGAAAAAGACAGAGTATAAAGAAGTCTACTGAAGCAGGATAAGTGGTGTAAGAGAAACATTAATTTATAGGTTGAATTATTTGAAATTACTGTTATTTGGCCATTTTTGACCTACCAAAAATAAGGTAAATCATATGGTTCAATCTACACGGTATGTGTAAATCTAGGATAAAGAGCAAGAAATCCTGAGGGATTCTGGTTAATCAGGGAAAGCAATATGTAGTCATTGGCATTTGAGCTGGACATTGAAGGATGAAAAAGAAGGATGGTGGATAGCTGGCAGATAAGATATCTGAGATAACAGGATCAAAACAAGAGCAAGAGTAGAGAGAATTAGAAGGTACATGTGTGTTCTGGAAAGGTACATTGGGTTTCCTTTTTGTTGAGGCCTGAGAACTGTGAATAAAATAGAAAGGAGCCCGAGATTTGAGTTAAGAGTCCTGTAGGCCTAAGAAGATGCCATTGAGTCAGCAATGGGAAGCCACTGAAGACTTACCACAGGGAGTACTGTGAACAGATATAAGCTTTAGAATAACTCAGGTGGCTGAATGGGGAATGAGTGATGGGTAGGGAGGTTGAGACTGGAGGCCCAGAGATGCATAGGAAGCTCCTGCAACGTCAAGATGAACGCAGTAGATGTGTATATGGGTTGAGAAATGGGCATGTTTCTCAGACAAATTTATCATGGTTTGGTCATTGATTAGGTTGAGGGATTAGTTGTAAGAGGTATAGCTTCAGGAGTGGAGGAAGGGAGTAAGCTACTTGGGGATATCCTGCAGTGAGGGTAGAGTTCTGCGCTATGGGTCTTATCTCTGAAAGTAGATGCAGTTATCAGGGGAATTTGCCTAGGAAGAGCAGAGAAACAGAGGAAGGCAGAAGGACAGAGCAGGGGATTAGGAATGGATCTGTGCCCTGTGCTTAACCACATTTTAACTTCATCACAACACTTGTTTACCTCAGTGTCTACCCTTCGCAAATCTGTGAGACCTCCAAAGGTGGGAATTAGATCTTGTCTATTCTTCAGCATTCTCAAAGCTCATACGTAGTCAAGGAGAGGACACTTAAAAAAGTCCTTGCTGTTTAGCACAGGGAGCTCTACTCAATATTCTATGATAACCTATATGGGAAAAGAATCTGAAAAAGAATGGTTATATGCATATGTATAACTGAATGATTTTGCTGTACGCCTGAAACTAACATAACATTGTAAATCAACTATACTTTAATATAAAATAAAAACTAAATTAAAAAATGTCCTTGCTGAATCAAATCTTAACTTTTTATGGAATGTTTTCTAGGTTTTTGTCATTAAGTGCCATACAGGTGCCCTTCCATTTCATATTTTACAGATGGGGAAACAGAATCATGCACTTGTTCAAGGTCACAATTAGTGAGTGGGAGTCTGGATTTGAACTCAGGCAGTCTAACACCAGAGGCTGCTAGCACAAAACTCCCATGCATGCTCTGGAATGAATAGTCAGAGTGACATCCATTTGGCACTTTACAGTTTAGGGTTGCTCTCATAGTCAGTTCTGATATCCTCAAAGTAACTTTGTGAGATGGAGGGAGGGGAAAATCTTATTATTGAATAAATGAAAGTTAAGTGAATTCATGAGGAAACACAGCTAGTAAGTGGCAAAACCACGCAAAGCCACCATCTTCTGAGTTACAACCCTGTGTTCCATTTCAGTCTTGTTTCCTGTGAGTGCAGTTGTCTGTCTTACTGCTCAAGAAGATAGAATGCATAATCAGCAAGTGGCTGGAGAGGGGGGCTGTGGAAGAAGCAGAAATACCTCTTGACTAGCTGGACATGTTTCCTTGAGGGATTTAGGAACTTTATTCTGGTAAGACTATAAGGTGTTTGTGGGTCAGACTTACTTGTGAAAGCTAATGTGCATGTGAATACGAATAGTCTCTCTTATTAGTAATAATGAATGCTCAATATTTAGGCACAACTCACATGTAAACAAATGATTGGTTTGTTGATTTTAGATGTAAATGAAAAGTAATCTATTGACTTATCTATTCACCCTTGCTGGGGACATAACCTGGAATCTGTCCTTAGGCATAATGTCAGGGATCCCTCTACAGTCTAACCACCCCAGCCTCTTTAGAGGCCTCTATGGTTCATTTACTAAGGAGGATAAGATTTGCCCTCTTAATAGGAGAATGGAAGAGAGAACGATGGATATTGAATTTCTATAGGCATTTGTCTAACCTAATCCCCTACCACACATAGACTCTTCTTTGATGGCTGGTCTCCTTAGATAGGAGAGACTCATGAAAGATTTCAAAGGAAATGAAAATGAGATTGATAATAAGCTTCATACTTGTGTTCAGCTCATTTCAGTTTAGAAAAAGAAAAGTGTCAGTGCCTCTGACATATACTACCTTGTTTGAATTTTATGAGTCCTGGGCAAGGTTGGCCTGTCATTTCTCTGCCATTATACAAGATTGGTTTTCTTGCCAAGTTTCACCATTGCTAATATAGACTCTGAAGCAGCACATACCACAGAGGATTTGTAGATGAGACATCTCCTGTTTTGTAAGTAGACGTGTTTATTTATACAGAAGGTGAAAGTATATCCTCAGTGTGACCAATATATTTAGTCCCTTAACTTCTAAAATAAGCACTGTTTTGATAATTATAACAGAAGCACCTACATTTTTCCTGTTTAAAGAAGGGACTAAATTAGTAGTTCTTGTCTATAGTATTAACTAACATATAATATTAACTATTAATTTATAATAAATGTGTATTTAGGACTCTCTACGTGCAATGTGATATTCTAAATATTTAATCCACTTTACAACTCTATGATAAATACTATTATTGTTTTCATATTAAAGGCAAGTAAACTGAGACACAGGATTGTTAAGCATCTGGCTTAAAACTGCAGAGCTAATGATAGAGGCAGAATCCCAGGGGTCCTGATCTTAACTGTGCTAAAATGTTGTGAGTCTAATGACTTTGTCTCCACAAAACTGGAAAAGACTTCTGAGAAGTGGTGGGACATTATAAAAATCTACTAAAGATGGGAGCAAATTTAGGAAAACAGAGAGCTAGAGAACTTACAAAGTTTGTAAATGAACGCTCTCTTGTATAGCTCTGAGGGATTCTTCTCCCACTTCTCTCTGACCTTAGGGTTTCAATGAAATCTTGAGCAGGGTGTCTCGATGTAGCAGAGGCATGATGATGTCTTAGGTTTATGAGAAGCTGATAGCTTTGTGCTAGCATGTTTTTCCTGTTGGTCTTACTGAAACCAGCAACCATAGATTCCAACTGCTTCATTTGTGCTCACTGATGACGCCCCTCTTCTCAGTCAAACACCATACAAATGGATACCATTCCTTCGTTGTTCCCTTTCTCCCTTCCTTCCATTCTCTAGGTCAATGAAATTAGTTAAACGAGCCTGATTCTGTGCCAGGGGTTGATGATTAAATAAATACATATGTAAATAAAATAAGACAATGGTTCCTGACCTTTAAAAAGACTCAAATGTGGCTTTAAAAATGGCCATCTGGGGAATTCGCTGGTGATCCAGTGGTTAGGACTCAGTGCTTTCACTGCCAGGGCCCAGGTTTGATCCCTGGTCAGGGAGCTAAGATCCTGCATGCCACTCAGTGTGGCCAAATAAAAAAAAAAAATTGAAGTTGGCCATCTGTTCGTAGTATAAGTAGGTACAAAAGAGGGAATGCTTACCTCCACCTGGGGTGTTGGGAAAGGCTTCATAGAAGAGGTTAGTACTTGAACTGAGTTTTAAAAGATGTGTAGGTTGGGGGTGGGATGGTCAGAGGAAAATGAGAAGAGCATTCCAGGAAGAGGAATCATCAGTAAGAGTAGCAAAGGATTGGAGAAGGAAACAGTAGGACTTGAAGGAAGTGAAGGGAAGATTTCCTGGATGGGGCAAGGGTGTGGGGTGAGGCCATTAGAATAAGGCTGGAGAAGTAGGCAAGGGCCGGACCAGGTATGACAAAGAAAGGAAAATCATTGAAAAAATCCACCTCCAGGACCTAAACCCAGCACAACACCTGTATATGGTGATCTTGTTTTAAAAGTTCCCTGCAATTCATCAGATAATATTTGAACTTCAGGGCTTCAAGGATAGTGGATACTTTTATTGACATATTTTGTGGTATTTTATACACGTCCTGGCTAGATTAACACATCATCTTCTATGAGGAGAGTAGCTAGCGTGAACTTAAGATCAGTTTGATCTTTGATATAAGGTGTAAAGAATTTTTTTAATAATCACCCCAGAGCTTTTGTATAACACCTGTTTTCAGTTCTAATTTAATGCAAAATATGTTACTAAGATTCAGTATTAATGCCAGCATTATTTCATTCCAAATATTTCCATCCAAGTACTCTTTTTAAAACCGATACATAGTGCTTACTATATGCCAGGCATTGTTCTAAGCATTTTACAAATATTAAATCATCCAATGATCTAACAACACATTAAGAGGTAGGTACTGTCATTATCGCTATTTTACAAATGAGGAAACAGTAGTTGAGTAACTTGCCTGAAGTTACAAAGCTGGTAAGTGGTGGAGCTGGGAGTTGAGTGCAGGCATCTTACTTCAGAGATGCTAGACCATGTCTTTGTTTTTAATTATCATTTATCTATTCTTTCAACTTACTTTTTTTCCAAACTAAATTATTAGACAGGTTTTGAAGTTCTTTTGGTCACTTGTTTAACTGGCATCACACTATATTTTATAAACATTTCAATACAAAGATTACATTCTCATATATTATATACATTTATTTTTAGGTTATAGTTCTTGACTCTGGCTACACATTAGAATTATCTAGGGAGCTTTTTTTTTAAAAAAGTATTGTTGGCCTGAGACGTACCTCCAAGAGATTCTGATTTAATTGGTTTGGGTGAAGCCTGGACATAGTATTTTAAAAACTCCCCAGGTGATTCTAATGTCATCCAGGGTTGAGAAGCACTGATATAGATGGATCATTTATTGATTACTTTAGGCACTATGCTACGTATTTTACACATCATTTTTAATATTTTTGTCATTTCACTTGACAACCTGATTAGATAGGTATTATAATTATTGGTGTTTTACAGAAGAGGACACTGAGGAACCAGGAGGTTATATAATTTGTCCAAGATCACACAGCTAGTAAAGAGCAGAGACAGGATGTATGAGGTAAAACCACATTTTCTTAATCATAATGTGGTTGAGCATCCCATAGCATAAAAATAATTAATATACTGTATCATAAATTAGTTGATCAGCATTCTGGAATCTATTTTTATTAATTAATTTTTTTATTTTTGCTGTGTTGAGTCTTCGTTTCTATGCAAGGGCTTTCTCTAGTTGTGGCAACCGGGGGCCACTCTTCATCGCGATGCGCGGGCCTCTCACTATCGCAGCCTCTCTTGTTGCGGAGCACAGGCTCCAGATGTGCAGGCTCAATAGTTGTGGCTCACGAGCCTAGTTGCTCTGCGGCAGGTGGGATCCTCCCAGAGCAGGGCTCGAACCCGTGTCCCCTGCATTAGCAGGCAGATTCTCAACCATTGCGCCACCAGGGAAGCCCTGGAATCTATTTATTTTATATGTAGGTATTAAGATGCTGAAAATTAAAAAAATTTAACTGCCTTTCCATTCAGTTTCTTAAAAATACTTTTCAAACCAAATTATGTGTAGTTATATACTTTTTCTGTTATATACATTTTTATATTATATAATATATTGTTATATATGCCATGCATTTGTTATATTAGTAGACTTTTTGTTCTTTTGTATTTCTGCATAAGAATACATAAAACATTATAAATAAGTCTCCAAATACATAAATACCTTATTAAGACTACTGGATGTTTTCTATTACTGAGAAGAAAGTGGTACAAAAGCAGTTTATTCTTAGTAGAAAAGATTTGGGTTATACTGTGTGAAGAATTTTCTAACCGTAAGCAGCAACCTCTAGCTAATATACTTTGAGCATATTTGCTACATGCCAAGTGAAGTGTCTTCTACTTTCCATGCATTATTTCAGTAATACATTTAATGCATTCATTCATCTCAACCCATCTATATATAGAGTCTGTCATACAAAGTGAAGTAAGTCAGAAAGAGAAAAACAAATACCGTATGCTAACACATATATATGGAATCTAAGGAAAAAAAAAAAAAAGGTCATGAAGAACCTAGGGGTAAGACGGGAATAAAGACACAGACCGGGCTTCCCTGGTGGCGCAGTGGTTGAGAGTCTGCCTGCCGATGCAGGGGACATGGGTTCGTGCCCCGGTCCAGTAGGATCCCGCATGCCGGGGGAGCGGCTGGGCCCGTGAGCCATGGCCGCTGGGCCTGCGCGTCCGGAGCCTGTGCTCCGCAACGGGAGAGGCCACAACAGGATAGCTAGTGGTAAACAGCCACATAGCACAGGGAGATCAGCTCAGTGGTTTGTGACCACCTAGAGAGGTGGGATAGGGAGGGTGGGAGGGAGGGAGACACAAGAGGGAAGAGATCTGGGGACATATGTATATGTATAACTGATTCACTTTGTTATAAAGCAGAAACTAACACACCATTGTGGGGCAATTATACTCCAATAAAGATGTTAAAAAAAAAAAAAACCTCCCACGCTCATGTATCTAGCTCAGGACTCCTTTCTGAAATATGAATGTATTTATCCAGCTGCCTACTGATAGCTTCACCCAAATGTTTCATAGATAACTCATATATAACATTTCCAAAAGGAAACTCTCAATTTTGCTCCATTTTTTTCTTCCCTCAGTCTCTTTTATCTCAGTAAATGGCTCCATCATCTATCCTGTTGCTTCAGGCCAGAAACCTAGAACTCATCCTTGATTCTTTTTGCTGTCCTCCAAAATGGGCTTGATGGTTTCATCTCCAAAATGTGTCTCGTCTAACCACTTGTCTACACAGCCACTGCTACCACTATAGTCCATTCATCAGTGTATCTTGAACAGACCATTATGATAGCCTTATTACTGGTCTCCTTGTTTCTTTCCTGTTCTCTTATGATCCATTCTCCACCTTTCACCCTGAAGCCAGTGTTGCAGTTAGGGTCACTATTCACTTGCTAAAAAAATCTTTCAGTGCTTTCCTTGCCTTTGCCTACCAGGTCCTGTATGATTTACTGTCAACTCCCATCACTCTCCCCCTCTCTCACTGTGTGCAACCACATTGGTCGTTCAGTTCTTCAACCACTCCAAAAGTCTTCTTTGGCCCAGCAGACTCTTCTCTCAACTGCATGGCTGGCTCCTCATCTTTCAAGTCTCATCTGAAATGTAATTTCCTCAAGGAGACCTTCATGGACCATTTTCTCCAAAATGCCTCCTTTCCCAAACCATTCTTTATTTCCTTATTAGCACTTATCATCACTTATGAGATTTAATTTATTCACTTATTTTATTGTCTATTTATTTCATTGAATGTAAGATCCACGATGGACTCATATCTGCCTTGTTTTGACTTATCTCCAACTGGTTCCTTAGCATATAGCACAGAATATGCTCACAAAAGAATATATTTTAGTTCTATGTTAAATGAATATAAATGTCATGAATCTTTGACATGTAATAAAAAACATAGTGATTTCTTCCTGAAATCTTAAAAGAAAATGCTAGTCTAGTGTTTCCCAAACTGTGTTTTATTCAGTGATGAATTAAGGAAAGAAAGCAAGAGCCAAATTTCTGTTGCCAAGATTTTGCTGTTACTGTTAAGTCTATATATAAATAACAACAAAAAAGCCACAGTTTCTATATCCACCATCATTTTACCAGACAGAATGATAGAGAGTTAAAGGCATTATAGGCCAAAGACACTATAAAGGTGTAGAAATGGAAATAGTGTGATAGCTTTGAGCAAATAGTAAAATTATTAGAAGAGAGTGACCAATAAAGAATTTGATATGTTTATATAATGGAGAATTTTATATACTATACAAAAGCATTTGAATTTTATCCTATAGGAAGTGAGGCACTCTATAGGATGAAAGAGCTTTAAGCAGGAAAATGACATGCTTCAATTTGCATTTAAAAATTATCATTTTGTGGCCAATGTAGCAAATGGCTTGGAGGGAGATGAGACGCAAATCAAGGAATCCAGCTAGAAGGTTGTTATAACCTATGAGCAAGATGGCAGATCTGGCTTGAAGTAAGCAATGACACTGAGGACAGAGGGGAAGGAACAGGTCTCTCCTATGACCTTTTCTTGAAATGATTTCTGTGAAGCTCCAGCAAAGTCATATTTCCAGTTTCAGCTTATATCATCCACCTATGGACTTTAGAATGAATTTCCATATTATTTACCTGTTGGCTTCATAGCTATCTTTTTTGTTGACTATACTAAAAAACCCCACTAAACAAACTATAGAGCCTTCATTGTGAGGATTAAAAGAAGAAATGGATATGAAAGCACTTTGCAAAGTACTATACAAATGGAAACTTTTTATTACTACTAAGTCAATTTAGTGTACAAAGAGAAAAATCACTTTCTCACATGTATGCTCTCATAAGCCAAGTCCCCAGGCAGGATGAATCACTCTTATAGCCATAGCACTTTTTTGTACTTCTATCATAACACCTCCATTAATTATAAATTGTTTATGCATTGGTTTTTCCTTGTAGGGTATAAATCCTTTAGAGACGGAGAGTCCTATGAATCTTTGCAACCTGGTTTGTGGTAGACAGTAAGAGCTCAGTAAATGTTAATTGCATGCATGGATGAACAATTAGTTCCCAGGAAATGATAAAGACAGATAGTTGGGAGCTGATGGGGACTTTAAAAGTAAAATAAATAATAGAGTAAATATGTTAAAATGAAATGATTCAGAGTGATTGATGATCATATATTTTCTTTTAGTCAGAAGATGTACGTAGATTTACTATATTGCCAAAATACTGTATTAACCTACTCTTAGTAAAATTAAATATTTTGTAACACTGATAATTAAACGTTTTACAGTATTGTATTCATTTATCTATTCATTTAGCAAATCTCTTTCCAATGTCTGGTAAGTACAAAGCACTGTGCTATTGGTTTTATTTTTTTTTTATTTTTTTCTGTATCACCCTAAGTGTCCAGCAACAGATGAATGGATAAAGAAGACGTGGCACATATATACAATGGAATATTACTCAGCCATAAAAAGAAATGTGCTATTGGTTTTATTTTTTTTTTATTTTTTTCTGTATCACCCTAAGTGTCCAGCAACAGATGAATGGATAAAGAAGACGTGGCACATATATACAATGGAATATTACTCAGCCATAAAAAGAAATGTGCTATTGGTTTTAAATAGGCATGTCCCTGTCTTCATGAAGTTCCCTATCTAGTGCGGGGGGGCAGTGGTGAGGGGAGGAAGGCCTGCTCCATGCCAAACACTATCCTTGAAATTTTACATATTTTATAATAATAATTACCATTTACTGAGTACTCCTATAGTCATAACAACCCTGTAAAGTAAGCATTATTATGCCCGTTTTGCAAAAAAGAAACCTAAGCTAAGAAAAATGTTATTAATTTATCTGAGATCACAGAGCTGGGAAGGGACTAAGGAAAGCTGATTGATAACAAGGAAGAACATAAGGATTATTTTTTATTTGAGAATCTAGATTCTCTTGCATCATTCAAGTTAATTCAACAAATATCAATGGAATGCCAACAAGGACAGATATGTAAAATTATAGTGAATTATAATAATAAAGTCCCCACTCTCATGGGGTTTTTGATTTTGTAGAAAGAGTTAGAAAAATAAACATAATCATAAGGTGGGATTTTAACCAAAGGTTGACAGATCTTTGGGGGAAAATGTCTCTCAGGAACTGAGCATTATCAAGGTGTGATATGAAGAGCATCCTGGGTTTGGGGGTCAGAAGACTAATTTAAGGCTAATTCTCCTTGTTGTGGGACTGTGGGAAAGACACTTAGGTTTCTGGGCCTCACTGCCCTTATTTGTTAAATATGGACAATAATAGATTATGTGTCTACTTTATTTTAAGTGTTAATGGGTGGAGATAAGGGAAAGCATTTTCTAAAATGCAACACAGATTTGTGATAAAGAAAGCCAATTTCCTAGGAATATCTTTTTGGTATAAGAGTCTTCAAATAAGAGAAAGCATAGAGAAATGACTTATAAGTCTTTATTCCTAGTATATAATGTGGTGCCTGTCACATAGTGAGTACTTAATAAATACTTATCAAGCTTAGTTCCTGAATGGCAGAAGGAGACGAGAGGAAACCAAATCTCTCCTCCAGCTAGTGGGAAAGATATATTGTACTCAACTTCTTGTGACCTTTTCAACACATCAAGTAGTTGTCAATAAGTGTATTAGTTATAATCCAAAGTTTCTTTTAAATTGGGTACTTTTATTTGTTTGTTCATTCAGAGATGTATATTTGTGACTGTGTGTGTGTATCTGAAAGAACATATTTGGGGGTTGTGATGACCTGTTTTCATATCTATTTATTTCTGTTAGATATCTGTTTGTTCCTTTCTACTGGTGAGTGCTCACAGCATACAGCACTCTTGGGGTCAAGAATAGAACCATATATTCTCCATGATGTTTATATTTCAACAGGTATTATAGAAATAGGCTTATGGGATAAAGTTGAAGCCTGGTAATGCTATGCACTAGCCAGAGAGAGGATTTACTTGAGGAAATCTGGCTTACTTAACACCATGAAACCATACACCCATAGGCAGTTATCTATCTGCCTACCAAGATTAGACTAGCCTTAGCTTGGATCCTTAGCTAGACATGTACATGCCTTTGCTACGATATGACAAATGAACACCACCTGCAAATCTTAATCTTGTGTTTAATTACAATGTTAATATTAGTAAACATTATAAGAAATCTTTTTTCTAGCTTTAACATCTCATTTAATGTCACTCAAAATTGTCTTTAAAATAAAATGTTATTAAAAATGAATGTTCAGAACTTCATGAAGATAGAATAGATGATCTTTCCTATTCTTCCTACCAAGTACTACTAATAAGCCCGGACATTATATATAAAGTAAACATAGACCATCTAAAAGGTAGAGAGAAAACAAACTGTCTTGGAACCTTGGAACCATAGGAACAATAAGGTCGTGAGATCCTTGGGTGTCCTTTTTGCCTTATCTATCTGAAAATTGGAGCTGGAGAAGGTAGAATCTGCAAACGCCACAGGTGCAGACCAGAAAAAAAAGCCCCAACAGAAACTTGCTCTCTGTAGCCAAAGGACCAAGAAAAAGGCAGGCCCACATCACAGAAAGCTTTTAGACAATAACCACTCTACTAGAGCCAAACACCACAGGAAAAATTGTGACCCCACCTTCACCTATGTCAGCAAAGACCAAGAGGGTAGCCTAGAGTTCCACCCTCGTTAGGCTGTAACAAGGTACCTCTCCACCCCCGGGTGGTGTCAGAGAGGGCTGAGTAGGGAGATGGGACTTTCATTCCT
>NW_006780223.1:200241-303908 GCF_000442215.2 Lipotes vexillifer
AGTCATGAAGGCCCTTACTCCATCTACAGTGTCAGGAGGGCCATGTGTGAAACCTGGACTTTCACCCATACCTTGCAGTAATGAGGTTCCCCTCTCCCTCCCCATTGGGCTGATGTCAGAGGAGACCTGGTGATGAGTCAAAACTTTACCAGTGGTTTTCACACTCACTACCAGTATCCAGTGGTCATGGGGCCATACAAGCTCTGTGGTAACATAGGAAGACATGTGTGGAGCAGTAATGAGGCACTCTTACTCCTCCCAATCAGAGTGGTGTCGGGGAAGGGAGGCCTCATTCCTCCCATTTCCTCCCAGTGGTACTGTGGAGTCCCCTGACCATCTCAGGTGTCAGCAGAGACCAAGTGAGGAACTTGAGCTTCTACCCCCACCTGGTAGCAATGCGGCAACATCCTCTCTTCCCCTGCCACAGCAATATCATGAAACACAGCTAAAACAGAAAGTTGAAATAAAATCTGTAGTTTTTAAACAAAATACCAAAAATGTTCAGGTTCCAGTTGAAAGTGATTCATCATACCAAGTCCAGGAAAATCTCAACATGGAAGAGTAAATACAATAAATGCTAACACAGAGATGACAGAGATTTTAGAATTTGGGAAATCTTCAGTCATTATTTTTTTTTTTTTTTCAGCTTTACCTTCTTTCTCCTCTTCTTTCCATATTCTGGTAACACGAATGTTAGAACTTTTATTATAGTCATATAGGTCCCTGAGTGTCTGTCTCTCTCTCTCTTTTTTAGTTTATTCTCTCTGTTGTTCAAATTGTGTAATTTTTAATATTCTTTCTTCTAGTTCACTAATTCTTTTATCTATTCCTTCCACTCAGATGACAGAAATTTAAAGCAGCTATCATAAAAGTATTTCAGTGAGCAATTACAAACATGATTGAAACAAATTAAAAAAAAAACACAAAAAAACAAAAAAAAAACCCCACAAAATAGAGGCTATAAAGAAACCTAAACTTTATAACTTCAAAATACAGTAACCAAAATAAAAAACTCAATGGTTGGACTAACAGCTGAAAGGAGGGGTCAGAGGAAAGAAGCAGTAAACTGAAAGAAAGAACAATAGAAATTACCCAATCTTAACAACAGAGAGAAAATAAACTAAAGTAAAAATGACCAGAGACTCAGGGACCCATATGACTATAACAAAGCACCTAACATTTGTGTCACTAGAATACTAGAAGGAGAGGAAAAAGAAGTTGAGACTGAAAAGTGTTTAAAGAAAGAATGGCTAAAAACTTCCCAATTTTGGCAAAGGACATAAGACTATAGGTTCAAAGAAGCTGGATGAATTCCAAACAGGATGAACTCAAAAAACCCATGCCAAGACACATTATAGTCATACATCTAAAATTAAAGAAGAAAAATTCTGAAAGCAGTGAGAGAGAAATAAAACCTTACCTATACAGGAAAAACTATTCAAATGACAGCAGATTTCTCATCCAAAATCACAGAGGACAGAAGGAAGTGACATAACATTTTTCAAGTGCTGAAAGAAAAGAACTGTTAACCCAGAATTCCAGATCTTTAAAATTATCCTTCAAAAATAAATATTCAGACTTTCTAAGATGAAGGAAAACCAAGGGAATTTGTCACTAGGGGAATTACCCTAAAAGAATGGTTAAGGGAAGTTCTCTAAACAAAAAGAATCTTGGAACATTGAGAAAGAAGAAAGAATTAAGCAAAAATATGGTAAATAGAATAGACTTTCCTTTGCCTTTTGAGTTTCTAAATTATGTTTGATGGTTGAAACCCCAAATTATAACATTTGTCTGATATTGTTCTGATGGTATGTAGAGGCAATACTTAAGACAATTATATTATGAATGTAGGAGGGTAAACTGACATAAGGAGATGGACATAAAGTTTCTATACTTTATGCTAACTGGTAAAATGTTAACACCAGTAAATTATGATAAATTATGTACATGTCACATGGAGCAGCCACTAAAAATCTGTACAAAAATATACACTCAAAAACATTGTAGGTAAATCAAAATTGAATTCTAAAAATGGTTCCTGTATCCCACAGGAAGATAGGGAAAGGAAAATAAAGAAACAGAAAACAGATAGAACAGACAGAGGACACAGAATTAAATGGCAAACTTCAGCCCTAACATATCAATAATTACATTACATGTAAATGGTCTAAATATACCAAATAAAAGATACAGATTGGCAGAGTGGATTAAAAAGCATGCCTCCACTACATGCTGTCTACAAGAAAATCACTTAAAATATGAAGATATTGGTAGGTTGAAAGTAAAAGGATGTAAAAACATAAAACATTCAAACATTTATCAAAAGAAAGTAATAGTGACTATATTAATATCATATAAAATAGACTTCAGAACAAAGAACAATACTAGAGACAGAGACCAATATAACATAATGATAAAATGGCTCAACTACCTTAAGACATAGCTATCCCTTAATATGTATGCACCAAATAGAATAGCAATATATATGAAACAAAACTCATAGAAAAGAGAAACTGATATCCACAATTATATTTTTAGATTTCAACATCTCTCTCTCTCTCAACAGTTGGCAGAACAACTAGACAGAAAATCATAGTATATTGAAGAACTCAGTAACACCATCAACCAGCAAGATCTAATCTACATTTATAGAACACTCCCCCCAACAGCAGTAGAATACACATACTTTCAAGCACCCATGAGACATACACCAAGTTAGACCGTATGCTGGACCATAAAACAAACCCAACAAATTTATAAGAATTAAAATTGTCTATAGAGTATGTTCTCTGACCACATAGAGTCAAACTAGAAATTATTAACAGAAAAATAACAGGAAAATCTCCAAACATTTGAAAACTAGACAACACACTTTTAAATAACCCATGAGTCAAAGAGGAATTCTCAAGGGAAATTAAAAACAAACAAACAAACAAACATTGAGCTGAATGAGAATGAAAGTAAAACATATTAACATTTGTGGGATGCAGCTATACTAGTGCTGAGATCAAAATTTATAGCACTAAATGCTTACATTAGAACACAGAACAAGTTTCAAATTAATAATCTAAGCTTCCACCTCAAAATATTAAAAGAAGGAAAGCAAAATAAACCCAAAGCAAATAGAAGGAAGGAAATAATAAAGATAAGAGCAGAAGTTAGTAACATTGAAAACAAACAAAAAAAATAGAGAAAATCAATGAAACAAAGAGCTTGTTTTTAGGAAAGATCAATATAATTGGCAAGCCATTAACAAGACTGACAAAGAAAAAGGGAGAGGAGCCACAAATTGCCCAATATAAAGAATGAAACAGAGTATATCATTACAGATCCTGTAGACATTTAAAAGATAAGTGAACAACTCCACCCACAAAAATTTGACAACTCAAAGTTTTCCTCAAAAAGCACAAACTATCACAGTTCACTCAATAAAGGACAGATAATTTGAATAGCCCAACAGCTCTTAAAGAAATTGAATTTGTAATTTTAAGACTCCAAAAAAGAAATCTCCTGTCCCAGATGACTTCACTGGATTATTCTACAAAACGTTTGAAAAAGAATTAACACTAATTCTACATAATATCTTCCATAAAATAAAAAGAAGAAGAAAGAAAAGGAGATAGCACTTCCCAATTCATTTTATGAAGCTATTAATACTATGACATGAAAACCCAAAAGACAATTCAGAAAATGAAAACTATAGATGACTATCCCTCATGAATATAGACACAAAAATCTTTAACAAAATAATAGCAAATAAAGTTCAGCAATATATAAAAATAATTATACTTCATAACCAAATGGTATTTATTCCGAAAATGCAAGACCTGTTCAATATTGAAAAATCAATTAGTATAACTCACTATATTAGCAGGTAAAGAAGAAAAATCATATGATCTTATCAATCAATGCAGAAAAAATCATCAGACAAAATTCAGCACCCATTCATGATAAAAAACTCTCAGAAAAATAAGAATTCGAGAGAACCCCCTCAACTTGTTAAAAGGCATCCACAAAATATCTTAGTATTATATTTAATGGTGAATGAATGAATGATTTCCACTTAAAATTGGGACCAAGACATAAATGTTAGGTTTCATCATTTTACTCAATATAATAGTGACATTCTAGCTTATGCAATTAAGGCAAGAAAAGGAAATAAAAGGTATACAGATTAGGAAGGAAAAAATAAAACTGTCACTATTTGCAGATGATGAGTGTCTGCAGAGAAAATCTCAAGGAATCTACCAAAAAAAACCCTCCTAGAACTCAAAAGTAAGTTCAGAAAGATGACAGGATACAAGGTAAAGAACAGAAATCAACTGTATTTTTATATACCAGCAATAAACACACAGACATTAAAAAGTATAATACCATTTACAATTGCTTAAAAAATGAAATTCTTAGGAGTAAAGTGTAAGTATAACAAATATGTATAGAACTTGCATGCTTACAAGTAGAAAACACTAGTGACAGAAATCAAAGATCTAAATAAATGAAGAGGAGTGCCATGTCTATGGATTGGAAGATTCAACATAGTAAAAATGTCAATTCTTCCCAAACTGATATAAAATTTAATAAAATTCCTATCAAAATCTCAGTAATACTTTTTGGAGATGTAGGAAAGATTATTCTAAAATATACATGGAAAGATAAGGGAACTAACATAGTGAAAACGTTTATGAAAAAGGAAGAATGAAGTGTGAGAAATCACTCTACCCAATCTCAAGACTTACATAGCTATAGTAATCAAGACTGCATATTACTGGTGGGGAGATGGACCCATAGATCAATGGATAAGAATAGAGTGTGAATCTATAAATAGACCACACAGAATTGCCCGACTGATTTTTGACAAAAGTGAAAACCTAAACTTCACACATTATACAAAAATTAGCTCAAAATGGATCATATAGTTAAATGTAAAACATAAAACCACTAATCTTTTAGACAAGAACATAGGCAAGAATCTTTGTGACCCAGGGTTGGGTGAAGAGTTCTTAGATATTACACTAAAAATACAATCCATAAAATTTTTAAAAATGGATAAACTGGACTTCATCAAAGTTAGAAACTTTTGCTTTGGGAATGGCATTTTTAAGTGGACAAAATACAGACTGGGAGAAAATATTTGCAAACCACTTATCTGACAAAGGACTAACATCTAGAATATATAAAGAATTCTCAAAACTCAACATCAAAGAAATGAACAACCTGATTAGAAAATGGGCAAAGGGCATGAAGAGACATTTCACCAAAGAGAATAGACAGATGGAAAATAAGCATGTGAAAATTTGTTCAACATCATTAGCCCTTGGGGAAATGCAGATTAAATCCACAATGAGATAACACTACACAGCTATCAGAAAGGATCAAATAAAAAATAGTGACAGGGCTTCCCTGGTGGCACAGTGGTTGAGAGTCCGCCTGCCGATGCAGGGGATGTGGGTTCGTGCCCTGGTCCTGGGTGATCCCACATGCTGCGGAGCGGCTGGGCCCGTGGGCCACGGCCGCTGGGCCTGCGCGTCCGGAGCCTGTGGGAGCCATGGCCGCTGAGCCTGCGCGTCCGGTGCCTGTGCTCCGCAGAGGGAGAGGCCACAATGGTGAGAGGCCCGCGTACCGCAAACAAACAAACAACAACAACAACAACAAAAATAGTGACAATACCAAATGCTAATAAGAATATGAAGAAACTGGATCTGTTCATGTGTTTGTGGCTGGTGGGAATGTAAAATGGTATAGCCACTCTTGAAAACAGTTTGGCAAATTCTTTATAACCTAAAATGCAACTACCATATAATCCAGCAATTACACTCTAGGGCATTTATCTCAGGGAAATGGAAATTTATGTTCGCACAACAGCCTGTACATGAATGTTCAAAGAAACTTTATTTGTTCTGGGAAAAACTGGAAATGACCCAGATGTCCTTCAACGGGTGAATGGGTAAACAAACTGGGGTACATCCATATATTTATTCAGCATTTGTTTGGTGTCAGGACTCTACTAGGGTGCTTAAATACATTTGTGACTTAAATCTTGGAAGGTAAATATTATTATCATCCTAATTTTGTGGATTAGAAACTTGAGGCTTAGAGAGATTAAACGGCTTTCTCAAGGTCATTCAGAGCAAAGGCATGGAATTTGCAACCAGGGTTTTTGACATTCCAAGCCCATTTGCTTTCCACTACAGAGACTGTCATTAAAATTAGGTGAGGTACTATATGTGTTTGTAATCTGGAAGGATGTAGCTCATCATGCTGTATCCTGTCTAAGGATTGGTTCTGTCAGCAGACCTTCAGTACAAAGTGATTGCCTAAGAGCAGACTTTCCTTTTCTGTAGTAGATATCCATTGCTTTACCTAGGCATCTGCAAAGTCATGTCATAGCATTTGTATAGTCTTCTCCAAGAAAGAGGGTAGGCCTGAACACACTGTCCTCTGCTGACTCATTTCATCATGTGAAAAAACTAAATCTTGTTGACACCTTGATTTTAGCTTCTAATGCTCTGACTAGGTTATAGAATCTAGTCACCCTGTGCCTGGGTGCCTGACATGCAGGGCTTTGAGCTAATAAGTGAGTGTTGGTTAAGCCATTAAAATAATGGTAGTTTGTTACACAACAATAAAAATCTAATATACCTTCTATGTGCTGGGCACAGTACTTGGTTCAGGGGATATAACATGGCTTCTTGACTCATAGAGTTTGTATTCTGGGAAGAGGATGGGGATGAAGGAGATACAAAGAAAGACTAATACATAAACACACAGTGAAAGATCAGGTGGTGGTCAGTGCTGTGGAGAATATTATAATATGGTGATGATCGAGAGTGTATAGGGGGTTCCTTCTGATCAGTTGGTCAGGGAAAGTCTCTGACTTATCTGTATTTGGAAAGGCTTTCACGACAAGAAGATTCCAGCCAAGTTCAGTTCGGGGGAAAAAGCTATCCAGGCAGAGAAGGGACCAAGGCAAAGGGCTTCATGTGAGAAAGAATTTGTGATTGACAGATAGATGGAAGGGCAGAATGCCTGGGACCTAGACGATTAGGGTGCCAGCAGGGGAGATTGGAGAGGTGGCTAGAGGCCAGGTCAGGTAGGATTTTGTGTGTCATGGTAGGCAATTTGAATTTGACTTTAAATGTGTTGGGGGCCATTGGAGGACTTTAAACAAGTTGTCATGATATGATTTACATTTTCAAGATTTTGTACAGTGTAGAGGCAAATAGAAACACTCGAATTAAAATCAGAAATAGAGCAAGACTTTTTTCATTAAATTAAAATACTTTTCCCAGCTATTTATGAATAGAATATATTTAAAATTTTAATGCAATCTTTGGTTCAGGGATATTTTCCCTTTATACTTATTATGTGGCTATTTATCCTCCCCCCTCTGTGTTTATTTTATTTTTATCTTGAGAAAATTAGGAAAAAATTACAGAAAATAATATCCAAATGTCCAACCAAGAATTCACATTTTCATATACTTACATGTTCACTTCAAGTTCTTATATTTTTTAATAAAAGAAAGATACACTATGTATAAAAGTAAAGTCCATTTTGTCCTTTTTTCCTAGCCTATTTTCTTTCTAAGCAGTTAAATGTATTATAGATGGGAAAGAGAATTCTCAAGATAATTCCTAGATTTTTTTGACCTGAGCAATTGAGTGGCTGACATTGACTAAAATAGGGAAGATTAGGGTTGGATGATGGATGATGGCCAACCAAGTGGTCTATTTTGGCCATATAAAGTTTGAGATACCTGGTAGATGTCAAGTTTGCAGTTGAGTTTATAAGTTTGGAGATCAGAAGGGAGGTGAGGACTGGAGACATAAATGTGGGAATGATCAGCAAAATGAATTATACTTAAAACTTTGAGATTACTTGCAGAGAGCCTGTAGATAGAGAAGAGAAAAGGAATGAGGACCGAACTCCGGTGTACTTCAAAATGTAGAGATCAAAGAGTAGAACTAGCATAGGAGGCTGACCAAGAATAGCCAACACATTAGAAGGAAATAGGACAGTGTGGGGTCCTGGAAGCCAAGAGACGAGAAAGAAAAGGTCGAGTTGTGAAATCAAGTCAGTGACTTCATGCAGCTCTTTTCCTTTTGATTTCCACCACGACCTTGTGCAGTAGGCAGTGACAGAATCATTATTTTCATTCTGGAAATAAAGAATGGCTTGAGAGATTAAATGACTATTCCCAAATGACCTGGCTAATCAGAGGCCCTTCAGCGTGTGTGGTTCCTGAACCCCTACCATTCGAGGAAACCCTGCAGCTGCCCTGTCTTTTTTTGTTGGGTTGTATTATAGTAATGTCCTGGGGCTTATGGTGTAGTTAACACTCTGTGCCTCTACAAAAAAATGAATGCTAGGGTTTTATAGGCTTGCGATTAGTTTTTATGGTTTTCCTGCTTCCTCATTTGTTGTGAGGATGTCAACTAGCACTCCTCCCTGCCCTAAATGTCCCTGCCTGGAGCAACCCTGGCTTGACTTCTCTTATTTTAAATTTGTTGTATTCTTTATGATTTATATCTGAATTCCAAATGTGTGGCAGGTACCTGAATTCTCCATAGATGATGCTAAGTATACAGTTCCTTAATTCTTACATCATGTTTGGCCGTGTTTAATAATTGTTAACACTGGGTCATATTAAGTGAAACAGAATATTAACCTGGAGTTTTAGTATTCTTGCAAAAGTGTTAGGGCTTGGAATAAATAATAGTACTGAATTTTCTCTATTCTTGCATAGCAAATAAATCTGAACCAAAACCATCTGTCTATTGCTAGTTCTGGAAAAGCATTCTGTTTTAAATTTGGCTTTAATCTTTGGAAAGCCAAAGATCACTAGGATCAAATGACCTCAAACCCATGATTGAGAATGTTCTGGGTTTTTTTGTGGGGGATCTTCTCTGCTTGGTTTATGGGGCACTCAGATACTGAGAAGCAATAAAGAAAAAAATTAAACAATGAAAATCACATAGAGCAAGGCACTAGAAAAAAAGACATTTGCAAGATATGGAGGCTGAGTTTACATATACAATGATTTGATTGACTTGGTAGTATATTGAAATTAAAAATATTTGTTCTGGGCTTCCGTAGTGGCACAGCGGTTGAGAGTCCGCCTGCCGATGCAGGGGACATGGGTTCGTGTCCCGGTCCAGGAAGATCCCACATGCCGCGGAGCGGCTGGGCCCATGAGCCATGGCTGCTGAGCCTGCGCGTCCGGAGCCTGTGCTCCGCAACGGGAGAGGCCACAACAGTGAGAGGCCCGCGTACCGCCAAAAAAAACAAAAAAAAAAATTGTTCTAAGTGTAAACCTAAGCCAAAATTTATAAGTAAACTAAATGGACTGAGATTGTTTTTTATGAAAAATTTTAAGGTACTAGTTTGGATGTTTAGTTCACAATAATTAATTCTTTCCAAAATAAAATGTGTCATCTTTTTACTTAAACATGTCCTTGATTTTTTTTGCCAGATGTAGAAGGCTGCCAAATTATAATATTAAAGGAAAAAGATACCTTAAAATTGTTAAGTATTTAGAGCTACTTAATTCTTTTATGGGGTAATATTTATTCCATTATGAGGAGAGCAAGAGAGCAAGGAGGGAGACGTTTCTGGAGTCTTATTATGTAGTGGGCACCATATGACACGTTTCTATATGCATTACTTTGTTTTTTTATTTAGGTGTATTATGTCATTTCTTCCTTCAGATGAAGGAACAGGGAGAGGTTAATCGACTGTCCCCAAATCACACAGCTAGTTAACGTTGGAGCTGATATTCAGACAAGACGGTCTGTGTGAGTCTGTCAGACACAAGGCCAGAACTCAGGGAGAAGGAAGGCCTCATTCCTGGTGCCTAAAGCACACTGCAGTCTCCCAGCACAGGGTTGGCCTTTAACACCACAATGATGGCAATGTCATCTTTATTGTCCTTGCAAAGGACAAAAGACTTGATTTTATCAAATGCCTGCTTAGAAGAAACATATGCTCAGAGAGGGGCAGTCATCTGAAGGATCTGAAGATCACTGTATTAGTTGGCTAGAGCTCTGGTAACAAAGTACTATAAATGGAGTGGCTTAAACAACAGAAATTTATTGTCTCACAGTTCTGGAGGCCAGAAGTCTGAGATCAAGGCATCTGCAGGGTTGGTTCCTTCTGGGGGCTGTGGGGGAAGAATCTATTCCAGGCCTCTCTCCTTGGCTCTGGCTTCACATCGTCTTCTCTCTATACTTGTCTCTATGTTCAAATTGTCCTTTTTATAAGGACACCCAGCATATTGGACTAGGGCCCACTCTAATGACATAAATTTAGTTTGATTAACTCTGTAAAGACTCCCATCATGGTCACAGTCTGAGGTACTGGTGGTTAGGACTTGAACATATGAATGGGGAGCACATAACAACCCATAACAATCAGACATCTTTAGTTCATTAACTTATTAATTTATTGGACATTGTGCCAGGAATTAAAGCATTGAGGCAGTCAGTTCCTTACTCTCTATCAGAGAAGACAGATAATAAACAAGTACCTGCAATAAGATGTGGAGAGTGACGTGCTTAGAGAATTACAAGGAGCTATAAGAGATGACTGGGAGTTGATCAGAGGAAGAAATTCAGGGTAATGTGTTTTCAAACTTCTCAGCTGAACAGACCCCAAGGATAGAATAGTGTGATATCACCACTCTGGGGGTTTGAATATAAACCCAAGGCTGTCCACACAAGTGGGGCATTCCTTTCATTGAGGTTTCATGCTCTTTCTTTCAAAGAGTGTATGCATCTTATATTCTATTCTGTATATATTCGTATTGGTTTAAATATGTAATTAATGTTTTAAATCCTTTACCACCAAGATAACTACAAGGCCAAAATGGCTTCCTACCTATCTCCAGGAAGAGGTACCATTTCACCTCCTGCTGTGTTCCCCAGGATACTCATTTTACCCCAATTTGAGAAACATGGCTTTGATCAGTCTAGATTTTATCCCTGGATTAATCCAAGGCATTTGACAGTTGCCTTGGTTTGGACTAAGTATCTCAGAGTAGCCTAAATTAAAGTTGTGTTCCTGTTGCTAGATGTTTTAAAACTTGCTGTTATGTATACTGTGGGGATGTTACTGATAGTTCCATTTAGTGATATCATTTAGTGATCCTTTTATGAAGACCCAGGAGAAAAAAATATTTTCTCTGAGCATTCTGGGCCAGAAATAACTTAGCTCTTCCTAAGTATACTGTGACCCTTTTAACTGATCATTCTTCCTTCTATGCTTTGGCTGCTAGGAAGCTCAAAACTAAATTACCATTTCATCTTTAGTATCTAGGGATTTACTGTAGAAGTCTATTTAGTAAATTTCCCATTTTGCCTTTATTATCTCTTCCCCTTTATTTTTTAATTTCAAATCTTATAATAATATTATGTATTGTTATACAGTTATGTGATTATATATATTATAAAATAATATTATAATACTATTATATTACATCACAGTGTCTGTCATTTTTAAAATGCATTCTAAGTTCAGTGAACATTGTTGTTTATATATCCCATATCCAGTCTCTTCACCCTTTGTAAACCATCCCAGTGTTCATTCACTGATGCCACTTCTTACCATCACAGCTCATGGTTTCAGGGAGTCTGGCTCCATCCTCAGTTCAGGAGGTGGATGTGAGCAGCCTAGGGATAATTCCTCCAATGCTGGCACAGTGGTTCAGGAATCCAGGCCTAAGACCGTCAGCACGTGGCAGATCCCTGGACTCAAGGGTTGACTCATAAATGGGCATGTGACCCAGATTAGCCCATAGAGACAAGAGGGGAAGTTTCTTGGGTCTCTGAGTTAGATATTTCCTATCTCCAAATAGGAAACCACTGGAAGTTGGAGGGAAGTAAATATACCAAGAAAATGCTGATCACAAAACTGCAGAAGAACTGAGCTAGCTTCTCTGTGTTAATAAATCCTGAAGTCTAACTGGTCTCTAGGCTTCTCCTTACTAGAACCAAATACATCCCCTTATTATTTAAGCCAGTGTGAATTTTTGTTTTATTTTTGTTGTGGGTGTTGTTACTGTCCTTTAAACCACCTCAAATCCCTTTGGGAGCAAGATAGAACAGAAATAAATAAAACCCGACTAAAAAGTGAGGCCCATGTCAACAACAGGAGTAATTCATGATTGTCTCTTGGTCTACTTCTCCAGCCTTATCTCTTGCTCTGTGTACTTCTTCTACCAGCTCCTTTCCAACTCCAGAATGACTGGCTAGTCTCTGGATACATCAAGCCTTCTTGACTGTGTGCCTGCTATTCCATATCACCACAATGTCTTGTTTCCGTCCATTGGCAAGTGTCAATCCAAACATCACTCCTTAAGGAAGACAGACCTGGCTTTGCTTTTTATTTTAATGCTTCTTTGGCACCTTTGTTCATCATGTCTCCATTACTGCAGCCATGGCATAGCTTTGTAGCTGCTTACGTGCCTCCTCTAGGCAGTAAATTCCTTGAGGGCAGGCACCAGGCCTCTTCACCTTGGCATCATTACGGCCTGGTACAGTGCCTGACAAATAGCATGTGCTCAATCCATTTGTGTATAGTTTGTTTTCTTTCAAAGTAAGCAACTGGAAATTGAGAAACAAAGATCCATTGGGTTCATTAGTAACAGAAGAGTTTTAATCCCAGAGAATGATCTGTCTTGTGCTGTACTATGGAAAAAGCTTAGAAAATCCAGGTTGGATTCTATAATTCAGAGTAATAGAATTGGGAGTGTTCTTAGTTTAACCTTCTCATTTTTCAAATAAGGAAGCTGAGACCCAAAATGATGAGATGACTTGCCCAAGGTTGCATAGCTTATTAGACTCAGGGCCAGGAAGAGAATTAAGGTCTCCTTCCCAAACTGCTGCTATCCAGCTACTCTTCTGCCTTGCTGTGTGCTCTCAACCCCTTGTGTCACCATGACTTGAGTAACCTAAACCTCGCTGAGTCCTTGTTTTTCCATTGCAAGAACGGAACTGTTCTCATGGATATTTGGCTAGAACCAAATGATATAAAGTGTGAAAACACTTTGAGAACTATAAATGCGCCTTCAAAATATGAGGTTTCATTATAGGATGCTTCTCAACCCTGGGTACCATGCAGAAAAAGTCACTCATTCCCTTTGGTGACAGGAAACATTGTATAATCCTGCAATTTGGCAAGCCTACAAAGAATAAAATTCAAGACATTACAGAGAGCATCTTTTTTCCATTTGTTTTAACAAGCATTGTTTCATTTTAATAATCTGTGACAAAATGTCTGGCTAATAAGAAAAGTATGGTAAATTCATGAGGTAAAAAGAAATACAGTCAGCATTGCAGAACTTTCCTGAAACACTTTGCTATCAACCCTTTTGTAAAGTGGGAAATCAGTACTGGTAGGTAGACTCATGTGGGATTTGCCAGCCTTGGAGATTTGTGAGGAGAGTTGGAGTCAAAGTGGGTTGTTTATTTCAGTGCTGTTCAATGTGCCTGGTTTATGCATAAGAAACAAAAAAAAATATGGATATGAAATATTTGGGGGCTTGTTAGGCCATGAGCATGAAATGAAAGGCATGCCAAACCAGCTATTTTCTGTCCTTCCTATCACCTCATGCTTGCTCTTAACAATGCTTATGTAGATCATTTAAGCAGGTTGCAGTTCTTATCAAAAACTACTGTGTGAGAGATACTGTGCTAGGTGCTGGGAATATAGAGGAGAATTAAACCAGGTAATGAGATGTATTAAGTATAAGGTCCTATAAGAGAACATATGGGGCACCTCATTATTCTCAGGGATTGTCTGACATATCAGAATGCTCCTCTAGCCAGTTTTTAAGTTTGACAGTCAATCTCCTTGGTAGTTTAATACCAGCTTCCCACTTCTGAACTTTCAAGGTGTCTTCTTTGTCCCTTTCATATCACATTTAATAATAATAATAGCTACCGCTTAATGCATGCCTATGTGAGAGATTCCTAAGTAGCATTTTATACAAATACTCATGTACAGTTTAATCCTTCAGAATAACTCTAGTTTTTCTCAGGAAACAGAATCCAGTATAAGGCTTTCATAACACCATTACTGACTCTCCATACAATTTTCTTTCCTGCTTATCTAAATTATTTTTGCCAGTCTCTTCAGTAAGATTTTCTCTATTAATGTGTATTTGTGTAGTTAGATGATGATGATGATGTTGATGATGATGATAGTCTATGTTTATTTGGTCCTTACTCTTTTGCTAGATATGGTGCTAAACTCTTCACAAATCATCGTCTCATTTAATTGGCTCAATAAAAGTATGAAGTAGGTCTGATTATTCTCCATATTTGACAGATGAGGAAATGGAAATCCAGAGAGGTTAAATTTTCCTGATAGATACACAGCTACTAAGTAAGGGACCTGGGATGAAGTCTGTATCCTTCCAGATCTTGAGCTTGAAAATTGAGTGCTGTGCTGCTTCAGTGTCTTTTCTGGAGCAGACAAATCTTATCCATAGGTAGTTTATTTTATATGTCTGCTAGAAGCCCATCATGTAGAATTCTGCCTGGACTGCCCTATCTATTCTCTCCACTTGGCTAACGCCACTGTTCCTTTGAAATTGACATTAGGCTTCCAGTTAATCATAGCGATGGTTCACACAGGCTTTTCGCTTCTCCCTCCCCATACTCTTGATATAGTGGCAGAAGTGTAAATATACTGGTCTTCAAGGACAAAAAGGATAGAAGGAAGGGCAATAATGAATAGAATGGTTCAACCACTTTTCTGAAGATAGGAAACAGATGCAAGCGTGGCAAACAACTTAGCAAAGCGGAGAAAGTTCCCACTTAACTGCCTTCAGGTGACTTGTCCATGGAGCCTCTGAGAGGCTCTGTGAGAAGAGCACCTGGAGCAGTGGAAGGAAGGGGGGGCACAGGCTAAAAACTGGGGGACTGGCAGACACCTGGCTCCCTCCTTAACCCTTCATAGCCAGAAGGTGGTTTCTTCGTTGCCTTTGGAAAGTTAAACTGGTGGGACTCTGTCCTCCGGGACACCAAGGTCTGGGAAGAGCAAGGTGGTATGGAATGGGGCTAGAACAGAGGATTAAGAAAACTCTATATAACAAACTGTGAGACCATCAGCACCCTTCCTGATTACTTAGAAGGCCAGCATCCAAGCATATATCCCTTTCCTGAAGCTCTCTAGCAGCAGATTGGAAGATCATTTTGTGGAGAAATGAAATAGCTCCAAAGAAAAGCTTTCCAGAGACAGACAAATGGAGCTTTCCATCCACCAGGATGGCGTGCCCTTTCATTACTCCAAGTAAAACCCAGCAATTAAGTCTCTGTCCATGCTCACAGTGCTTCAGATAAACATTTGGTGCTTTACTCTTAAAATAAAAAAAAAAAAAAAGGGCAATCCAGGATAACTATTTGAGGATGGCCTTTCACATGAAAGTGATGAAAATGCACCCCCCGCCAAACAACCAAACAATGAAATAAACAAGCCAACAGAAAACAACAGTGAAAAGGAACTCAGTGAAACAGACAATGCTGGAAGCTGGGGAAAACTTAAAAAAATCTTCAATTTATATCTTCAGAAAGATAATTTGTTATATCTATAAAATATCAATAGGATGCTTGGGAAAAGGAAACAGAACAACAAAGAGCTCTTGGGGGAAAAAATGATGTTTTTATTTCACAACCCCCCAAAAACTAAAAAGTTCATAAAAATGTTGAAAAGTAACTATTTCCCAACAAAAGGAAAAATGATGGACAAGAAGGAAGAAAATACAGGAAAATTAAAAGCTCAACCCAGGGACTCCCACATTTATACACTGGAGACTCAGAAAGAGAAGACAGAGAAAATGGAAAGGATTAAATTATCAAAGGACTAATGTAGGGATATCTCCCCTAACTGAAGTGTGTGAACTTCTATATTGAGAAGCTCCTCATTGCTCAGCACCCTGTATGCAAAAGACCCTACACCAAAGCACATTAGTGTGAAATTTTAGAACACTTGGAATAAAGGCAAGAGAGAAAGACAGAGACAGAGAGAGATAGACAGAGACAAGATTCAGAATTCAAAATGGCTGCAAACTTAACCATAGTGACACTGGATAACAGAACAGAAGAGCAATATTTTCAAATTTGGAGAGATAATAATAGTCACCTAGTATTCTATACACAGCCAAATTATCAATTGAGGATGTAAAGTATTATGTAAACATTTCCTGACATGAAAGGCTCAGACATCTTATCTACTACACATCTTTCCTTAGGAAGCTACTATAGGATGTGCTTTATAAAATGAGGAATCACTTTATAAAGAAATGGAAGTCAAGAAAGAGGGAGACATGGGTTTAAAAAACCAGGGCATTTAGTGCCTGGAATTGAGGAGGGTAGAGAAAATAAGGCCCAGTGTGCAAGCCTTGTAGCAGGCTTGGAGACGAATAGGTCCAGATAGGAACAGAGGACTGAGGTCAATGAGAAAAAGGATGAAGGTTAGGTGGGTGGAAGAAGAGAAGGCAGGAGACAGAAATAAAGCATTTGAAACTCTGGTTGAGCATTTGTGAAAATTACTGATTTTGAAAAATTTGTTGGGATAGTTGGGAAAAAAGTAGGAATAAGTACATTAAAAAATGAACAAATGAAAAAGAATCAATTAGCAACCCTAAGAAAAACAGTAAGTTCTATTATAAAGGGTATGAAATGTCAGTACGTTACTTGGTTTAGTAATAAACAATATTTATATAGTCATAATGATGCAAATATTGATTATTGACTAACTCAGTATCAGATATATAATTAAGAAGTTGAAGATGGTGTAAGAAAGCTGAATGCTTAACTTTTATAACAGGAAGTCAGTATATAAGGTCTTAAATTTATAAGGCAATATATAGCAGTTTGAGCATCTAGTTTAGAGAGAGGGAGATAATTACCGGGGGAAGTAGGTAAAACAGTTGAAAGAGATAGGCTCTAGGGAGTAAGGACTGGGGATCTGGTGGTGACTGTGGCAGTAGATTACCATTTTTCAGTATAAATGATTTTATTAGATTTTTAAAAATCAGTTTTTATTATTTAGATAAAATAAGACAACCTTAGCAATTATTCTTTCTGTGTAGGTTTCCTTGATGCCTCCCATATAGTCTAAATTAGTTGTCTTCCCCTCTTCTCCCACCTCAGATCTTGTCCTCATGTAGGTTATATGATTTATTACACCAGTTTCATTGATTTTTAATGGTCCAGTTTTGCCTTTTACACTCTTTGAATGTAGGGACTATGTAAGAAGTTTCCAAAAATCTGGTTCACTTTGCCCTCATTGTCTCAGTAGTTTCTTTATGGAATCTCTACTCTGAAAGAAACACCTAGCAAGTCTGTTTGTTGAGTAATTAGGTCCAAATAACTTAAGATCATCCTTTATAAATATAAGTGCTTTGGGAAGGAGCACTAATAGCTTACAGTGTATATTATTTTTCATTTTGGTGAGGCCCCAGCTTGTGTCCCTCAAAGTAGTAGGGGGAGCTACCTTCCCTGCAACAGGGATTGCTTAAGCAGTTTACCGCAACAATAACGGAAATCAAAAATTAAAAAAGAAAAAGACTAACCTAGAATTCTGTCCCTTGAAGAATCACTTGTTTTCCTTTTCCTTTTCCTATCTAGTACTTGTCCATATTCATACATGAGATTTTTACAATCAGTGAAGATGTAATGTCATGTTAAGACTTTATTGCACATAGTTTTCCTCACTGGTACATCGTTTTCATAATGGTTATCCTAAACAGCTGTATATTTCAACATGTTGTATTTATTGAACCATATCCCAATGAATGGATATGTTGATTGAATCTTTCTTACTCTACAATTAACATCTTTCTACACATATCTCCATTATTCTTTTTGATTATTTACAGAAAATAATTTCCTGGTAGGGGCTAAAATGGGCATAAATCTCTAGAATTTTTATATCTTAAAACTGGAAGAGAAGTTACAATATCAGATCTCAAATTCAAGGCAGGGATGCCTTTTAAAGCAGCATATGCCTCTTCCTGACTTCTTCCAATAAACCTTACTTCCTCACATGGAGGTTCATCCAATTTTCTTAGAAAACAGAAACTTAAGTCCTGGCTTTTTTGAGCTAAAAGCAGCATCATTTACTGTACTTGTTGGTCCTCATTCTGCCCTCAGGAGCTGCGCAAAACCAGTGTGTTCTCTCCTTCCATGTGGCAGCCCTTCAAATGTTTGAAGATGATGATTATGGACAAGTGACCTTTGCACAGTCTTTCAACTAAAATATTCCCTGTCCATAACTGTGAATCCTCCTATTCACTCACCTTTGCCATTTTCTGCCCCAATTATCCAAACCTTCTTCTTTCCCTGCCAATAACCCACAGTTGTCCCAGTATCCTTGATGGGCTGCCTTTCCAGGTCTACGCCACTGCACTCTGTTAATTCAAAGATGCCATCATTTGTAAGATGGGCCGTCATTTTTATGTATCACTAAGAAACAAACAAAAACCTCTGCCAATTAAACTCTGACATGACATCAATTATAAGCCACACTTCATTTTCAGAGCTGTTAAAATGTGAAAATAATGTGTGTCTTAGAATCAGTGAAATACAGCAAGGCAGTTGTTTTTTTCTAGGTCAGCTTCAGACTGTAAATATGTGCCATGCAGTGTGGGCCCCTGGACTTGGAAATAGTATTCCCTGGGTGGTTGACTTTCCCTGACAATGGTAGCTGTTGCTGCCCAGGCCTGTCCCAGACCTGGGGGAGGTTTTGTAATCACATGTCATATGGTTTGGTACTCTTTTGTGTGTGCTTGTGTGTGTGTGTGTGTGTGTGTGTGTGTGCATTACAAAGGCATATTTAATTTAATTTAATGATTAAATATTTGTATATATTGTGAAATGATCATCACAGTACAGCATGTAGACAAATTCATAAACACAGGATCCACAAATAAGGAGGATTGCCTGTATTTCTAATAAAATCTTATTTCACCCTTCTTCCTCCTCTCCCTCCCTATCTAACTACATACTTGTCCTTATATCTTTCTATCCATCGAGAGATGTCTGGAATTGTACTCAGCAAGAATTTGACAATCACCGCTATTGAATGGTGGAATTTAAAATTTTTGTTTGAAAACAAAAATATCATAGAACACATTTTTACAAATATAATGATGTCATTATTAAAATTGATATTAAAATATAATATTAAATATAAAAATAATAGTAAGAATTTTTGTTTATTTACTGCAATGGTATTTGTGCTTTTTTTTTCACCCTACAATTCAGTATTTCATGAGGATGTGAGGAATTAAGCAATAATATACTGTTGGTTTTAGTGTAAACTAGCACAGTATTTTTTGAAGAAATTTCTCAAAATGCATCAAAAGCTTCAATGGTTTTATCCCCTTTTATCCAGTAATTTCATTTGGAAATTTCACCCATGGAAATAATCACAAAAATTTATTAACAATATTATTATAGCTGTACACATGGAAGTCAACCCAGTAGACCATCAATAAGAGTTCAGAAGAAAGAAATGCTTGAAGAATTTGTATGACATTCTTAACATAAAGTATTTTACCATTGTATGGTAAAATACCATACAATGCAGATATGTACATTAAAAAGTCTTCAAAAATATACAACCAAAATGTTAGCAGTGGTTATCTCTGGGAGGCAGAATTCTAGGTAACTTTCATTTAAAAAATATTTTTATGGACAGTCCACAATTTCTACAGTAAGTATACATTTATA
Organism: Lipotes vexillifer; assembly: GCF_000442215.2. NCBI lineage: Eukaryota > Metazoa > Chordata > Mammalia > Artiodactyla > Lipotidae > Lipotes > Lipotes vexillifer. The sequence goes on from NW_006780223.1 coordinate 219,978, forward strand.
ATGAGAAAAAGGGTAATAAATATTATTTTAAAATAATATTTGGCCTCTCAAGAGAACATAATGATCAATGGCATAATTTACATAAACGCAGATGCCTGCTTTTTTGGTCATTTTGTTGAGGACGTTGTACTTGCTTGGCATACTCCTAAACATTGTATCATTTAAAGTGATTTGCATTGTAACCTTGTGAGGCAGGTTAATTATCTTCAATTTATAGATGACAGTACCTAGATTCAGAGAGATTATATATATAACCTAAGAGCCCCCAATTACTTGGGGACAGAGTCAGGATTTAAACACAAACTTTTGACATCCACCTACAAAAGCCAATGTCAGAGTTGTGTGGCCATTGTCCTGCAGTGACCAGCAGAGCAATCTGCTATTTTATTGCAAAAAAAAGACATTTTCTATAGTGTATCTCATTTAAACCTCACAACAACCCAATGATTAAATGATAATACTACTAAAGATGATCCTTTATGTTATTATCAGTAATTTTTTCAATCAGGAATATATGATGTTCAACATAGCATTCATTCATTGAACCAACATATTCCAGGTGCCTATAACATGCCAAGCACTGTTGTAGGCACTGGTGATAACAGCAATTAACAAAGTCCCTGCCCTCATGGAGCTTTCATTCTTTTTTGGAGAGACAGATAATAAAAATATTAACATATGACATAGAAAGTGGCGATAAGTATTGCTAGTAAAAGAGAAAGTGGGAAAGGGCCTCCCCCATTTTATGATCCTTTGGGGTTTTGAGCACAGTGGGTTACCTTGTCCTGAGGTGGAGAAGCTGGGAGTAGAGTGTGTATGGAAAATCAAGAACTTAAATTTGAGATGCCTGTTAGGTACCTAATGGAGTTGTCAAGTTAGCAGTCACATAAGTCTGAAGTTTAGGTGAGAGGTCAGGTATGGAGGTATAAATTTGGGAGGCGTTGGCTTATAGATGGTACTTAAAGTCCTAAAATTATATGCAATTATCTAGGGAGACACACCCTGGAGCACACCAACATTTAAAGGAAGAGAGGAAGATTGGGAGGCACTAAAGAAGACTGAAAAGAAAAGTAGAAAAAAAAACAGGGGAACGTGGTGTTACAAATCATTTATTGTAGAACCTGGATTAAAATGCAGTTCTTCTGACTTGTAGTGTTGTGCCATTCCCCAGTTATTGAAGATTTTTATGATGCTTTTTCTTCTTTTTATGCTTATTTTTTGTCCCTAAAAGTGTTATTATTTAAATAATTGAAGCGGTAGATTTGCCAGATGGTAATTGCTAAAATGACTTCCTTTACTCTTTAAGTCTTTTGGGCACCATTCCGTTTTCTATAGCCTTCAAACATATGTGTAAATAGTTCAGTGAGTCCGTTATCTAACTCCCTGAACAGCAAAGCATGATATTATCCAAAAGCCAATTCTCACTCCCATAAAATGGAACAGTGAACCATTTAGCTTAAAGGACTTTCACGGAAGGGTCTGTATTCTTACATCGTCGTTCAAAATTCATGCTTTGTTATTTATTTTTATTTTTACATTTTTCCCTATATAAAAGTATAACCTTTATATGATAAATTGAACTAATTTTAGGCTCGATGAATTTCTACACCTGTGTATGTCTATCTGTCCACCATGCAGATCAAAACTTAGAAACTTTCTAGCACCCAGAAGCCTGCTTCATGGCCTTTCTCAGTTAATACCCACTCCTCTCTTTCCCCATCACTATTCTGTGTTCCATTATCATTGCTGAGTTTTGCCTGTCCTTGAACACAATAGAAATGAAATTGTACAGTATTTTCTTTGTGCCTGACTTCTTTTATGTAACATAGTGTCTGTGAAAGGCATCCATGTTGTTGCATGTAGTAATTCATTCTTTTTAAAATTTCTCTGTAGTGTTTCGTTTTGTGAATATACTCCAATTGATTTATCCATTCTACTGATGATGGACATTTGAGTTGTTTCCAGTGTCTGGGTATTATGAACAAAACAACTATGGTAGACACACATTTGTTTCTCTTGACTATTTTTCTGGAAGTGAATTGGTGGGTTAAAGTGTGTGTGTGTGTGTGTGTGTGTGTGTGTGTATATATATGTATATATATTCTAGCCTCTAGGAAATGCAAATTAAAATAATGGGATATTGGGCTTCCCTGGTGGCGCAGTGGTTGAGAGAACGCCTGCCGATGCAGGGGACATGGGTTCGTGCCCCGGTCTGGGAAGATCCCACATGCCGCGGAGCGGCTAGGCCCGTGAGCCATGGCTGCTGAGCCTGAGCGTCCGGAGCCTGTGCTCCGCAACGGGAGAGGCCACAACAGTGAGAGGCCGGCGTACCGCAAAAAAAGGGATATTATTTATTGCTTATAAAATTAGTAAATATTTCAGTATATTTAGTACAGAAGATCCACCATATTCTGTTCTCACTTTCATACATGACAGGTGGGAGGATAAATTGGTATGTCCATTTTGGAAATCATTTGGTCAGTATTAATAATAATGGCCTTTAAAATTTTTATACCACTTGGCCCAGGAGTCTTTTTTTTTCTTTTTCTGTTTTGGAGCCTACCCTAAGGGTATTTTATTTTTGTAAATATTATTTAAGGTTTATATTTAATGTAAATATATCAAACATTGTTAAATATTATCATAAATATTATTAAAAGTTTATGAACCAAGATATTTACTAGAGAACTATTTGTAGTGAAAAAAAAGAAAAATCAGTGGAAATGACTTATGCTGAACAACAGGGAAAACTTGAAGTCCGGAGCCTGCTCCGCAACGGGAGAGGCCACAACAGTGAGAGGCCGGCGTACCGCAAAAAAAGGGATATTATTTATTGCTTATAAAATTAGTAAATATTTCAGTATATTTAGTACAGAAGATCCACCATATTCTGTTCTCACTTTCATACATGACAGGTGGGAGGATAAATTGGTATGTCCATTTTGGAAATCATTTGGTCAGTATTAATAATAATGGCCTTTAAAATTTTTATACCACTTGGCCCAGGAGTCTTTTTTTTTCTTTTTCTGTTTTGGAGCCTACCCTAAGGGTATTTTATTTTTGTAAATATTATTTAAGGTTTATATTTAATGTAAATATATCAAACATTGTTAAATATTATCATAAATATTATTAAAAGTTTATGAACCAAGATATTTACTAGAGAACTATTTGTAGTGAAAAAAAAGAAAAATCAGTGGAAATGACTTATGCTGAACAACAGGGAAAACTTGAAGTAAAGTAGGCAACAACGTTTCAATGCAATATATGTTTTGTCTATGAAGAATATATAATGGCATAGAAATATGATTTTCTAGAATGCTAAATTTAAAAGCAGAAAATGTATTTAGAGTTTGAATATAACTTTGGGAAAATATATATAACACAAAGAGAAAAAAGCCCCAAGAGGAAATATTAACAAAATGTTAATGCTGACCAACTGAGTGGTAGGTTACTGGGTGATATTTTTTCCTTTTCTCTATTTTGCAAAGTTTTTAAAATGGTTAGTGTTGGTTTATTCGAATATTTTGAAATATAAGTCTCCACTTGCATTGTCAGTGGCAGGATGGGATGCTGGTTGAGCATATGATTCTAGAAGTCATATTTCCTGGGTTCAAATCCTAGAGTCCTGGTTTCATTGTTTGCTAGCTGTGTTTCTTTGGTCAAGTCTCAGGTCCATTTAATTCATCAAGTATTTACTGAGTGTCTAGTATGTGCCAGGCATGGTTCAGCAAACAAACGGGTAAAATTCCCTGTGCTCATGGAGCTTCCAATCCGGTGTGTGCCACCTGCAAAACGGGAAGCAGCAGAGTGTCCAATGGACAGGGTGGCGACGAGCCAATGCTGGGGAAGTGTCTGAAACACGTGAGCCCTCAAGAAGTGCTAATGATAACTAGTACTTTTATATAATAATACCTTATATTTTTATATAAAAATGTCCACTATAGTTATAGAGTTCTGCAGTTCCCAATTTCACTATCAGTTAAAAAAAAAAACTTTCTGAAAGAATGCATTTGACATGGTGTATAATTGACCACTTTTGCTGGTCATTTGACAGAAATACTGATTACCCACCTAATCAGTACGTTTTTATTCTATACTTACCACAGATCAATGGACCTGGCTGTGACCAAGAGGAGCCCAGTTTCCCAAGTGCTTCCTAAGAATTTCTGCTTCCTCATACTCTTCTCATTGACAAAATTATTTCTTATTATCTTTTGTAGTAGTCTAATATTTTTACCATTTTCAACCAGTGATGCAATTATTAGTTTAGTGCTTTCAAAACCATTAGCGTTTTAGTTTTCTAAGGATGCCATAATAAAGTACCAAAAACTGGGTGGCTTAAAACAACAGAAAGTTTAGAGGCTAGAAGTCTGGAATCAAGATATCAGCAGGACTACCCTGCCTCCAAAGCCTCTAGGGGAGTGTATTTCGTTGCTTCTTCCAGCTTCTGGCGGCTTCTGGGATGTGGCAGCATAACTCCAATCTCTGCCTCCATATTTTCTCATAGCCCTTTCCCTGTGTATCTCTCTGTACCCTCCCTCCTTTGATAAGGATACCAGTTATTGGATTTAGGGCCCACCCTAAATCAGGATGATTTAATCTCAGGATCTTTAACTAATTACATTTTGAAAAACCGTATTTCCAAATAAGAACACATTGTGAGATTCTAGGTGAACATGAATTCTGGGGTGGGGGGCACACTATTCAACCCATGACAAATAGCAATAATAATATCAGCAATATCACTCTTGTGATTTTTAAGTTCTTAATATTGATGATAAATAGAATAATGGTTTCTTTAAATGTATGCTGTTCATTGCCTTCTTATAAAAGGTGGATGAGGCCCAGATTTTTCTAGTGTGATTTTGAGGAGCATGAGCCAGAAAATGTTAAGAAACAGTGTAACCTAAGATGCTTAAGGCTCTGATTTTGTGAAGCTTTGGGAAGACTCATATATCTCCACGAAACCTGAGATATGCAAATGTTAAGGGTTGTGTCTAAGGCGAATTTACTGGAAAAACAGGAAATGAATGAGGTGCCCAAACATTTGGACAGACATTTTGTTCTTCTTTGCCATTTCTCTTGATGTTGTAGAAATTCTGATAATCTGTTATTTACACTAAGTCATTCATATGCCAGTCTAGTTGAATGTTGTTCCTTGTGACTCTACTATTGGTAATGGGAATTGTTTCCCCAGTAATTGAAACCTTTGAATTCCCATACCTCAGTTGAGGCAAATTCCAAAAGCACTTACTGTAAACTGAACATACAGGAATTAGTTTCTGGCGGGTGTGCATTTTGCAGTGTTTTATAGTTGTATGAAATAGATGTAATAAGGGAAGACTTTGGACCACAATTGTCTTTGCTCTGCTGTGACCAAGCAGCAACACCAGGATGTAGGACAATGGCACAGAAAGAAGACTGACATTCAGTTACCCATTTATTCAAAGAAGTATTTATTGAACACCTACTATGCACCATGCCCTAGGCTGTGTGTTGGGAATACCACAGTGACCAAAACAGTGCATCTTCCCTTAGAGAGATCCCAGTCTTTTAGGATAGATGAATAAGTAAACAGGCATTCAGAGTGTAGGGGAGGAGGTCGGAATGGGGAAGAGCTCTAAGATACAAACAAGCAGAGTACCATAGCAGTTAAGAGAAGGGGCATCTAATTTAATCTATGTGGTTTGGTGGTGATGGTTGGTGTCGTAAAATGTTTTTTTGGTGAAAATTCTCAACTAAGCAGAGGTCTGTGGAGCTAGCAGGCTCGATTATAATTACTCAATAGATCTTTTTTGGAAGGGGAGTGAAAGAATGTGCTCACAGCCTCCCATGCTTTTGAGAAGAGTGTTATTTCTACTTTTCTCACTACAACTACAGTTTGAATCAATAGGGAAATGCGTTAGCCTTTGCACAGGGAATCAGAAATTTAGGGAATTATCCAGAATTCACAAGCCAATACAGTGCAAATGAATTGACACTGGGAACATATCCTATAATGTATTGTCTGGAAGAAAACCTGATACAGTTATCTCCATGTAGTAGTTGTTCAATTAATGCTAGTTAATAGCAATGACAAGAATTAATTAGGGGTAGTCAAAACTCTAGTCATTTGATGAATCTGAAGTTTTATTCTGAAAGTTAAAATAACTGAAGCCTCAGGTAGGAAACAGTTTTGTAGTGAAGCTTATGTCTTCTAAGTATTTTTAAAAATTGTTTGTATATGTGTGTGTTTATAATGCTTTTTTTTTAAAAAATAGAAGATTTGTGGTGAAAAAATCGACCTTTAAAAAATTAACTTGATTTTTAAAAATTATGTGAAATATTTAAAATACAGAAAATGTGAAAAAGAATGATATGACAGTGTCCAAAACTTTGTCAAATCTTAACATTTTGGGCATGTTTGCTTCAAAAAATGTTTTTTTAAGAAATAAACCATCACAGATAGAGATGAACACCCTGTGTGTTCCTCTCCCATACCATTTCCTTTCCTTATTAATCAGAGATAAACAGCTAAGTCCCTCTAGAATGTTATTATGAACTGGGTGTTTGTTGTTACCTAGTTGCCTACCTTTATCCAGTCTCTCTTCCTCCCTTAGAACAGATGACTTTTGACTTTTTAATTTTGAAGAGGTATTTTTTTACTGTTGCTTGTTTTGTGACTATTCTTTTTAAATCGTATTTGCTCCTGTTTCTTTTTTTTTTTTAATGTCTGAAACATTTATTTTAACATATTTCCATACAAATAACCCAAAGAAAGTTTAGTATTAGTTGTTTTTGTTTGTTTGTTTGTTTATACTGCAGGTTCTTAGTAGTCATCAGTTTTATACACATCAGTGTATACATGTCAATCCCAATCGCCCAATTCACCACACCACCATCCCCACCCCACCACGGTCTTCCCCTTTGGTGTCCATATGTTTGTTCTCTACATCTGTGTCTCAACTTCTGCCCTCCAAACCGGTTCATCTGTACTATTTTTCTAGGTTCCACATACATGTGTTAATATACAATATTTGTTTTTCTTTTTCTGACTTATTTCACTCTGTATGACAGTCTCTAGGTCCATCCACGTACTCCTGTTTCATGGATGCAGTATCTTTTACTTCTCTGGGAATACTTTTTCCCTTTGATTTCTTTTGCTTCCTGCATTTGATCTATTTCTTTGTTTCTTTTTTTAAAAATAATTGTGTTGGTCTGTTTTATATTATAAGTGATCTTTAAAAAACCGATGATTCTTTTCTGTCCATTTATATTGAAAGTAAGGCACATAAAATCTTATTGAAAGTCCAACACATGAGGTCAAGGCTTATTGAGTGGTGAGCTTCACTCTTAGGCAATTTTCTTGCAGAATTTCTAATTGTCCAGCAATCGTAGTCTTTTTACTTGGGCTTATCAGTCTCCTGAGGAGTTTCTGTATGCTCCAGTCTCTTGCCCGTGGGTATAAGCCTGGCTTCTGGGCTTCAGGGAGTTGAGGAAAAGAAAGGTTTTGGACTCTCATTTCAGCATTTTTAGCTTTGCACACTTCCCTCGGCTATACCTGGTACCCCTGAATCCAGCATTCACTGCCCTCAGTGATAAACTTCCAGTCTTCTGTGGCCATGGGGTGAGTGAAGAGGGAAGAGTAATTATGTCATTTTGGCTACAGGAGGTGCCCTAGGAGTCTAACTGCTTCTTTCACACATATACACCTTTAATCAGTCCTTCTAGTCTTCGATCCACTATATCTCCAACTTCAAAGATATCTAGCATTTCTAATTCCTGGTTTCTATTCCATTAGGGTTTGACCAGGAAATAGAGCTAGGCTTAGGCTTAGGGTTAAATGAGAGAATTTTATATATTCTCTCTCTCTCTCTCTCTCTCTCTCTCTCTCTCTCTCTCTCCATCTGTATTAATCTCACCTTACCTAATGATTTGACAGTTGCCTTCCTTTTGCTCCCAGACACGTGTATAGATCCCTAGGTCTCGCCCTAGCATTTTAGGAATCCTCTTCCACATACAACATTAATGGGAATGTTGTAGATCCAATCTCTTTGTCAGCATGTTGCTTAATTCCATTCCTACTGGAGAGGTAGTGCCTGTGTCCTCTGGGCTCTCTCAGGCCTGAAGCTTGCTCAAATCCATAGCTCCAGATGGGAGTGAGCAGCAGGCATTTCCTCCCCTTTTTCATAGGTGGGAAAACCCTATATATCCATCCTTGTCCTAGCTCCCTATCTTGGGTTGTGACTTGTTTTATTTCAGTCACTCTGCAGAAGCTGAATCTTCAGCCCCACTCCAGACTCAGAGCTCAGGAGCCTTATGACTACAGCCCCTCTCACTCATATGTGTCTTTGTTCCACTCCTCATTCAAGAAAGATATTCTTTTTCTCCCTTTATTCCTGGAAATATCTTTTTATGTATATCTATCTATCTATCTACACACATTTATTCTATATATGTATATATTTATTGTATATATATTTATTTATTTTAGTTTTTCCCTATCACTTCTATTTATTTGGAGCAGAGGAACAAAGTATGAATTCAATACACCATCATCACAGAAAGTCTAAATATTGATTCATCAAAAATTAACTAGATGTCAGCAACAAAAACAAAAGCCAACAACCAAAGGAAAATCCATGCCCTTTCACCTGGTTGATTGAGTCTGATTTGGATCGATTAACCAGGATACTGTATATGACTGTACTTGAAATACGCAAAGCCCCTCACAAATCTTAATTATTTATTTTATGTTTAGGTGTCCATGTCACCCCATTAGGAAATTCTCTTAAGACCTGCCTCACACCACCTCTATTTTTACTGATGTCCCAAACATAAAAGATGAACTTCTAAAGACCTGGGATTTCTCTCTGTCTTAGACATATTCCCTGAACTTCCAACACAAACAGAAAAGCATTTTCCTGTCTCTGGAGTCCTTAAGCAATGTTTGGCCAAGAGACACATGAGATGAGGGTTAGAAGTGTGTTCTCAGCAGGCTGGGTGAGTAGAATGGCCTCCTTCCTGCACAAGCTCTCCAGCCCGGGCCCACTGCCAAGAGCACAGAAGTTCACCAGAAAGACAAACAGTGAGAAGTTCACCAAACACTTGGACTTTAATTTGCTTCTTGAAATGTCAGGTTATTTTCTTTCTTTCTGGCAGAAATTGTTGTGCCTTCTCTAACCTCACAGTCCTACTCCTGGTAGCAGTTTTCCCAGAACTTAATTAGTTCAATTCAATAAATATTTACTGAAGTGTGCCAGGCAGTGTTAGGTACTGGGAGTGTGATGATGAATACAGCACAGTTCTTGTGCTTAAGCCCTCACAGTCTGATGTCGGGAGTGGGGGAGGACAAACAGGACTGTGAATCAAGAGAATTAGTACAGGTGGCAAACCTTTGTGCTTGGAGCTTTAGCTGTGGCGTCCAGCTGCCCAGGTTCACATCTGCAGGAGTTGTTATTCACTGTGAGGCTGTGAACAGTTAGTCAGCCTCTCTGTGCTTCAGTTCCCTCATCTGTATAAAGGACATGATAACAGTATCACGTAGTGTATATATGTACAGGCATAATATGTACACACATATACATTCAGGATTTATTATGGTGCTTATATATATATATTGTACATATGTTTTGTATACACTCACACTCACAGATATATGTATATGTATATGTATATATGCTGTATCTATATATATATTTTATCTATATCTAGCTATATCTGTCTACATGTATATGTATATATGTTGCAGTCTGTATATATGTGTGCTGTATGTGTGTATGTATATTATATTCTGTATGTTCTGTATGTAAATATACTGGTATTATAATATGTTTATATGGTTATGTATTACATCAATATATATTAAATGTATATAATTGAGCCTGCCAAACAAGAAGCACTCCATAAATGTAAAACTGGATTATTATGGACATTTTAACTATGGAAAATGAAGGAGAGAGATTAAACTAATAATGGATGGAACATGGTCTTTAGAGTTAGACAAGTCTTGGTTTAAAACCTTGCTCAACATCTTATAACCTAGAGTAACCTTGTATGTGAAGTCCTTAGGTCATTTCAAAATCAATGCTCAAAAAGAACTGCTGTTATTATTATTATTCCTTAATTAGGTTGAAATAATTAGGTTTCCCCAGCTCAAAAATAATGATTACTATATTCATATTGATATAGAACAATTGTTCTTCTTATTGTTGAAAATAAGAAATATATCATTTCTAGCACAAAGGAGTCCATTATAGGTAATCAGTAAATGGTGATCATTTAAAATATGATTATCGTCTCCAACCATGTATTTTTGGTGTAAAGTGTCTCTTATGGGGCAGAGAAGACTAAGTTTCCACCCAAATTTTCCACTCTTCCTTCTATAGGTTAGAGTTATATCTGGGAAAAAAGTTGCCAAACCAGGGACTACATCTCCTTCCCTTTTGGGCCAAGTACCTGGTTCTCATAGTAGAATATGAAAATAAGTTATGGTAAAGGTGATTAGGTAAAGGTGATTAGAAAGTATGGCTTTTCTCCCCTCTCTTTCCTTTCTACTAGCTGGAAGCAGAGGACTCTGAGATATTAAGAAGTGACAGAACTGTAAGATGCAAAATTCCTGTGTTCCTGAATCACCATGTGGAGGAAAGTTATCTACTGATCAGGAACACCCACATTGGATTCTTACCTGAGAAATAAATGAACTTCCATTGTGTTAAGCCAATTTGAGGGTCTATTTGTTAAAGCATCTAGTATTATCCTAATAAAATGGAATATGCTAAATGTTGAAAGTACCAGGGATGAACTACAGTTAGGTAAATTTTAGAACACTACCAAAATTAGGCCATTATAAAGGTCCATTTAAAATGTTGAGGGAATTTAAAAAGAGTGAGAGGCTCAGCCGCCACACCAGAGGCAAGTGTTGTGCTCCAGGTGCCGCAATCCCAAGGACACGGCTTCTCTGACACTTCTGGCCAGGGGTAATCGGCGACATCCATGGGAGGAGTGGCTGTAGCCACCTCGGCTCCTCAGGGTACTCAGGTCCTTCCCATAACCTCACTGAGAGCCTGTCCCGGCCACGGGGACGCCTCTTTCATCATCCCTCCGAGGCTCGCGGGACCAACGGATGGCCGCAGTGACAGAGGACCAGACTGCGGGCAGCAGCAAGAGACCTTCAAGATAGTGGAGGAGTAAGACATGGAGATCACCTTCCTCCCCACAGGTACATGAGAAATACATCTACCTGTGGAAAAACTGCCACAGAACACCTACTGAATGCTGGCAGAAGACCTCAGACTTCCCAAAAGATTATATATATATATATATACTTTTTTTCCCCTTTTTCTCTTTTTGTGATTGTGTATGTGTATGCTTCTTTGTGTGATTTTGTGTGGGTAGTTTTGCTTTTACCATTTGTCCTAGGGTTCTGTCTGCTTTTTTTTTTCTTTTAGTATAGTTTTTAGTGCTTGTTATCATTGGTGGTTTTGTTTTTTGGTTTGGTGGTTCTCTTCTTTCTTTCTTTCTTTTTTTTAAAGAGTGTACATGTATATGCTTCTTTGTGGGATTTTTGTCTGTATAGCTTTGCTTTTACCATTTGTCCTAGGGTTCTGTCTGTCCTTTTTTTTTTTTTATTTTTTTGGTATAGTTTTTAGTGTTTGTTATCATTGGTGGATTTGGTTTTTGGTTTGGTCACTCTCTTTTTTCTTTCTTTATAAGTTTTTAAATTTTTAATATTTTTAATTTTAATAACTTTATTTTATTATTTTTTTCTTTCTTTTTTTTCTTCCTTTTCTTCTGAATTGTGTGGCTGACAAGGTCTTGGTGACAAGGTCGCCTGAGTTGTGTGGCTGACAGGTGACCAGGTGTCAGGCCTATGCCTCTGAGGTGGGAGAGCCAAGTTTAGGACATTGGTCCACCAGAGACCTCCCAGCTCCACATAATATCACACGGCGAAGGTTCTCACAGAGATCTCCATCTCAACGCTAAGATCCAGCTCCACTCAACGACCAGCAAGCTACACTACTGGGCACCCTATGACAAACAATTTGAAAGACAGGAACACAATCCCACCCATTAGCAGATAGGCTGCCTAAAATCATAATAAGGTCACAGACACCCCCAAACACACCACTGGATGTGATCCTGCCCACCAGAAAGACAACATCCAGCCCCATCCACCAGAACACAGGTGCCAGTCCCCACCACCAGGAAGCCTACACAACCCACTGAACCAACTTTACCCACTGGGGGCAGACAACAAAAACAATGGGAACTATGAACCTGCAGCCTGCAAAAAGGAGACCCCAAATAAAGTAAGTTAAGCAAAATGAGAAGACAGAGAAACACACAGCATATGAAGGAGCAAGGTAAAAACCCACCAGATCAAACAAGTGAAGAGAAATAGGCAGTCTACCTGAAAAAGAATTCAGAGTAATGACAGGAAAGATGATCCAAAATCTTGGAAATAGAATGGAGAAAATACAAGAAATGTTTAACAAGTACCTAGAAGAACTAAAGAGCAAACAAGCAATGATGAACAACACAATAAATGAAATTTAAAATTCACTAGAAGGAATCGATAGCAGAAAAACTGAGGCAGAAGAACGGATAAGTGACCTGAAAGATAAAATAGTGGAAATAACTACTGCAGAGCAGACTAAAGAAAAAAGAATGAAAAGAATTGAGGACAGTCTCAGAGACCTCTGGGACAACATTAAATGCACCAACATTCGAATTACCGGGATCCCAGAAGAAGAAGAGAAAAAGAAAGGGTCTGAGAAAATATTTGAAGGGATTATAGTTGAAAACGTCCATAATATGGGAAAGGAAATAGTCAGTCATGTCCAGGAAGTGCAGAGAGTCCCATACAGGATAAATCCAAGGAGAAACATGGCAAGACACATATTAATCGAACTATCAAAAATTAAATACAAAGAAAAAATATTAAAAGCAGCAAGGAAAAACAACAAATAACATACAAGGGAATTCCCATAAGGTTAACAGCTGATCTTTCAGCAGAAACTCTGCAAGCCAGAAGGAAGTGGCAGTACATATTTAAAGTGATGAAAGGGAAAAACCTACAACCAAGATTACTCTACCCGGCAAGGATCTCACTCAGATTCGTTGGAGAAATTAAAACCTTTACAGACAAGCAAAAGCTGAGAGAATTCAGCACCACCAAACCAGCTTTACAACAAATGCTAAAGGAACTTCTCTAGGCAGGAAACACAAGAAGGAAAAGATCTACAATAACAAACCCAAAACAATTAAGAAAATGGTAATATGAACATACATATCGGGAACTACCTTAAATGTAAATGGATTAAATTCTCCAACCAAAAGACATAGACTGGCTGAATACTAGCAAACAGCATCCAAGAGCACATTAAAAGGATCATAAACCATGATAAAGTGGGGTTTATCCTAGGAATGCAAGTATTCTTCAATATACACAAATCAGTCAATGTGATACACCATATTAACAACTTGAAGGAGAAAAGCCATATGATCATCTCAATAGTTGCAGAAAAACTTTTGACAAAATTCAACACCCATTTATGATAAAAACCTGCCAGAAAGTAGGCATAGAGGGAACTTACCTCAACATAATAAAGGCCATATATGACAAACCCACAGCCAACATTGTTCTCAATGCTGAAAAACTGAAACCATTTCCTCTAAGATCAGGAATAAGACAAGATTGTCCACTCTCACCACTATTATTCAACATAGTTTCAGAAGTTTTAGCCACAGCAATCAGAGAAGAAAAAGAAATAAAAGGAATCCAAATCAGAAAAGAAGAAATAAAGCTGTCACTGTTTGCAGATGACATGATAGTATACATAGGGAATCCTAAGATGCTACCAGAAAACTACTAGAGCTAATCAATGAATTTGGTAAAGTTGCAGGATACAAAATTAATGCACAGAAACCTCTTGCATTCCTATACACCAATGATGAAAAATCTGAAAGAGAAATTAAGGAAACACTCCCATTTACCACTGAAGCAAAAAGAATAAAATATCTAGGAATAAACCTACCTAAGGAGACAAAAGACCTGTATGCAGAAAACTATAAGACACTGATGAAAGAAACTAAAGATGATACAAATAGATGGAGAGATATACCATGTTCTTGGATTGGAAGAATCAACATTGTGAAAATGGCTATACTACGCATAGCAATCTCCAGATTCAATGCAATCCCTATCAAACTACCAATGGCATTTTTCTCTGAACTAGAACAAAAAAATTTCAATTTGTATGGAAACAGAAAATACCCCAAATAGCCAAAGTAATCTTGACAAAGAGAAAAGGAGCTGGAGGAATCAGGCTCCCAGACTTCAGACAATACTACAAAGCTACAGTAATCAAGATTGTATGGTACTGGCACAAAAACAGACACATAGATCAATGGAACAGGATAGAAATCCGAGAGATGAACCTATACACATATGGTCACCTTATTTTTGATAAAGGAGGCTAGAATATACAATGGAGAAAAGACAGCCTCTTCAATAAGTGGTGTTAGGAAAACTGGACAGCTAAATGTAAAAGAATGAAATTAGAATGCTCCCTAACACCATACACAAAAATAAACTCAAAATGGATTAAAGACCTAAATGTAAGTCCAGACACTATAAAACTCTTAGAGGAAAACATAGGCAGATCACACTATGACATAAATCACAGCAAGATCATTTTTTACCCACCTCCTAGAGAAATGGAAATAGAAACAAAAGTAAACACATGGAACCTAATGAAACTTAAAAGCTTTTGCACAGCAAAGGAAACCTTAATCAAGATGAAAAGACAACCCTCAAAATGGTAGAAAATATTTGCAAATGAAGCAGCTGACAAAGTATCAATCTCCAAAATTTACAAGCAGCTCATGCACCTTAATATCAAAAAACCAAACAACCCAATCCAAAAATGGGCAGAAGACCTAAACAGACATTTCTCTAAAGAAGATATACAGATTGCCAACAAACACATGAAAGGATGCTCAACATCACTAATCATCAGAGAAATGGACATCAAAACTACCATGAGGTATCACCTCACACAAGTCAGAATGGCCATCATCAAAATATCTACAAGCAGTAAATGCTGGAGAGGGTGTAGAGAAAAGGGAACACTCTTGCACTGTTGGTGGGAATGTAAATTGATACAGCCACTACGGAGAACAGTATGGATGTTCCTTAAAAACTAAAAATAGAACTACCATATGACCCAGCAATCCAACTACTGGGCATATACCCTGAGAAAACCATAATTCAAATAGATTCATGTACCACAATGTTCTTTGCAGCTCTATTTACAATAGCCAGGACATGGAAGCAACCTAAGTGTCCATCGACAGATGAGTGGATAAAGAAGATGTGGCACATATATACAATGGAATATTACTCAGCCATAAAAAGAAATGAAATTGAGTTATTTGTGGTGAGGTGGATGGACCTAGAGTCTGTCATACAGAGTGAAGTAAGTCAGAAAGAGAAAAACAAATACAGTATGCTAACACATATATGTGGAATCTAAAAAACAAAATGGTTCTGATGAACCTAGGGGCAGGACAGGAATAAAGACACAGATGTCTTTAGTCCGTGGGGAGGGAGAGGGGTAGGCTGGGATGAAGTGAGAGAGTGGCGTGGACATATATACACTACTAAATGTAAAATAGATAGTGGGAAGCAGCCGCATAGCACAGGGAGATCAGCTCAGTGCTTTGTGACCACCTAGAATGGTGGGACAGGGAGGGTGGGAGGGAGAAGGAAGAGGGAGGAGATGTGGGGATATATGTATATGTATAGCTGATTCACTTTGTTATAAAGCAGAAACTAACACACCATTGTAAAGCAATTATACTCCAATAAAGATGTTAAATAAATAAATAAATAAATAAATAAAAGAGAGAGAGAGAGAGAGAGAGAGAGAGAGAGGGGACCAGAAGAGGTATCATCAAAGATAAGAGCTTTGCCTGGAACTTGAAGAATTTGGACATTTAGCAAATCTGGGTGAGGTATTTACTGGAGGTAGAAGAAGCCAGAGAAATGTAAGGATAATGTTTAGTAGAGAGAGATTACCTCCTTTAAACTTGCATGCAGAGAGTACAAAGTGGAGTCAAGAAAATTAAAGATAAGAAGGTGGATAGAATCCAAATTTTGAGGATAAATTGGAATGAAAAACAACTGTCTGTCTACTTTATTCTACCAGCAATGGAGAATTATTGATAGGTTTTGAGTAGAGGAAGGGATATGATCAGATTGCACTTAGATGACATTTATCTGGAAGTTCTGCAAAAGATGGTCATGAAGAGAGAGTAACTGAAAACAGGGAAGTTAATTAGGTGAGAAATGTAATCATCTATGGGAGGAGTCACCAGGATTTGAGCTAGAAAATGGTGATGGAAATGGAGTATATGAGATGAAAGCAAAATATATTATGGAGATAAGATAATAGATACTGTCAATTGATTAGATTTGTGGAGCAAAGAAACAACAAATATAGAGTCAGGTTTGTTAACTTAGGTGACTGGGAGGATGATGGTGACATTAATATAAGGGAGGAAGGGAGGATGAGTATGGAGGAGGAAATGGGGGAGAGTTCAATTTATTTTGGATGTTAGTAATAGGATATTTGTGTGGGATAGACTGTTGATGTTGACCAACAGGTGGTTCTTGTTTATGGACTAGTGTTGAGGAAGGAGCCTCAGTCACATCAGTAATGTTTCCTGTAAGAGGCGGATTTATAATGACTATTTGAATGGGGATGTCGGATACTGATTGGTGAGCTAAAGAAACTAGAGACACAGTGTCTTACCTCAGGCTACTGTAACAAAAAATCATAGACTGCATAGTTTAAACAACAGACTATCTTTTTTTTTTCAGTTTTGGAGGTCAGGGTCCATGATCAAGGTGCCAGCCAGTTTGGTGTCTGATGAGAGTGGTCTCCTTGGGTTGCAGGCAGCTACCTGCTCACTATGTCCTGACAAGAGGAAAGAGAGAGCAAGATCTCTGTTATCTCTTCTTATAAGGGCACTGATCTCATTCATGCAGGCTCCACTCTCATGACCTAATTACATCCAAAGACCTCATCTCCAAATACCATCACACTGCAGGTTAGGACTTCAACATATGATTTTGGGGGGACATAAACACTCAGTCCTTAATGCATAGGTATTCAAGTCAAGGAGAAAGTAGCTAAAGTCAGGGTAGAGAAAATTCTTAAAGAAGTTTAATCAGAAAAGGCAAAAGTGATTGAAGCTGAAAATTTTTAGTCATTTCCATAATATGAAGAGAAAGAGAAACATTTAATCTAATTGATCATTGAGGAGAAGCCAGGAATGTGGAAATGCTACCTGTCTTTTTTTTTTTTTTTTTTTTCGGTACGCGGTCTTTTCACTGTTGTGGCCTCTTCCGTTGCGGAGCACAGGCTCCGGACGCACTTTTTTTGCGGTACGCTGGCATCTCACTGTTGTGATTTCTCCCGTTGCGGAGCACAGGCTCCAGACACGTAGGCTCAGCGGCCATGGCTCACAGGCCTAGCCACTCCGTAGCATGTGGGATCTTCCCAGACCGGTGCATGAACCCATGTCCCCTGCATTGGCAGGCGGACACTCAACCACTGCGCCACCAGGGAAGCCCCTAACTTTTGAAAGTATCTGTCATGGCAAGATTTGAAATTTGGCTTTACATTAATATCCCATGAATGAAAAAAAAAAACAATTCTGAGGCTTTCAATACAAATATTAGTTTAACTGATTTATAAAGTTTATTTGGCATGGTCTCCTTGCTGAAGATGGTTGTTTCTCTTATTCAGTTCACTTTTGACCTGAGTCTATTTAGACTTTGTTTGAACATTGAATCTGTGGATTAAAGGAATTATAGACCTAGATGAGCCCCTAGAGATGATTTTAGAGTCCTGTTTTTCAAACTGTATTCCTAGGAACCCCAGGGATGAAGAGGGTGTGTATCACTGTTTACCTTAGATGTGAGAGTTGTGAGTGCCTGAGTGGGAATAGACACCTTCCATATTACCCCCACCCCACTCTTCAACCAGCCAGATCCACGTGGATTCTGTGTTATATATTGGGTTGGCCAAAAAGTTCATTTGGGATTTTCTGTAAGATGATATAGAAAAACCTGAATGATCTTTTTGGCCAACCCAATATTAGGCTTCTAAGATGCCATTTGAAGAAAGGATTTCATGCCTCTATGTCTACACTAATGTGAAAAGCAATGTTCGAGATCGAGATCAAGGGTCTGTAAACTTGGTCTGTAAAGGGCCAGATGATAAATATTTAAAAAGTTGAAGTCCATACTGTCTCTGTTACAGCTATTCAACCACTGTAGCAGAAAAGCTATTATAGACAATACAGAAAGAAATGAGCATGGCTGTGTTCCGATAAAACTTTATTTGCAAAAACATGTGTTGGATTTGCTTATAGACCCTGATCTCTAGCAACCCTCCACTCATTTTACATGTTAAGAAATACAGGTAGAGTGAGATTAAAAGACTTACTTAAGGTAATATAACAGTAGTTGTTATGAGAATGAAACCTCAGGCTCCTCATTCATTTCAGTCACTCTCTACTCCACCCCATCCATACGCAGTGTTTCTCAAAATTCCTCAACATGATGTTCTGTTCACATTCTCACATTCTGTAAGATTCAGTTAATTATATATCCTTGTTGTGTACTCTCTTCACAAACAGAATGCTTTGCAGGTATTGTCTCTTTTAATGTTTGCAACAACCCTATAATGCAGATATTATTCTCCATTTTATAAAGAAGAAAATGGAAGTTTAGAGACTTGCCACATGTCACAATTTTAATTGACTTCTGAATAATCCTTTTTGGCTCAGGCCACTCACCTTAGAATTATCACCTACTCCTCCCTTCCTCTTGGACACCACAGTCAATCAATCAGGAATTTGGCTCTGGCCTTCAAAATAGGTTCAGAATCCAGCCACCTCTCATCACCTCCACGATTACCATCTTGGCCTCATCTACTGTCATCTCTCCCCGGGATAACTTCAATGATCTCCTGGCAGTTCCCCCTGCCTCTAGCTTTGTACATTTAAGGTTTATTCCCACCATGGCAGCTGGAGTGTTCGTGTTGAAACATGAGACAGATAATGGCAATTCTCTGCTGAAACCCTGCCGTGGCTACCCATGTCACTCAATAAAGGCAGAAATCCTACTGTGGTCATTGGCCCTGTATAATCTGCCCAGTCTTAACTCTCTTCCTCCTCTCCCCTCTCTCTTGGTACCTAAACTTGTGGGCTCCCTTACTGTTCCTGGACATATCTGGCTGGGCCCTGCATTAGGGCCTTGTCTCTATCTGTTCCCCTACCGGCATTGCTTCCCCTCCTCCACCCCATATCCACATGGTCGCCCACCTACTCACCCTCTTCTGGTTTCTGCTTACATGCCATCTTCTCAGTAGGTCTAGCTTGAAAACCTTATTTAATACTGCATTCTAAACTTCCTTGCCACATATTTTCCAAGCCATTAACCCAGTTCTATGTTTTCTTTTTCCCATAGCGTTTACCAGCTTCTAATATACTATATGATTTATTTATTATGCTTCTTGTTCATTGTCTTACTCTCTCTCAGTCCCCAACCAATGTCCTTGACTGTAGAGGGATCTATATTTGGTCAAACTTTGTTTCCTAGTGCTTTGAGCAGTGCTGGGCACTTAGTAGGCACTGAATAAATATTTATTGAATGAATGAATGAAACTTTCTTATTTCAAAGCCAGGTTCTTAATAACTAAATTATATTCTAAAGGAGTAAGACTTAAATGAGGGAATGAATGAACAAAATGAGTGACTCTTCTACTAGTTTGAGAGTTCACTGAGAGACCTTGTGTTGTATGTGAGCATGTCTGGCTCAAAGAAGGTACTTAGTGACTGCTTGCAGAAGTAATGTGTATCCTGCAGCACCAATTCTGACATTTGGTAGCCCTGTTACCCTGTAAAATACTTCCCTCCTGTTTTGCCCCATCATGACCACAATTACTTCTCTTAGCCAAAAAAGCCCTTTCTCCCTTGGCTGAGATTCAGACCCTGCTGCTATCAGCCAGAATGGGCAACAAAAAGGAGCTTCAGAGGGAAGGACAACAGTCACTTTCTTTCAGCAGGCTTCCTCCCAGGCTGTTTAAGCCTCTCTCCATGTCCTCTGTTTTAAAGCTTTTTGCTTTTTTGCTTTGCAGGATTCTAACTGACAGCCCAAAGAGGTGACTCTGGCTGGAAAGTATAAGAGTGGGAGAATCCTGGGGAATCCCTTCCTCAGGAAATACTGAAAATTCTTGTATTTTATATTCCAGAGCCCAGATATTGGGGCAAAATCAAAGAAAATAGCAATTTGGTACTTATAAAACAGCAATTCTGTGGCAGCAAATTTGTCTATGGCACGTTCAGTCTGAAGACAAAGCCCTGATAACTCCTTCTAATGCTCTTGCACCCCAACCTCCAACATTAAGTTTTTTCATGTCAACACATCCTGAGTGTCAGAAAATTACAGGAACCAGCTCTGCCACTTAGGAACTGTGTCATCTTAGGCAAGTCACTTAGTTTTTCTGAGCTTCATTATATTTCCTGTAAAATGGAAATATTAAATCCAGAACATCATGAGAAAAAAACCAAGATACTGTGTTATTTGTGAAATGCTTTCTGATTTTCTTTAACAGTTAATTTCTATATATGTGACAAAATCTCATAGCTCTACACACACACACACACACACACACACACACACACACACACAGAATACATCTAAAAATTGATGAAATCTGAATAAGATCTGTAGTTGAAACTGACCAATGTCAATTTATCGGTTTTGATGATGAATATAAGATATATAGAAGATGTTACCATAGGGGAAAGCTGGGGGGAGGATACACAGAATTCTGCATTATTTGACAATGTCTTGCAAGTCTAAAGTTATTTCAAAGTAAGTTTTTTAAAAAAGTTAATTTCTGCTGCTTTTTGTCCTCTTGAAACACCTTCCAAATGCTTTTAATAGAACATGTCATACTTAGAACTGCTGGATCTGATTCTCTCAAGGACTCCGTGCTGCTTGAGGGTGAAGTTGCTTTCTTATCTGTTCTTATTCACTAGACTAGCATACTTCTTTGGCACAGGTTGGTGTTCACAAATTTTTATTGATTTTTTTTCAGCTCAGAATATCAAAATAAGCAACCTCTCTTCTTAGATACTCTGGTGTTGAAAATCTCTGAAAATATTTAAAGAAAATTAGCTTTTGTTGACAGCCAGTCACTTTATATAAAGTTCTTTTAATTAATCCCCATAGCAATCTTATGAGGTATAAACTATAATTCCCATTTTACAGCTGAGGAACCTGAGCCTCAAAAAGCTAAATCTACTCGCCAAAGATAGGCAGGATGAGGTAGATTAAAGCCCTAAGTCTGTCTGGCTCCGAAGTCCATTTTCCTTCCTTCTTCATTCATGTATTCAAAAATGTTTATAGATCAACCAGTATTTGTCAGGGGGGTCATTCGCAGACCTTAAAATATAGCCACGAACAAACAGAAAGATTGCTCCTATTGTGCGGCTGATATTCAAGTGACGAAATACTGATGATAAAGAGTAAATAAAATTAAGAAAAAAGACAAGTGGACACAAAGGAGAAAGAACAAGGAAGGGAAATTAAGACAGTGGGGACTGAGGGCAATTTGTGGTAGGAAATAGAATGTTCAGGGTAGGCTTCACTGAGAATACAAGATTTGAGCAAGGTTGATACAAGATTTGAGCAATGGAGTTAACTAAGCAGATCTTTGGGTAAAGAGCCTTCTAGGTGGAGGAGCAGCCAGTGCAAAGGCCCCCAGACTGTGGACATGGGCCTGGTGTGTGTGTGGACAGGCAAAGAGGCTGCTTTGATTGGAGCAGAGTAGGCACATGGGGAAGTAGTAGGAGAGGTCAGGGATGGAATGCAGATCATAGTGGACCACAGAGGTCATTGCAAGGACTTGTGAGGAGTTTGGTTTTGCTCTGAGACAGGAACTACTGCAGGGTTTTGAGCAAAGGAGTGACATAAGCTCACACCTTTATGGGCTCTCTCTGGCTGCCTTGTGGAGCCTAGACTAAGCTGAAGGAGTCAAGATCAGAAGCAGGAGACCAAATGAGAGGCTGTTGCAGTATTCCAGGCTAGAAGTGGCAGTGGCTTCGAAATGGCAGTTGGAGTTGAGGGCCTACCTTTCTCCTAATACTTCTCTCACCAGATGATGGCCTGTCTTTCACTGGTGTTTACAGAATCTCAGACAGTTGGTTCATTAAGCGCAAGGTGGCCTTTTCTTTCTCCCCCTGTACCATGTGGTTCAGATCCTCACTGTTTCTCCTCCCAGCTTCCCACACATGCACCCTGAAACTGGCACTGCACATCCTAACTCCTTCCTCTGCTCTGGCCCACTGTGTGCCCCGGACCTTGCCACAGTGGCCCCCAGACTCTTTCTTGCCTGCCTGTCCCTGTTGGCTATTGCTATTTTCTCAGACACCTGTTTGCCCTGATTTGTTATATGTTGTGAAACAAAAAGCCTTGCGGTTGCTAATGGATGAACTTGGAAACACAGTGGGACCTCCACCCATCATCCCAATGCTGGGAGGCTGGCAAACTGACTCTCAGTTTCCACTCCTGCCAGCTGAGGATAATCAACACCTGTCTCTTGGGCATGTCGGGTGGCCCAATGGGACAACACGTGGGGAGTTGCGCTGCAACAAGAACATTCCGTAGATAATAGGGAAGAGGAAAGAGACTTTGTTCAATGCACACTGGAGTCAAGCACTTAGTATCCAGTATCTCATGTGATCTTTACAAGGACTCTGTGGGTTGGTGCTAACCTTCCTGCTTCCCAGATGAGAGAGACTCAAGAATAAAGTAGCCAACAATGAGTCTGTTGCCAATTCTATTTTAGGGGTGTGGGCAACCTCCAAAGCAGAAAGAAGGTTCACATCTGTAAAAGACACCAAATCCCTTGTTAAAAAAGTAAAAATGAAATGATAAAAAGGAAAGCTTGATTTCTCAGGCCCGGGCATGATTGAATCAATGAGTCAAACTAGCAAATTCTCCAGTGCCTCTGTCAGTGTCAGCCCTCGTGTGGATGTGGACACCAAGTGAGGGTTTCCCACAGCCTGCTGTGGGTGCTTCTCCTTGGCCTACAGAGGGAAGGGGTGTGTGAATGCTTTCCCATGACACCAAAATGCAGCTAAGCAGAAAGGACACATGGCTTGGGGCTGGAAAGACATTTATGACAACCTGGCAATGGAATCCATTTGGCCCAGTCCAGCTAAGAGTGGCAAGTTGGGACAAGAGTCGTATCTAATGATAAAGAACTCCTTTTCATTGTGTATAGTTGTCTTCCCCACTCCCCACAAGGTGCAGGACTCATGGGCATGTGGATTGTGCCTGGGATGCATAAATGTACTGAGAATGTGGTGCCTAGGTAGCCCTGCCCTGCATGTGTTAATCACCCAGTTAGAAGGCCATTTGGGCTGATTTGTATCTTGTCAGCATTTAAAAAACTGGTAATTTTCTCACCCAGAATGTAATTTTTCCCCTTTGCCAGAATCTGGAAAGGAGGTCAAAGGTGTTGACATCTCCAAAGCCAAGAGCCTTTTATTTCTTCTGCTGCAGGAGTTTTCTGAATGCTGATAGAAGTATGGCTGTGATGGCTAATCGTATGAGTCAACTTGGCGAGGCTACGGTGACTAGTGGCCTTCCAAGCAAAGATTGTGTTTTCCCAAAGAAGGAATTTGGTCTCCAGATTGTAACATAGAAATCCTGTTTGAGTTTACAGCCTTTGAACTCAAGTGGTATTCGAAGGGTGTCTGCTGTTTTACTGCAGACTCGGAAAGGGAGACTCCACACCGTTGCCTACTGGATGTCAAGCTGGTAGGGCTGGGGCTAAGCAGCAAGGCTGCAGTGTCTTTAGCCATTCAGCCTTTTGCAACAGGCTTTTCATTTTGTAGGACAGAACTGATAGAGTACAAAAGAATACGAGTGTTGGAGTCAAAGGGCCCAGGGGTATGTCCATGGTCAGATTCCAGACATTCTGAGAGTTTCAGTCCTTTGAGAACTTTGAATTAAGTTGGGGTGCCCATACTTTTCTCTGTAGAGCACCTCCCCTTTTATTTACTGTTGCCACATGGAATCCATATCTTGATTTTATTCACCAAACATATTGAGTGTATTTACTTTCTATTGGTTTATATTTATTTTATTAATTTATTTTATTTATTTTCATTAAGTGATAGTGTTACATGTATTAATTTATTGTAGCAGGAGATGATCTCATTGTATGATAAAATCCCAATCATTAGCAAAGAGGCAATTTTATAGTTAAATTAGGTGACTTGATATTAATATTGCTATACCTGCTTCTCTTTTTGTCAACTTTTGCCTATTATATGATTTTCCAATCTTTTATTTTTTATTTTATTTGATATATTTATTTTAGGAGTGTGTATTATGATACATGAAGTTGTATTAAAAAAACCTCAGGCTCTGTCCTTTAAGAGAGGAATTTAACTTATTTACATTTTTGTGATTACCAGCATATTTGGCCCATGTGAACATAATTTAATCAATGTAAATTACCCATAAGGATAGCTGAACTATCGAAATAGGTTGGGGACTACAAAAGCTCCCTTTCAGTACTCCTGAAGTCCTTTGGGACTCTAAACTTCCACAATGTTCCTCATTTGTACATATAGATGCTGGAACCCTTATCTGAGTATTCCCTAAAGTGGTACCTAGTCAAGAAGCAGGGTGCAGCTGAATCATGGCCAGGGAGGCTTCCATTTGTATATTTGCAAGCTGCTTCCCTCTTTGCTTCTGCATCTGTCCTGCTTTGCTTTTGGATTTGTCCTTTCAGATTCCTGGCTAAGGAGATGACTGCCTGAGTGATACTATTTTTGTATTACTTTCTAAGACACAGTTAGCTCTGTGAAATCCTGCAGTAGCAATTCACTCACTCATCCATCCATCCATGCATTTATGCATGCATGCATGCATGCAACCATCCTTCCATCCATCTTTCCATCCATCCATCCATCCAACAAATATTTACCAGCATACTTCATCCACCAGCTCTTATTCTGGGTGCTATTAGGAGAGATCACTTAAATGTACAGGTAAACTATTTTGGAGGTCTAGAGAAATTCTACCCTTGGGGACCACAGGGGACAGTTCTAATATCCATTTCCATGGACAGCCTCAGCTCTGCAGACCATAGCTTTGTGTTTGTTCTGGCCTCTTTCTCTGAGCACAGGCCTGTGATCTGCAGTGCCATGGCTGACCACTATTCTCGGCCTTGGCTTCATGTCATTCTGCTCCATCGTGACAGTTCAGGGCCTTGGAGTTCCTCTGAGGGCTCCTGCCGGGGGTTTCAGTCACCTCCTCCTCTCACTCCTCCCTGAAATCGTGTTTCTGACAGTGAGGACTGATGTTGGCCCCTCTCCTCTCTGAGTCTCAGGACTTTTGATCATGGTTGCATTTCTCCAAGTGGATGATTCCTTTTCTTCAGGGGTGGCCCTTTTAAAGAGTAACCCCAGCCTGGAAGCCCATTTGGAGCTGTGGGAGAGGAGCATCCCGTCCTGATGGATGGACATACCTGCAGTCTCCAGAGTGGCTTTGCCCCTGGACCTCACTGCTCATGTTTAGCGCTCGGGCTGAGGCTCTTGCTGCTCAAATATCCCCATGACCCCCTGCACGCTGTGGGTGGTGGCACAAGCCAGGATTCCTTGTCCTTTACTTCTCTCCTGGATGTGATTGCATGTCTCTCCCTTAGGAAAGAGACTGACATGAAAACAAACTGAGAGTAGTGTAAAGAGTTCCGTGAAGAGATAGCTGCAGTGCTCTGAATCACAACCTCCCGAGTCCGAGGTGGTGAGACAGGTGAGGTTAAGCGAAGGCTTTCTAGCAGAGGGACGTGTAATAGGAGGCCTGAGTGGTCGAGGGGGTTAGCGGTAAACTGGAGCGTGGGCAGGAGAATTTCAGGTGGAGTGAACACCTTGAGAGGTGATCAAAAACCTGGAATCAGTCCCCTGAGCCAGGAGCACTGGGTGTGAGGGAGAAAGTGATGTGGGAAGGAAGGAAAGGTAATCGGGGGCTACGACAAAGGAGCTGTTTCTCACTCTCACTCCTGGGATAGTCCCACCCCAATGGGAGGGAAGCACCTGAATCCATAATCCTCTCCTCAAAGAAATGAATCTCCTCCAAGGGGTACTTTCTGATTGGACCCTTGGCAGGTGAGTGAAGCAGATGGACACACTTCAAATCACCTTCCCTTGTCATACTCCACTTCAAGGAACACCAGCCCAGTTCCTGAAAATTCACATTGCAAAATCATGTGGATACTCTCACTTCAATTCTGTAAAAACAACCACGTGAGAAAAAAAGGCTGGAAAGAACTACGTAAAAGGAGGTAATTATGTTAGGATGATGTGTTTGCTGGTGGATATTCTTGCCTCTATATTACGTGGGTTTTGTTTTTTGTTTTTGTTTTTTGGTTTCTTTGGTTTTGTTTTACTAACTTTAAAATTATTGTAAAAAGAATTATACTTGAATTACATTCAAAAAGATCTCCGACAGACATCCTAGGTCTGATTTCTAGGTCATGGCCAGAGAAACTCATCTCCCAGGAGGAATTGGTCTTGGTTTGTAATATATTAGCAGAGGCTCTATTAGGAAATGATAAGGCCACATACTGAGGTCTCTAGGAATATAGGTGATTTCTCTGCCGATGGCAAGGAGTGTTATCCTACATCAGCCTAATGAATTTGCTCTTTTCGCATTTATGGGTCCCGCTAGGGTGTCTCACTTGTGTTGGTTGCTATTTCAGAAAATGGAAGGAAATTCAGCAACACTGTTTGTGATGTGGCTGCAGAATTCCCTGCTGGCTGAGGGTCCCAGAGAGCCCAGCGTACAATACCCTTTGTTTAAGCATCTGCATCTTTCCCTCAAGCAGGCTGTCAGCTCCAGGGAAGCAGTCACCTTCCCTACTCTCACACAAACCAGAAATCGAAGCACAATTTGGCCTCTTTGTCATTTTCAAAAATCAAATCTGCTTAGGGACCAAGTTTCAGCAGCAGATGTTTTTGCTTTATGTTTTATTTAAAGATGTTTAATTTTGAACCTTGTGTATTTCCAATGTGTGTGTGGTTTTTTTGTAGAACAGACTGTACATGTATAAAAAACCACTGATTTATGTGTAACAGTCATTTCATTAACAGTCAGTGCTTTTTAAAAAATTTAAAAGATGAATTAAAATTAATTAAAGATTAATTAAAATCAGATAAATTAAAATTATTATAGTTATTATTTTTATTATTTTACTTAAAATAATAATAACTATATGACAAATATACCAAATATTCCATGGCAAGCTTTTCACCAAATGGTTTACATATAATTTCTCTTTAAGCCTTATCAGAATGTTATGAAGTAGACAGAGAAATTTAATATCCATTTTATGAATGAAGTTTCAGAGGAGTAATGACTTGCCCAAGTTCTCATGTCCAATGAGTAGGAAGCTAAAACTTTAACCCAGGTGTGTTTGATGCTACAGAACATACATGAACTATAATCTATGTGATATTACATGTACATATGTGTATATGTGTGTGTATACCTTTATATCATGTTATCTATATATGACATCTGAACTTTCAAATCATTTTCTCTCTGTCTCTCTCTTTCTGTCTTCTCTCTCGCTTTTCCTCTTCACTCCTTCTGATTGTTGACTAAGCCTGTTGTTCAGAGACATGACCTGCAGATTCTCTGAGCTTCAGCTTCCCTGTCTCATGTGCTGGTTGGTGCCAACAAGAGCTGGTGGTCTGTGTAACCACCAAGGCTGTTGTGAGGATTAAGTTTGAGGATGGATGTGAAAGCCCTTTATGAGCCACAAAGTGTCATAGTCACTCTGTCCTGCGCCTTGGGCTGCAAGTCCTCTGGGATGAGGATCTGTCTTTCAGGAGAGACAGGAAAGTAAGGAAAACAGGAATCACTGCTGAGCCAGTCTCACAGACAAGCAGGATTTAGAAAAGGTCACGTGGGATCCAGCAAAAGTCCAGGAACCAGGATTAGTCACCATCCCAAGGTGGGGGCATCTGTTTTTCCGACTTCAAGATTATGTCATCATAACAACTTCACTGCTCTCTGCCTCTGCTTATGCTGAACCTGCCATTGTTGATTAACTTATTTCTATTCCCGTTTCTCCATTTTATGGCTTTTGCTACCTCATAGCTCACAGCCATCTCTTCAAAGTTGCTCTGCTTTAGGACCACTGTTAAGGACCACTGACTCTTTCTGTAGGTCTCACTCTCAAACAGCCAAGGAAGAAGATTCAGTTTATTAGCATTAGTGTTGTGCTGGTAAATATTTAATAACTGGCTATCTGTAGGAGATTGGGGTGGGAGGAAGTCCTGATTTGTAGAGTTTGTCAATTTCCATGATGCAAATATTCCCACTATTGTTGCTTTCAAGCTACCAACACAATGTCACCTGGCTCCTTGAATCCTGAAAATTGAACATTTGGATCCTATGAGCTAGTACGAGCTAGCTCCTGCCCATCACTTTCATCCCATCTGCCACTGCACAGTTTCTGGTCAGCTTGGGGATTGTCTGTCCTTGAACTGGGTTCCCATCCTGGTCCACTTAACTATGGCCACAGTACCAGGAACATGTGTTGAACCTTTCTCAGAAAGTCCTTGGGTAAGAGGGGGTTTCCAGTGTGTAATAATCTCCAACACAAACATTATTTGTTTAACTCTCATTTTATGGATGTCTCCGAGACCTTAATAAAATAAGAGGAAAACTATAAAAATATAAGTTAGGAATGACTAATGCTGCAAAAGATGTGTAAAAAATATGAAAGGGGAATTCAGAGACAAGAAATGTCACTGCCAGGTGGAAGCAAAAAGGAAGGCTTTTCGGATCCTATAACGTTTGAACTGAGCCTTTCAAGGATGGCAAGACTTAGAGATGTAGAAATAGAGGAGAAGGTGTTCAGGACACAAAGAGCAAGAGCTGGAACAACACATGAACTAAAGAAAGCATGGGATAGGTATGGAGTCAGCACTTCAGTTAATGCAGTAGAAGGTACGTGAAGGGGAGAAGAAGGTGATTGCATTATCAAGGAAAAGCATAGAGGACCTTTGGTGTCAAAATGAGGTGGCTGGAATACACTACACTGCTTTTCTCTGTTGTTATTACCAAATAAAAGTGGGATATAAATTTATTTGTGTATTATCTATACCATTACATGGGTCTATTGGAATAGAATATTGAAAGCTTATGACAATAAGACTCCGCTAAGGTTCTTGACCTTCTCCATCCTTTTAAATGCCTGACCTTATTATTTACATTAATATCTTGCACTAAATAGTGTCAAAAACATGAGGCAGATCATTGGTGAGAATAGACTGGGGTGAATCTGGAGACCTGTGTCTTAGTCTCTGCTTTGTCACCAGTTCGAGGAATGACCTGTGGAAAGTCATCTCTTTGCAAACCTTGGTATCCTCACATCTGACATCTTGCAGGATGGTTACTTGATGGTTGCTTTCCTAGACTTTCTGAGTCTATAATCACATACACATGATCTCTCCAACTTTATTTCGGATAAAGTCATTCATTTTGGGATGCTGGAAAATGGCAAAGAACTCTGTGCCTTTGGCATGTATAACTCTCTTTGGGAGATAGCTAATACTGGAAGCACTGCCAAGGTTCATGTGTGATGGTGGATGAGAACTCCAGTTAATTGAATTTTTTTGTTGTTGTTGTTAAAGTGAAGATTAGCTAGAAAAACCTATATAAACCCTTGCTGTTAGCAATATGTCTCAAGTGTACTAGTTAACTTTTTTTCATCTAAGAAACACAGTTTTTTAAAATAAGAAACCAGGCACATAAGGACTATGTATGTGCCAGCCTCTGAGATAATTACTATAAAACAACATCATATCATCATCATCGTCATCATCGTCATCACCATCACAGCTAACATTTACTGAACATTTATTTTCTGCCAGGTACTGTTCTGAGAGCTTTACATGGATAATTTCAGTCAGTATTCCCAAGAAACATAAAAGCCATACAAACATGTGGTGGGTTGAGTGGTGGTCCCCCAAAAGATATGTCTATGTCCTAATCCCTGGAACCTATGAGTGTGACCTTATTTAGAAAAATGTCTTCATAGATCTAATTGAGTTAAGGGTCTTGAGATGAGGATATCATCTGGATTATCAAGATGGGCCATAAACCAATGAAAAATATCCTTATAAGAGATACGCAGAGGGGAGACAAATAGAGAAGAAGAAAAAATCATATGACATTGGAGGCAGAGGTTGCAGTTGTGTGGCCATGAGTCAGGGAACACCCTGTGCCTCCTTGAGGAGATGACGAACCGATCATTTCCTACAATTTTCAGAGGGAGCATAGCCCTCTTGGCACCTTAATATCGGATATCAAGCCTTCAGAACTGTAAGAGTATAAATGTCTGTTGTTTTAAGCCACTGAGTTTGTGGTAATGTGTTACAACAGCCAAAAGAAACTAATACACACTTTTTAACAAAGATGAAATCAAAGCTTAAAAAGGTCGATTGAACTTACCTAAGATCCCATAGTTGGTAAATGATATTACACGAGATTAACTCAGGCAGCTTTAGAATTTGCTTTCAACCTTACTAGAATATTGCATCTCAAAACTCTATCATCATGGAGATATATAAACTACCAGTTACATTACACTCTGAAATGTTCTTTGAAAACAAGAGGCAAACATAAAGGGCTATAGGAGCACATGAGGGACATATAACCCAGCTTTTGGGGAGTGAGTATCAGGGAAATTATCCCAGAGGAGATGATGGATATTGGGCTGCTTTTTAATGATGAACATACTTTTCCAGATTATAAAGTGGGGTAAATTTTCCAAGCAGAGAGATCAACCACAGAGGGTGAGAAAGAGCAAAGCACCTTTAGGGAATTTCAGTAGTTAGACACGGCCCAAGGAGTTCTGAAAGAAAGATGAGAGGTGTGATAGAAGAACAAGGTGGAGAATAGCTGATGGTGGGCCTTACGTGCCAGGCCAGAGATTGTAGATGCCTCAGGCTGTTGGAGAGTTTGGATGACTTGGTGCGGGTGATTCCACGATCAGATCCATCTCTTACAGACTCACAGTGGAAAGCACCCTGGAGGATAGAATAGCGTGGGTTGAGAGCAGAGGCAGACTATCCTATGGCAATAAATAGGATGTGTGTTAGAGTACTGGAGATGGTGATGGAGGAAAGAAAGCACATTTAACAGATTATTCGGAGGTGACGTGAGTAGGTTTCAGTGACTAATAGGATGTAAAAGGCAAGAGGAAAGAGGATCATGGGCTGCCTTGCAGGTTTCAGGTTTGGGGAACTGCTCATACAAGAAATAAAGGAGGTACACAACTGGGGGTAGAGGCAGGGGTGGAGCTGGAGATAGTGAGTGTGAATAAGTATTTCACTGATGGCTGAGGTCCTCTCCATCAGGGTTTTTATCATGAATGTGTGAACATCTCCATATGATCATAGCTTTGGAATTACATTGTAGTACACATGGAATTTACAATGTACTCCAAGAGAAGGATGAAGAAGGGAACTAACATTGACTACCTACTACAGGTTGGGTGTCTAACTTACATTATCTTACATTATCCCAAAATAAGACTTCCATATAAGTGTTATCCATATTTGATAAATGAGGACGCCAATTAAGATATATGGCGATATATGTATATGTATAGCTGACTCACTTTGTTATAAAGCAGAAACTAACACACCATTGTAAAGCAATTATACTCCAATAAAGATGTTAAAAAAATAAAATGTTAAAATTATAAAGTAACTGGACCAATGTCACAGGGTTAGTAAATGTCTGGGGAGCTCTGAGTTTAGACCCCTTCTTCGTTTTTTGCTGCCTTTTGGACATAGAGGCAGAATGCTCTTTGACTCACACCTTCCCCATTTATTAGTCTGACCTTTGGAAATTTGCTTAACCACTCTATGCCTCAATTTTAGCAGCTGTCAAAAGGGGATAAAAATAAAGGTGCTTGCTCTCCCTAACTCAAGTTAAAGTCTATGAGTGAAATCTCTGCAAATGGTAAAAGCCTAGAAGAATAGTAACTGGTTATGTGAGTAGCCTAGACTTTTCCAAAAAAAATTTTTTTTGAGGTAATTCCTGACTTCAGCAAGTTTTCTTGTGAATTTCTAATTCTTCTCTAAAAGTCTACTAGCATAAGTTTTTAGTTAACAGAGTTTTAAAAATCAGGGCTTATTTAAACATTCATATCCAAATCACTTCAAGCAGTTTCTAAACGTGCTCCTGTGAAAATCCTATAAAAACTCATTCCATTGATAATGGCTTTTTGTTGGCTGTGTGAACACCAGACCTATCGCTTTGTCTCATGAAAGGTGTCCAGAGACAGACACACCTTACGTTATACTTGGAGGTGTTATTAGAAGAAACTTCCAGCACCTCAACTGAGCAAGACAGGTTTGGTTCCTTTCGGAATGTAAGTGCCTAGTAAGTGTAGATTGATTCTCAGTAATTCTGCAAACTCCAGGATCTAGCACAGCCTTGTGTCTTCAACATAGAAACTAGGTGTTTACTATGCAGTTTCCTCAGCTCTACAGCAATAGGGTGGTATTTGTTCATCCCTAACCTCTACCAATTCTAAGACTGATTTTGTTGTTGTTGTTGTTGTTGTTTTTTGGCCTGGGAAAACCCAGAATACAAAAAGGAAGAGAAATGTAAAAAACAGCCAAACAGCCAGAGATAGAAGCTGGTAGCACTTTACAAAGGCATGGGTTTTTATGTGTGTGTGATGTAAAGTAACATCATCTTCTGTTATATCTTTGAAAACTGGGGTGAAGAGGTAACAGAGCAGAGAGGTCAAGAAGACAGTTATATAATTAGCAGAACAAATCTCTTTTCTCAGAAGAGAGAAACTGTCTCAACTGGACCACTCTGCTGAAGCCTCTATGAGGATGATGAAGATAGGGCACAGTGGGAGGAAAATTAGCCTGGGAAATCAGGATCCTTTTTGTTTTTTGTTCTTAAGCTTGTTGGCACTGGGTTTTTATTACATGCAACTGAAAGATCCCTGTGACTGCACCAGTGGCTGTGTAGAGCAGAGGATTGGGGAAAATAGAGTATATTCACACTCTACTAGAAAAAGGAATCTTAATCCTAATGCCATGGAATGGGTCATCTCAATCTTTTAAATAATTCTAATTGGATATTTTTGGGCCAATTGCCCAAATGAGCCAATCATTGAGGCCAGGGTGGTAGAATCCTCATATTAGCTAGGCCTGGGTTATTTGTTCACTTCGGAAGCCAGGGTAAAGGAGTGGTCAACTCTTATCTATCAGTCTTAGCGTTAAGGACACTGCAATATCCAAGACATTTCTGTGGTTTCTGCCAGGTGCTCCCCCATTCACTGTCTCTCACCTGAAATCCCATCCTATTCACTTCCATGCCAGTGTAGACTCTTTGTGACTGAGGACTCACTTCCCCTGTCATCTGCTCTAAGGCACCTTCCTGGGCAGCTCTTACTTGTAAAGGCTGTTTTCTCTGATATGGCACATGCTTTACATATCACCAGTTCACCACAGCTCACTGAGCCTGAATCTCATTCAATCCCTTTTCCAGGCCATTTTTCTCCCGTAACGTATCTCGCCTTTCTTCCTTCTCTTTCTCATCACTACCTTAGTTCAGACATTCATTTCTTTTCACTTGGACGACTGAATATTATCTTAACTTTCTGCCACCACTCTAATTTCCTTTTCATCTGCCATTTCCTTCAGGGTAATCTTAGCCAAAGCACACAGCTCTGACCACGTCAATGCCATCTTTAAGAAAACAATAGGACGAAGTGGAAAGGCAGAGCTGAGTGAGACTGAAACCTGGTGTGTGCTGGAGGTTCCTTTCTCAACTGCTGTCAGTCACCTGAGATCCAGTCCAGAAGGTTTGATGTGAAATGATGCAGCAAAGTTAGAATCAACTGATATAGCTGTGCTAATGGGGTGCAACTGTGGGAAGGTACCAGAACTGTAGTGGGGAATTGAGGTGGGGAACAAGCAAGGACCAAGATGAATGAAGTAAGAGGAATCCCCAAATGGGGATGTTTCAGAGGAAGGGAACACAGTGTTTCATACAAATAGTCATGGTCTGGCAGATTTGAGTTGTTTTTAAAGAAAGAGGCATGACCCTGCCCACCGGGACTGTGGTGTGCCTTGATTGTGTTTGAGTATACAGGTAGATTTATTTATTTATTCAGCAAGCAAATATTTATTAAGTAGCTAGCATATGTCAAACACTGTGTATCAGAGAAGGTTGCACAGAGGAGCCTGGGAGGGTGATTATGGTTGACAGACCCAAGTGGACATGGGCAGAAAGAAGAGATGTATTTTCGAGCTTCGTATTTCCCAGCACATTCAGCTCTGTGCTTTCTGCCCAGTAGGTATTCAAAACTAGGTTTACTGAATTGAAAACCAATTCAGGCCACTACAGAGTGATCTATGGACTCAGAGAAACTAGGGGAGGAGTAATAAGCATCTTTAGTGAGCAAACAATATGTTCATGGCCAAAAGATACAACTTTGCTCTGTCTTGCTTATTAACTAGAACCTAAACTCCCTTGATGTGTCTTTTTTTCTCTTTCTGCTTCTTCCTTCATTTTTCTCTCTGAAAAGTTCTCATTAACACATTTTAATGAGTATAAATGAGGACTCTATGTCCCAAGAAAGAGAAAAGCCAAGCAGTGTGTGCAGAGAGAGAGGGAGAAAGTAAGCAATCATTGCTGTAGGTTTTGTATTTCAGGGCCATCCTTGAATCTCATGCTGCTTGCCAACTCTTAATTGCATGAGAAAGATGAGATTGGTGATTAAAAGCACAGACAAATATAGATATGGTAGAGATGTGGATATCGATATAGATATAAATACAATCTCCCTGCTGTTATCTTTAAGTCTGTGCCATTCATTTGGTTTCCCTTTGTTCTTCTCTCATGTTTTATTTTAATATATATCTTTTTTTTTTTTTTTTTAAGTCAGAAACCATAAGAGATTCCTTCAAGCCATTCTCCTGGGCTTAGGAAGTGTTGACTTTGTGTCTTTTAACCTCTCCCAACAGATCCAGAACTCTAACACATGGGCAGATCTGGCCTGTCAAACCCTTGATCAGGGGTATGGGAAGAGATATGGCACAGCCCCCCATCCATCACTGTCATACAGACTGCTCTTGTTCCAGACCCTGCCCCTCAGGTCCTGATGGCCTTGATCTCCATTCAGGGCACGGTGGGTGTGGCCCCTCGGACCTTTGGTCCACAATTCTATTTTCTTTTAATTCTCACAACAGCCCTGTGTGGTAGGAATAGATTTCCATATGCTAGTATTTCACAATCTTTTTGAATCTGTGACCTGCCCCCACCCTTTTAGTGTCAATGTTGTCCACTAACTGTACTTCTAGTATCCATTCAATGAAAAAGTCACCATGAACAAAATCTAACCTAAATCGATTTTTACGTTGATGTACATAATAATAGCAAAATATTAAAAATTTCCGAATGCATTTAAAACTTACAACATGCCAGGCACGGAGCCAAACATATTATCACTTGTGACAGCCCTATGGGGCATATTCTCTGATGGGCTCCATTTAACAGATTGGAAAACTGAGCCTGTGAGACAGATGAAGTAGTTTGCTCAGTCACACATCTAATAAGCAGCGGAACAAGAATTTAATCATACACAGTGAGGCTCCAGAACCAACATTCTTAACCATGATGTGGTTTAGATGCTCATTTGAAAACAGTAGGAGACACCTACAATCCCTATTGTCAGATCCTAGTTGGAGAGCAGAGGATTGTCATGGGATGAATGAGATAACGTGTACAGAAAAATTACACAGTGCCTGGTATGATCAGCAAATGTTATTCACAAGGATAGTGAATGTCTTTGACTATCACCCTTACTGCTAAATTTTTTTAAAACTGATCTTTCTATGATTACTGTAGAGGTTGAGGACCAAGATGCCAATAACCTTGAAACAGTGGCCTTGATCACAGGGGTGAACCGGCTGGGGTGAGTGAGATGGTGCTGTGACCCTTGGCGTTGGCATTATTGGCCCTAAAGTCAGTATCCTCGTCCTTGGGTGGCAGCAGCAAGGGCAGAGCGTCCTTTCATGGACAAGGGGGAGAGAGTGACCACTTTTGATATCTTTGGTGACCAGTAATAGCAGCACCGTGATCCAGAGAGGACAAGAGAAAAAGGTAAAAGTCCAGTAATTCTCAGAGCACCTGTGATACACCCTCCTAGCACCTGACAGAACTCTTCTGGGGGCACTTTACAGCGGGCGGAATAAGAGGGCTGAAAGTTCGTGTGTGGTCCTCTTTCTCTCAGGCTGGTTTGGCCCAGAGCACAATTGTTACAATTGCAGTCATCCATGAGGTTTGTATGAATTTCCTCTTCCAGCCATGTGGTGGGCAAGATGGCCTGGAGAAATTTTCTGCTATGGAATATCTATGTGTTGAATAAATTACAAAACAAACAAACAAACCATACACTTTCCAGTGTGTTACTGAGCCCACAAGAAAGTATGGAATTTACTAAAGGACGAAACTGCAAACTAACAAACTGAAACCAGAGAGGTGAGTAATCATGAAGGCAGAGTCATCCTGGATAAAATGACACAACCAGGTACCTGAAGCTTTGAGGACTATTGATCACACAGACTGTGAGAAAATGGATCTGGGGCTCATGCAACAAGGTGGGTACTGGACTTAAGATCCCCTCATAAACCATGATTCTGTAAGCGCCTATGTAGTCAGTGAAAAGCTGGACTAAAAAAAAACCACCTGTGTGCAACTGACAAGAAAGTGTGTTTGTCTTTGCTGTGACTCTGGATAGAACTGAATTAACCATAACACTTGTCTCCCCTGGAGTTTGTTAACTCCAGACCAGGTCTGTTCTCATGTAGATCTAAGATTATTTTGTACCATTCATAGCATCAGGAAATATAAAGCCAAAAAATTAAAGTGGCCCCAGCTTGAGAGCATTCCCTGGTGTCCAGAACCACCATATGCGAATTCTCTTAAGGGATGAGCATTTTCAACTTGGAGCCTTCAAGATGACCACAGGTTAACTTCAGCCAAATATAAACTCCTAAAGAAAGATGACTAAATACCCAAATATGCGTGGGAACAGGCCATCATGAGTGATGGTCAGCAGAAACATTGAGATTGTCAGATACAATCATGTTTGTAGAAGTAAAAGATGGAATAAAAATAGCAAGAAAAAAAGTGACTATCACTTATGACTAAACAGATCAGGTAAAAGAATGAAAGGGAACTTCTGGAGATAAAATATAATTATTGAAATTAAAATCCAGTGGGTGGGTTAAAGAAAAGATGAATCATAATGATGATTGGACAGTTGACAGGTATATATTACTATATGCTTGGCACTTTTCTAAGCTCTTTGCAAACACACCTGAAGAAAGAGGGAGTGAATTAGAAGTTAGATTTAGACAAATTTCCCTTATAGAGACAAAGAGATAGGAAATATGAATGTGAGTGCTGTGTCTCAAATTTACTACTGTCAGATCTTAGACATTTTATAGAGCCCTCAGTTTCCTCAGCTATAAAACAGAAGAAGAGGAGGCTATTTATCAAGAATGTCTGGGATTTTGTATGTTTCATTGTAGGACTATTTCTGAAGTTTAGGTTTATTAACACTAAAAGAGTAAAATAATAATTAAGAGAGAGACTGACTTGATACAGCTTCAATATTTATAAGGTACATTATTTTGGGACATTTTATTGGCTTTTTAGATATTCCCTTATTAGGGATATTTAGAAATTGTATGTCTAGTTACACGATTGTAATTCAATGCTTCAAAATAGTTTTAATCTGTCCCAGATCATATAAATGACCGAGAACCATCATGGCTTGCATGAGGATGCCATAAAGTCACCACACAGCAAGTATTTTCAGTCCATTGGGTCACATTATTCCCACACATGGTGAGTCATGGCAAACTCATTCATTATTAGAAGATGATTTAATAGGTGGATGATCATTAAAAATCCTATTAGTTACAACAACTCTATTGTTTAGGCGCTTCTAACATTTAGAATCCATGAAAAAAAAACCAATTCCATGCTGGAATACTGCCCATTTAATAAGATTGATCTGACACTTAAAGAGATAATGGAAATACAGTTAATTCTACATAGTAAGTACTTATCCCTCTCAGTGTTCCTTGTTTGCAAACAGCAAAAAGAAACTCTGGCTTATTTAAGCAGAAAATGAATTAAATGGAAAGCTGAGTGGGAAGGCTCACAGAATTAATGGGAAACCTTGGAAAATGGACAGGGACCAAAGGAGGCAAGGCCCAGCCACCAACCCATAAGAGACCCAGTTGGCTAGGATGCCCACTCTAGCATCTCTGAACTGGTCACTTACTATCACACCACTGGATTCCTGAATCAACTTCTTTGACAAATAATTTCCATCACCCTTGTGCCTCTAAGTCACTCATTCAAGGTTCAGAGTCCTAGGGGTTGAGGGCTGTGAGCATCACCTGTGTGCTGGTACCCTCAATACATAAAAGTGGAGACAGCATCTGTTCTCCTTTGGCTTCTGTCCCTGGATATGCTGCCCTGATCCCACTCTTCTTGGTATTCCCAAAAAAGGAAAGGTGTCTGCATGCTGGGCAGCTACAGAAGCTCAGATACCACCAAAACTCCCAGAATCTTTACTCCCTCAAATCAATAGTTAGTGGGAGTACTGGAGTTTAATAAATGTAAAATTTAAAAAGCATCTAATCTAAATGAATTAAGATCTTGTTTTCTGGCACCAGTGATCTATTAAATTTTTTCCTAAGAATTATATTTTTTTTATTTACAAAACTAAGTCATTTACAATAGGAGGGATCCCTGAAGTGATGGAAATGCTCTGCATGTTGACTGCATCAATGTCAGTATTCTAGTTGTGATGCTGTACTGTAGTTTTGCAAGAAGTTATCATTGGGGGAAACTGGGTAAAGTGTACATATAGGATCTCTCTTATTTCTTTTAAGTGCATGTGAATTTATAATTATCCCCCCAAAAAGTTTATTTTTAAAGGGCATGCTTATTGCTAAAAATATATATCAAGCTCTACAGAAAATTCCTTTTCATCAGAGAGCCCCTAAACCAACTCACTGGAAGTAGAACTAACATTTTGATATACAAACACACACACACACACACACACACACACTCCTATAATGTGATTTCCTATAGAAAAAATACATATAGACAAAACATATTTACTTCAACAGATTTTTTGCAACATACTCTTTTCACCCAACAGTATATACAGACAACTCTATGTACAGACAACTCTGTATACAGACAACTATGCACAATGACTTCTAATCTTTTTGTGTGAGGCTTCCTGACTTTTCTGGACCTTTCCCTCTGTCTCCCCCTTTAAGCTATGAGCTCCTTGGCAGACAGGACCTTCACCGCTGCATCTTCAGCATGTAGCTACGTGCCCCACACGTGGTGGGTCCAGACTATGTGTGTAGGATGTCAGGAAAACCTGACATCCTACACACATATATTGGCCACAAAGAAACAAACTGCCCAATGGGAGCATTACAATGTGTAGTAATATTTCACAGAGGGCAAGCCCTAACATGCCCAGGAAACAGGGTGTCAATTTGACCTTGGAGGGGGATCTGAAAATCTCACTGTCTTCTCTAGCTGGTATCCTCTATCCATTTCTACACTGGGTCTACCTGAGTCATTACTGCTTTGGCCTTCAGGGACATACTCCTTAATTATCCCTCTGGCTCAGTAGATGGCAAACCCCTGTCTATCTTGCATTGGGTTGCATTGCTGCTGGTCCTTGAAGTTTAATTTCAGATAGTAAGAGGCCAATGCCAAAGGTACCTCTTTATTTCGGTACAATTCCACAAACGTTTGCTCAAAAGCCTAGTATGTCACAGTAGGTGCTGGGGACATGGAAGTTATTTCAACCATCGGTAACAAATTACTAAGCATTTTATGAATACCTACTGCATACATAGAAGAGGGCATTCCAAAGTAAGATGTGGTCCCTGCCCCTTCATAGGTTAAAATTTCCTGGAGAAGATACAAATAGATTACTACAAACATTGAAATAAAATAGCTTGAGTGTTATAGCAAAGGTACAAACACTATGTTTGAGGAATGCTGAGGTGGTGGTAACAATTTTGATTACCATGGTCCCTGTGCAGAAAAAAATGACTGAAAGCATTACAGAATAATTATGACTTAAGCATTATGGAATATAAATCATATGTATAATGAAGAAGATCAATATATCATTCTTTCTATCTATGTATCTATCTATCTACCTATCATCTATCTCATTATAGCACAGGGGAAAAGGAGAATAATTTCTCTTGGTTGTTCTGTGAGCAGGAGGAACAACTGGCTTCAGGGTGAAGGTAGTGTTTGCAAAGAATTGTAATCAGCGAATATAATTCACTAGAGAGACTGGGGATGATGAGAGAACAGCCTGTGCAAAAGCTAGTAGGGGGCACAATACAGATGGTATTTGGGAAAGTCAAATATCTAGTGTTATTGGAGCATGGATATGAACTTCAGATCAAATAGCAAACACCAAAAACATGCTCCTTTGAAAAAATTAATCGTTCCTCCATTCCATTTTTATTGAGAGCCTCCTCTAGTCAGAATGACGAACACTCATGTAGTGTTTAACATTGACCCGGCACTGTCCTAAGTGTTTTCCATATATTAAATAATATCATCCTCACAACACCCTATGATATACTATTATACTATACTCTTATCATTTTCATTTTACATATGTAGAGATTAAGACACAAAGAGGTTAAATGGTTTGATCACACAGCTGGTAAGCAGTGGAGACTTTGATCCAGAAAGTCTAGCAGTGATGTCCACTCTTCACCATGACACTATCCTGCCGTATACAGAGGTGTGTGCCACGTGTTGGAGATAGAGGCAGCCATGGGCATAGCTTTAACCTGTCCTTGAGAGCTTACATTCTTGGGGTAGATATTAAAAAGGCAATAACATGCACAAAATTAAGTGTAAATCAGGGGATTCTGACATGGTCTGGAGTGCAGATGGGGCTGAGGACAGTTGCACCTGAGCGGGTGACAGTTATGCTGTGACCTGTAGGATGAGTGGGGGTTATCCAAGTGAGGAAGATGGAGGATGTAAGAAGAAGTCTGTTCCTAGACTAGGAGTCATCCTATGTATAGGCCTTGAGGCAATAGATAAGCATAAAGAAGGCTGGTGTGACACAAAGGCAGTGTTAGGGAGTGTCACTTAAATCAAAGATGTGAGAAATAGGTAGTGGGTTTTGCAGGGCCTCTGAAAAAGCATTGTGATTTTTATCCTAAGTGCAATGGGAATCCTTTGAACGGTTCTAAGCAGGGAGTTGGCATGAGTTTTACTTGAAAAAGCTTCCTTAGGCTGCTATTTGAAGAATTGTGTGTGTATGTGTGTGTGTGTTTGTGTGTGGTGTTGTAGGCAGGAAAGGAGAGCAAGGGGTGGCTGCAGGGAGCTCTTGCAGGAGATTGATGTAGTCATGATGGTGGCTTGGATGGGGGTGGTGACTGTGAGATGGAGAGACAAGCAAACACTCAAGAGATATTTTGGAGATGGAATCCATGAAATATGGTGATTGATTGGTCGTGGGGACTGAAGAAGACGGGTTTGTCTGAGATAACTCCCAAATTTCATGACTCTCTGCAGCAATGGTTGGCAAACTTTTTCAGCAAAAGGCTAGATAGTAAATTTTCTAGACTTCGTGGACCATATGGTCTCTTGCAACTACCCAACTCTGCTGTTTTTGTGCAAAAGCAGCCATAGACAACAGTAAACAAATGGACGTGGCTCTGTCCCAGTGAAACCTGATTTAAACACAGGAAGCAGACCAGATTGGTCTGTAGCTTGCCAACTCCTGGTCTGGAGAGTGTGAAGGTCACTGAAATATGGTACTCTGGAGGAGGATGGGCTAGGTAAATAATTGTTTATGTCATCATTTCCTTTCCTTTTCCTGATAGCACCATGCAGTAGCTGTTAGGATTCTTTTTGTTAGAGAGAGTAATCTGCACTATTAATGACTGTTAATGACTTTTTCAAGGTCACACACCAAGTAAGTGGCAAAGTCAGTATTTGAACTCAGATCTTTTTTTTTACTTTCAAGCCAATGCAAGATCTTCCTGTCACCCCCATGCTATCTCCTGTTCCTTTTCCCCTGCAACTACCCTGTTATGGTGGCAAAGCTTTGTTTTGCAAGTTTTTCTCACTTTCCCCAAGAGCGCTTTTCTTCCTTGAACGATTTTTTAAAAAGCCAAATAAAAAGAGACAGTGAGTCTCTAAATGTACCATCATTGCTTTTGTTCAGTACAATAGACTTTATATTGCTTTGTCCAGTCCCTACGAAGTGTGACATAAGAGGTTTGTTTCCAAGAAATTAGCATGGTATTTTTCTCTTTTTTTGCTCCTGACATAATTTTAGCTTGGGGATAAACAGTGTTATTTTCATTCCCTCCATTTGAGCCCACATCGAACATTTTCTATTAAAATTTAAATAAGCCACTTCAGAGACAGATGAAGA
The DNA here is from genome assembly GCF_000442215.2 of Lipotes vexillifer. Lineage (NCBI taxonomy): Eukaryota > Metazoa > Chordata > Mammalia > Artiodactyla > Lipotidae > Lipotes > Lipotes vexillifer. The sequence goes on from NW_006780223.1 coordinate 262,646, forward strand.
TGTGAGGCTAAAATGAGCTGATTCACTAGAATTTGTTCCTGAGAATATAACTTATTTTCTCTTACAGCTTATGCAACTGTTTCATAATAGAAATTTTAAGTGGGCCAGCATTGTAGCGTTATAGTCATTTCCTTCAACTTTTCCACTCAGAAGAGCCAACTGCAAAGGGGAAATGAGGGACATAAACTCTCTCATCCCCTACCCCATAGAGACCCAATTATTATTCTAGGAAATTGCTGGAAGCTGAAATTTTTTGGAAGACACACTGGATTCTCTTTTTGTGATCCTCAATCTGTGCACATAGCAACAAAATCTTTGCTGCTGGCTGATTGCCAAAATTTCTCCCTTTTTTCTTTTATTGAAGTTGGAGACAGAGATTACCAAGGTGGAGATGTAGGTGTGGGGTGGGGTGGGAGGTGCTGAGAGAAGATGGGAGTGGGACCAGAGAGCAGGGTAGGTGCTGAGGTGAACAAAGGCAAGGTTGAAAAATGATTGGTGAACAAAGACCCAAAGTGTCAAGAGGAAATGCTAGATAGCCTCTAAATCAGAGGTCTCAAGTCAGGGTACAGAGGTCAGAATTCAGGACCAAGTAGGTAAGACAAGTATGGAGGAGTGACAAAGTGCTGGAGGAGTGGAGTAGTGTGGGAGTCATTCTGAGTGATTAAGAGAAGAGCATTAACCAAGCTATGTTTCTTATCAATCGGTGTTCTAAGAGGAAATAGTTCTTTTGTTGAGTTGAAAACATGTAACTTGATTCTTAGAGAGCCATATTAATAGGAATAATAATAAACATAATAATAATGATAAAAATAATGATAGTGATAAAAATGATATATAGATGATTGCTGACCACCATTCACCAATACCTCTTCTTTCTCCACTGCTGGGCATACTGAATGAATGAATCTCCCCTGCTATTGAAGTTAGGCGAGGACACATGACTTGCTTGGGTCAATGAAATGTGAGTGGAAGTGACATGTGTAATTGCTAGCATTCACCTCTTCAGTTTGCTTTTCTCCCTGCTTCTATGACTGTGGCATTCCCTAAATGATGATGACCCCCACCCAACTCCAACACCAGCATGGGATGGACATATAGGATAAACAAGTAGTAACTTTTTGCTGTTCCATGCCACTGAGATTTTGTGTTTGTTCATTATAGAAGTGTAACCTGGCTTATCCCAACTGATAAAATAGCTAACATTTAATGAGAACTTACTATGTGCCAGATACCATTTACAGTATTTTACATGTATTAACACATTAGTGTATTATTAGTGGCTCTGGTATGTCTAGAGGTAAATAAATACAGAAATAAAGAAACCTGTATAAGGTTCACCAAGTGTATAGAACAATATAAGCCCTTCATTTCTACTTTCCTTATTTGGGGTGCAGAACACCTATTTGATACCTTGTGGAAGACAACCAAAACCCCAGGAAAAGATAAAATTCCTCACCTATTGAATAGGTAGGGGAGCAAATAAGACTAAGAGCAAGAATTAAGTTAGTATGATCTTGGAAAAGTGAGGCTCTTGTGGCTAATGCATCCAGGCCAGTACTGCTATATTAGTCATATTAATATGACTAAAATGGTCATGTGATGGAGAATGTATCACAAACATGACAGGCATGATGACTAATTTTAGGTGTCAACTTGACTGGACCATGGGGTGCCCAGGTTAAACATTATTTCTGGGTGTGTCTGTGAGGGTGTTTCTTCATGACATTAGCATTTAAATTGGTGGACTCAGTAAATCAGGCTGTCCTCCCCTATGTAGGTGGGCATCATCCAATCCACTGAGGACTTAAATAGAACAAAATGCAGAGGAGGGAGGAATCTGCCCCTTTTGGCCTCCTGCATGCCTGCTTGAGCTGGGACATTGGTCTTCTCTTGTCTTTGGGCTGAGATTTATACCATCAACTCCTCTGGTTCTTGGGTCTTTGGACTCAGACTGGAATTACACTACCAGATGTTGTGGGTCTCCAGCTTGTAGACATTAGATCTGGGGACTTCTCAGCTTCCATAATTACGTGCACCAACACCTCATAATAAATATCTTCTCATGTATATAAATCCAGTTGGTTCTGTTTCTCTGGAGAACACCGACTAATACACTGGGTGACTATGGTGCTATTCTTAAAGTAGCCTGAGTAGTCTTTGGGGGTAGGTGGCCAAAGAGACAGTATGACCTTAAGACTGGATGTAGGAGCTGCATGGAAAGGACTCAGGACTCGGTGCCTATTGTTTCTGCTGCTTGGAACACTCTTCTACCAGACATTTGCATGCCTGGCTCCTCCTCATCATTCGAGCCTTGCCCCAAATATCATCTCTTCAGAGGGGACTTCTCAGACCTCTCAACTTTGCAGGCCCGAGTCACTTTCTATCACATCACTCTGTTTTACTTACACCCCAGTGCTCATCACTTCCTGATACTTTTCTTGTTATTTGTTCATCATTTGTCTCCCCTTAATAAAATGTAAGTGCCATGGGAACAGAGAGCTTGTAATGCTCAGTAAGGAACTCCCAGTGTCCAGCACAGTATCTTACACCTGATAGAAACTCAATAACATTTCAGAATGATCAATGAATGAATGAATTATTAAATGAATAACAGGTACAAAAGAAACTAATGGAGCTTATTATAGTGAAAAATGCATAAAATGGACAGAAAGAAACCCTAGGGTGTCAGCATTCTACCAACAGCAGTGGACATAAGTGGGAAAGCACTCAGTCCAAGTCTATAATGTGGACCAGTGCAGGACCACAACTCAGGGTTGTTGTGTTGCCTGATTACAGAGGATACCCTTCATACCTAACTCCACTAAGGCTGGGTTTGTGGCACCTATTGGGTGCTTCCAGAGCTTCCATAGGTTAACGCTAGCAAAGCATCTACAATTAAGGATGTGATTATTTAACTTACCTACCTCAATAACTAGCCACATGTTCCTAGAAAGTCTATGTCTTATACATGACAGTGTCCAGCCTGTAGAGAGAATATTTAACAAAAATTTGTAGAATGGATACATGAATGAATAATTTTATAGACAATCCCTTTATCACCTCAACCCAATTGTTGACTCTCATGTTAATACTTACCACCTGAGCTTGAGCCTACCCCAGGACTTTGGGTCCAGAATGGCAAATAGATTTCATCTTGTGTGCCAAATGACTACTATTAATTGCTACTTAAAGGCTTGTAAAGAGATAGATCTCAAGACTAGTTCTAGTGTCAAATGGATACGGGTACCATGATTAATTAATAAGGTCTACACCAAGCAAGGGACAGAGGAGTGGCCTGAGTTCCACGTATTTTCTAACCCAAACTTGTGGATTCCTCATTAGTGAAGAGTGACTGCACCTGACTCAATCTTACCCAAACCTCTTTGTAGTCAGTATTCCAATCAAATGCATAAATCACACTTTGTGTTTGAGTTTTAAACTCTCCTCCCTGAATTCTTTTCATTATGAAGGGGTATTGAAAATTGTAAACCATGCGGACAGCAGCTGTGCAGAAGAAAGTGGCATAGGGAAGAATGAGAGATGGAAAAGGAAGAAAGGAGGGGAGAGTGGATGCAAAGGGGGAAGAAGGTAGGGAGGGGAAGTGGAAAAAGAGAACACTTGAATGTTTATAAATTGGAAAAAAACACAACAGATGAGTGGCAGGGCAGGGAGGATAGGTTAAGTGAATGACTAAAGAAAAAGTAGAATGGAAGTCTTTTCTTGGGTGATAACTGCACACATGAAAATTTAAAATAGGCCTAATAATGCCTGACCCCTCTGAAATCTGAGGGCCAAGTCAGATGCTCACTTGAGATTTCATCAGGTTCATAGGTTAATAAGTCTTTGTGTTAATTTTTCTTTTTCTCACTTCTTTTCTTATGTTTCCTCTCTTTTTCTAATCTTTCCTCTTATTTCTTCTCTCCATTCCTTTCCACATCTTCCTTTCCCTCCCTCCTTTCCTTCTTTCCTTCCTTCCTTCTTTCTTCCTCCCTCTCTCTTTGCCTCTCTACCTCCCTTCCATCCTTTCTTCATTCTTCCCTTCCTTCTTTTTAAATTTTCTTCCTTCTGCATTCATCCATAGTATGAGAATACTGTGCTAGTGCTGAAAATAATATAGACAAATGAGAGACCCATTTCTTAACCTCCACTAATTCTTGATTCTGTTGGGAGGACAAGATTAGAAGCATTCTATAGCATAAAGCTTAAATGTCTTTGGGTCTAACAAGACATGGATTGTAATCGAGCTCTGCCACTGGCTGCCTTGTGACTTTACCTCCAAGAGCCTTATAGTTTCTTCATTTATAGACTAGAGATGATAATAGCACCTTCTCTGTGGGATAGTTGCAAGAAATGTATGAGATACTGTTATGTATAAAATCTTTTTTTAACATCTTTATTGGAGTATAATTGCTTTACAATGGTGTGTTAGTTTCTGCTTTATAACAAAGTGAATCAGCTATACATATACATATATCCCCATATCTCCTCCCTCTTGCATCTGCCTCCCACCCTCCCTATCCCACCCCTCTATGTGGTCACAAAGCACCGAGCTGATCTCCCTGTGCTATGTGGCTGCTTTGTATATAAAATATATATATATGTATATATATTTAATGAGTAAATATCAGTTATATTATTAAATATTAGTGTATAATGAAACCTTCTGGATCTTCATTAATAGAATGAGATGTTTCATCTTCTGTCTCCCCTGAATGCTCAGCTCATCCTCTTTACCTCTGCTACAATTTCACATTTAACCTTGCCTCCTCTTTTCCTGTATTTGCACATGTGTTTGTTACATTCCCCTTAAATGAGATGGTGTTTCACAATCAGGTATTAATTAGGATACCCTTAGCTATAAAGTAAGATAGTATCCAAATGAAAGTAGCTTAAACATTGATAAAGTTTTATTATCTAACCTAAAGAGGGGTTGGAAGGTAGGAGGTTTCAGGTTATTTAATCCAGTGTAGCAAGGTGTCAACAGGAACGAGGATGTTCCCATCACTCCTCTTTGTCATCTGCAGCCTGTTGGCATTCATCCAAGGTGTGTGCCCTCATGATGTCAAGATGGCTGCTGTAATGCCAGCTCTTACATTCTCACACAAGTTGTCAAGAAGAAAACAAGTTTCTACTTACCTATCTCTTTTCATCAGCAAGGAAAATCTTTTACAGTACACCCCAGTGGACTTCCCCTTTGTGCCTCATTGGCCAAGGTTGTATCACATCATCATGCCTAAATCAAGCCCTGTCAAAAGGAATAGAATTGCCTTTATTGGCTTGGACTGATCAATATTCATTTCTTGGGTCTAACCTGGAGCCATTTTCCTTGAAAACATTGGAAGATCAACATGACAAAAATCAAGGATTTTCCATTAAGGAGGAAGGAAACAGAGTTAGGGGGTTTGTTATGCAACCAAGAATGTCTTCTGTAATTCACATTTGTATCTCAAATTCCAGAAGACTGCCAATCACTTAGTAGGTCTTTTGAAATGGTTGTGTCAAGAAAATCCCATTCTTTCCTGTACTTCCAACTGCCTACTCAATACCTCCACTTGGATTGCCATCAAACCACCAGAAGCTAGGAGAGAGGCATGGCGCAGATTCTTCCTCACAACCCTCAGAAAAATCAACCCTGTGGACACATGGATCTCATACTTCCAGCCTCCACAACTGTGAGACAATAAATTTCTGTTGTTTAAGCCACTCAGTTTGTGGTACATTGTTGCAGCAACCCTAGCACACTTCTAGTACAGTTCTCATTGCCTACTAGGTAAAATCCCTGTCCTTTATCATCCAGGATCTGGTTCTAGCCTGTTTTCTAGCTTCTTAGACCATTCTGTCCCCTAGAGACAGCCTGTATAGGATCTAGGCCCTTCTCAGGGTTCTTGGAAGATGACTTGAGTGTTACACATATTCCTTCATTTTCTTGCCAAATCACATTCTTTCTTCCAATTGTCATCTTTTCAGAGTGGCCTCTCCAACCCTATCAACCCAGAGGGAGTTCCCTCTCTTCTGTTCTTCCCCCTGCACCTTGTGCAAGACGCCACTGAAGCACATATTCCCCTGGATTACTTTGTCTTTGTTTTATGACCGTGTCTCTCTGTCTGGACATATTCAGAGTGGAAATAGCTTCCTACTCACTTCTTTCCTTCCAGTATTAAGGCCAGGGAGGTGGCTTATGCCCCCCAACAATCCTTGCTGGGATGTTGCTAAGGAATTGAGTATGGCTCAGTAGAAAGTGGGCTGGAGAACTTGGTTTCTATGTTTACTCTGCCTCTAACTTGCTGGTTGACCCTCGACAAGTTCCTTAACCATTCTGGGCCTCTGCATTCCTATCTGCAACCTCTAAGGATACCTTAACAGTGTCCCCATGGGAAGCTTCACCCAAGGCTATTCTTTTGTCATATTCTCATGGATGCCAAATGGAAGTTGTAAATATTGAGTGAAAGAATTTCAGGCAGACTTAAGGCAAAGGGCAATGTTTCCTAAACAAAGACCTAATCAGCTCTCCCACTTGTACCCATGAAGGTAGCTACTTCTTTTGCTTTCTGGCAAGGCTGACTGCAACCCAAAGCTGCCAGGCCACAGTGGTTGGGAGTGTAGCCATAGTTTAAGTTTTAAAAATGAATGGCCAGTAAGCAGGATGACTAGACTATTTCGGACCACCCCCTCTCTTGCTGGCAAGGATTTCAGGGGCAGTTAGGAGGAGTCTGCATGAGGAAATGAAGCAACCTCCAACAAGATACCTGCAAAACCTGAATGGGAAGGGGCCCCAGGGTAGAAGGTGGAGCTTCCCACTGCACTCACGCCTCCTCCTTTCTCAGCACTTGTGTCTCTTCTCAGAGCAATAACAGTCTCTGAGACAGAGGATCTCTCCATTGTGGATGAGCTCCAGTTTGCCCATGGAGTCAGGTTTGAACTGCTAGTGAGCTTGACTGTATGATAGAAAAAGAGTAAAATCGTCACTTCTGCAATTGTGCCAAGTTGTGTTGGTTACTGATAAGTTTTCACAAGGGAAATTCTTGGCTGGTTTTGCCCTTAGTGAAAGCTCCCTTCACTTCAACACTATTCTTTGAGAGATCCATATCTTGACAGCCTGGAGCACTCCCAGAAAATGTTCCCGTGACTTGAGTAACTAAACCCAGCTCTATGTGTGAGTATAATATAGATACATTTTTCTTCCCTCCTGGTATATTTTGTTTAATATGTGATTCATAGCTTATTAGCTTGTGCAAATCACCTGGCCTCCATGATTCATAGTGGTCATGCTTTAAAATGGGTATAAGGATACTTATTACATCTTACATTTTACTTCTAACAAAGCCATTCATTTATCTCATCTAAAGTCTTTGACTCAATGAGGTTAGCTCTAGTTTTAAGATCTACAATTTGTTGAAGTAAAATGTAACTTTAATGTAGTTTTGCAAAAGAACACTTACTTAGTTGATTAGTGGGAAGAAAACCCTGTTAAACTGTGCATTGTCATAAGTCTGATAGTGACAGACTTTAGTCCTTTGAAGGCTCGGTTCAAATAATAACTCTAGCAACATTTCTTTCTAGGTTGTACTACACTTTTTTTCCCTTTCTATTTGCAATTTTATTTTTCCCCAAAATAACCAGGAAAGTTGATACTATCACTCCCATCTACCAGAGAAGACTATTGATACTTGGGGGAGATTAAACAATGGTCCCAGGTCACCCAGCAGCAAGAAGCAGAGTTAATACCTAGAACTAGGTCTTCTGTCTCCACATCCAATGCTCTTTCCACTACAGAGATGATTACACTAGCCATGTCTTGGAGTTGTTTAATGCTTTATCTCAGCAACAGTCAAAAACATATTAAGTGCCTGCTATGAGCCAGGCTCTTTGATAAAAGCCTGATATCTCTCAATCCCTGTGCTAAAGAAACTCACAGTTGAATAGTCAAGATAAGATTCCTGCAGATTCCTGGGTTAAGCAGCCTGCTTAACCCAGAGCTAGCACTTTCTGCTCTGCCACTTCCAAGATGTATTAGTGCCATTGTGATTTTCAGCTGTAAAACTACCTCATCTAAGTAGGTCAGGCCCTCCCCAGTGGGGCCACACCACCAGGTGGGGTTTGGTGGGAAAGGCAGCTGTGAAGAAGGGTCCTTGGATAACTTGCCTGTAATCCCACGGACAGATGTGTACCTGGTTCCTCATGTCCCACCATCTACGAGTCCCACATGTCCCAGCTGGCCATAGCATTGGCTGGTGGAACACAGTGGTACTTGCTGGGGAGGAAGGAGTCCAAATTCTAGCTCTGGCTCTGCTGTGTGACTCTAGGTGTGTCACAAACCTACCTTGATTAGAGTTACTTTAACTATAAAATGAGAGACTTGACTAATGTTCAATTCAACATTCAACTTTTTGGGTCCCACATGTGCTAGTAGATGGATCAGAGTGAAAAGAGACACAAAGAGGAGTCAATCCCTGCCTCCAAAGAGCACATGGTCCACTAGGGGCAAGAACACATGCCCAGGTTCCTCTGACAAAGCTCAGACTGTAGTGAGAGCTGGGAAGAGGTGTAGCCTTACTCTGGGGGCAACAAAGAGGGAGAGACCTGTAGGGAGGGCTGAGGGAAGGTTGCACTGGAAGTTGACAGGCAGGAGAAGCTTCAGGAATGAGTGGAGTTTTTAAGAGGGCTCATTTCATCTAAGTATCTTCAGAGCCTGTCAAAATGCTCAACAAATTGTAGGTCTCAATGTCTGCTTATTGACTGTAAATGAAGAAATGAGGGAGAATAAATGAATGGCCATTTTAGCCACAGAAATGCTATATTCCATTGTTTATAGGCTCAATAAGGCAGCAGGAAAAATAATTACATTGTGTTTTATATTTTGTAATCTAGCCAAGAAGTCTGACATACATGGGAACACATTGCACTCTTTTTTCTTTTGGGTTTAAGAGTATTGTTTTTTATAAACATTTTGTAATGTGGGGGAAATTATGAAAGTGTGACTAATCTTATCATCCAAAGATGGTCAGTTTTAACACTTTGTTATATATTCTTCCAATCCTTTCCCTGTGCTTACACACACACCCACACCCACACATACTCTAACACTAGTTTTTTTTACCTTACATAGAGTGAAAATGTGCTCAGACAAGAAACAAAATACAAGAGTGTAGTTCCAATAGTCCATTTGACTTTTTATATGAAAATTAAGCCTATGGTAAAACAAAAGAAAGGCAAAATATGGCATCTTAGGCTATAGATGTTCCAAATATGAAAAATATTTCTTTTTTTCCAAATATAACCTTTCTTTTCTCTGCAAAATGATATTAATGGTAATGATAATAATTATCATTCATTAACCCCCCCACCATATACCAGGCGGTGTACAAAGTACTTCACACATATTAACCTTTTTTATATCACCACGACTTTGCAAGTTGGAAAATTTAAAAGAGGAGGTTTAGAAATTTGCCAAGTCTACTCAACTGGGAACCCAGGCTTGTCCATCTCAAAGCCAAGTGCTCACTCCAAGGATGTCAGAAGTGTTGTTCCAGATGTCTCCACACAGGACTGAGAACCAGACTTCCAAATGTCATAGGATCACATGACTTTAAAGGGCTTCTGATGATGTGTCTTTGTGTTGTAGAGGTTATAATGGAGGTGACAGTGGGCTCTTCCAGCCAGACGTTGGATGCGGTGTCTGTTAAAGTCCCTGGACTTACCTCTCTGACATCACTGACTATCTGAGTTGCAAAGAGTGTCTTAGCCATCCGCATTGATGCCCCTGCCAATAGCCTGCATCACTTGCCAGCCATGTGAGTGAATCAACTTGGACCTGCAACCCAGGCAAGACTTTAGATCAGCACAGGTCAACTGTCAACAGACTGCAACAACATGAGAAGACTAGTGAGAGAACCAACCAGTTGAGCCCACTCAACCCACTGGACCATGAAAGATCATAATATTCTTTTATTTGGGGGATGCTTTGTTACAGAGCAATAGATAATCATAACAGTGACATTGAGTTGGGTTGAATTTCAGACTTAAAGGATTTTTTCCAGGAAATTTTTCTCCAGTAAGTGGACTTTTGGCTTTAAAATTTAAATTCATATGTGGGAAACATTGTTTTTGACTATTATGTAACTGGTCACCTGCATTAAATGTTGGCAGTGAGGGTTTCTTCTGCGTCTATATTGGCAAAAGGCTCTGTATAGATAGACATTTCATTAGATTAAGGTTTGGCAAAACCATTAGTGTATTTAAAAAAGGGAAAAACATGGAGTCCAGAGCCAAAATACTTACAAAAATTCTTGAAAAAAAACCATGAAACAAACATTTAGAAATATTGTGAATAAATTAGGTTACTTAGTAACATGCAATACAGGGTTTTCACAGGCAAATCATATTGGTCTATTTGAATTCTCTTGTACGATAACATTCTGGGCCAGTAGATTGGGAGGAAGTAGACTTGCAGTCCTGAACAAATTTGTACTTGTTCATGATATATTATTCTTTCATATGGCCATGGATTAAGTAGCCTAATGTCTTAATTAAGGTTTGTATGGATATTGTTTGCTGAGATTCTGTGAATTCCTTTTATATTTTTTCAGGTTCTGATAATAATTTGCTGACTTTATGAAGACATTTGCAAGTTTAAATTTTGATGATCTGGAATATTTTCAACAATATTGGGGAATTATTTGTCTTCAAAGGCTTGTTAGAATCCTTTCTTGAACCTCTTAGCCTAGAGCTCTGTGTGTTTATTTGTGTGTGTGTGTGTGTGCTTGTGCGTGTGTGTGTGTGTGTGTGTGTGTGTGTGTGTGTGAGAGAGAGAGAGAGAGAGAGAGAGAGAGAGAGATTTGGGGGGTGGGGAGTCAATGGTGACTTCTGGAATTCTGAATTGCACAATTGTTTGGATAGTGGTGCCATTGCTTAAGATAGGGAGCTCTGGAAGAAGGTCTGGATTGGGTGAAAATCTCATGGATTTCAATTTTGAGAAAGGTTGATTTTTCAGGTTTTGGCTGGGGAGGGGGCTGAGGGTGGCAAAGTACTTGACTAGAAAACTTGTGTAGAAGCTGTGTTTAAATATTGTATGAGTTTACTAGACTGCTGTAACAAAGTACCACAAACTGAGTGGTTTAAACAACAGAAGTTTATTATCTCACATTTCTAGAGGGTAGAAGTTTAAAATCAAGGTATTGTCAGGGTTGGTTCATTCTGAGAGCTCTGAGGGAAAACTTCAGTCCCTTCTCCTAGCTTCTGGTAGCTCTTTGGCTTGTGGTATCACAACTTCAGTCTTCCCACATCATTCTCCCTGTATGTGTGTCTATTTTCAAATTTCCCCTTCTTAGGAGGACACCAGTTATATTGGACTAGAGCCCATTCTAATAACCTCATTTTAATTTTATTACCTCTGTGAAGACCCTATCTCCAAATGAACTCGAGTACTGGGGTTTGGAACTCCAACATATGATTTGGGGGGAGGATCATAGTTCAACACATAATAAATATCAAGCGTGCTGTTCTAACTTAGATTTTGTTTATTTGGGGGTAGCTTATAGGGTGGGGCTAATGAAGATTTAGTGAAAAAATATACTCTCCCCTCGACCATTCCTTGTTGCTGCCACTAATTTGTTACACATATGAGTTTGAGGTGACTTCAAGATATTCAAAAGCATATGTTATGCTAAGTAAAAAAAGTCAGTCACATAAGATCACATATTGTATGACTCCATTTACATGAAATGATCCAAATGAGGAAATTCATAGAGACAAATTAGTGATTGCCCAGGACTGGGGCTGGGAGTAGGATGTGGACTCTCTGCTAATGGGCATAGGTCTTATTTTTGGAGAGGATGAAAATGTCCTAAAATTTGAATATGGTGATTGTCGCACAACTTTGTGAATATCCTAAAAGCCATTGGATTGTAACTTTAAATGGGTAAGTTGTATGGTTTGTGAATCATATCTCAATGAAGCTATTAAAAATAAAAGCAAGTGTTAATGAGACTCTAGTCTCATTTTATTTGTAAAATGAGACTAGAGTCTATGTTGTAGATGATCTCCCCTTCAATTCAACTAAAAGCATCACCTGATATCCTTATTTTACCTTACAGAGCAGACTAGCTTAGAGCCTGGGTTTTGAGAGCAACAGATCTGAATTCGAATCCAGCTCTTCTACCTACTAGCTCTGCAGCTTTGGGCAAATTATTGTACCTCTCTGAAGCTTAATTTCCAAATCAGGATATGGAATGGGAATAATAATAATTCTTTCCTCATGGGGTTATTGAGAGCATTTAATGTGCTACTATTCTAAAGGACTTAGCAAGCATCTGGCACATGGTAAATCACTGAAAGGCAGTAGCTATTTTTATTGTCAACATTAACTTCCTAGGGTCAAGACTAATGACTCTACTTTACCAAAATTAGCCAGATGATTCTTTTTCCACAGGTGTTGAATTGTCCTCTTGCCATCGATGCTCTATCAGTTCTACATCCTACGCAGTTTTAAATTCTTGAATAATTTGATACAGCCGCACTTGTGTTAGTCCAGCACATATTTTTCCTCACACTCCTCCTGAAGTCTGGTAAGATCTTTATGTTATCAAATAATCAGCTTGCATCTGTTTTTAAGAGGCACCAAATGTCACATAGAATGAGACGAATTCGTGATCATTAATAACAATCTGATGGATGCAAATACATCTCTCATACTTATTGAGCACCTACTTTGTTCAAAACAATATGCCAAGCACAGAGAGGAGAGCAAAAAGAGCAATATAAGGATGCTGTTCTCACAAGTCCCATGGTTTAGCGGGGAAGATACTCCCATGTGTCCATTCTGTCATGCATCAAATATTTTCCGAGCTTACGAGGAGGATGGAAATATATGTAATGCAATGCATGATGTTGAGCCCTATAATAGATTTGTGAATGCAGTGCTGAGGACTCTCAGAGAAGGGAGGGATTAATGCAACGTGGAGATGACATGCCTGCCAGATGGTGCAGTGACAGAGGGACACTCTCAACTGAAACTGGGAAACACATTACTGTTCTGCAAACAGGTCATGCCCTTTCATGACCTGCATTTCTGATTTGGAGACCAGGGCAGGCTTCACGTCTAGGTAAAGCTGCTTCTGAAATGACGAGTAGAATTTGGATATTTAGTGAAGGGACTAGGGAGGGTCATCACAGGGAGGCAAACTGGGGTTGGGTTATGAAAGCCCTAATGCTAACAGAAGACAATAAAAAACTCTTAAAGGGGAATGACAAGCCCAGAATTATGCACATGAATCAGTGTGTGTGTGTGTGCACGTGCATTTGTGCACATGCGTGCACTGTAAATATAACACACTGGATGCTTTTTTCCTACTTCTTACATGGTGTTTTCAACCCCAAACTTTATATGTGTTGATCAAGAAATTTTTTGGGGGGGAGGGTGGGTAAGTATTTGAGCAAAAACAGACAGTATGTAGTTTAGAAAGCAAGCTTACTGCTGTCTCTCAGCAACTGAGGCTTTTCACTGTCAGTAAGGTTAATTACATCTATCACTCATTCTAAAATGACCTTTATGATTTTTCCTCCTAATAACATTCTCTCCATATGGGCTCACGTTTGGGTAGCTGAAGATCGGTGATGTCAGCCCTGAATTTCACCATCTGACAATCAGAGCTCTGGAACTACAGGTTAGACTCTCAAGCTTTCCTGTGGCCCTGCCTCCCAACTTACATGCCTGAACTGAATTGGTGAACCATCCTCTGCTATGAGGATGCAGAAAAACATATTGCCTATTCACCAAACAATTCCTCACTTCAAAATGTTGGGGCAAGATTTATAGAAAAGAGAGTTGGAAGGAGCAAACATTTATTGACATCAGTGAGAGAGCATGGACTTTGGAGTCCAAAGACCCATATTTAAATCGCAGATCTGCCACTTATTTGCTGGGTAACTTGAGCAAATCACTTCCCTGCTCTGGGTCTCAGCTTCCTCCTCCTCTAGAGAATGAGGATGATGATATTTACCTTACAGTGTTGCTGGATGGTTGAATGAGGTTCTGTATATAAAGCAGTCAATCCAGACCCTAGCTCAAGGTTGGTGCCTATTCTAGAAGTCCCAGGAGAAATGACAGCTGCAGACTATCATCTTCCACAGGTTTTAGAAAGCCAGCGTGTAAAGGGAAACATAAAATAAAATCCACCCTTGAAAATCCCTTAAATCAAAGGTCAGCCTATATGGTTTTATGTAGACACACAGATTGCTTCTTGTTAGTGGCAAGTGTAAACACAAAACAGGTAAACAAACATATCTTTTTATACCAGAATCATATTCATCATAGAACAACATGTGCACCGTATTAGAAGTACATGGAGACAAAGAACAACTGAAAGAGTAGGAATGGGAAGTTGTATCCAGGGAGGGCTTCTTGTGTAGTTATGCGCTTGACTCAAAGTTCTGCTGTTACCATCTTGAAAATCTCAATAATTTTTGAACAAAGGGCCTCTCAGTTTTATTTTTCTCTGGGACCCACAAATTATATAGTCAGTCTTGGTCATATCTTTAAATTGTTTCCCTCCACTCCTTTTCACCCCCATTTGGTATAGTTGAATTCATACAAGATAAATGTTTTTAAGATATGTCACTGTAGTGGAATAACTATTATACACAGTACTTTAGTGCTTTTTCAAGAGATGGATGTAATTGTCCCCATTGGATAGATGTGGAAGTTGCACAAGGCCACACATTAGTAAGTGTTCAGATCAGGACTGATATGTCTGTCTACACTTACTACTACATCATGAAGAATGAGGGAAAAACAAGCATGAAAAGTAATTCCACTTCAAAAATAACACAGCATCAGATGCCTAATAAGAGGATGTTTGAACTGGATTGATGCGCTGGGCCATGCTGGACCCAGCAACACATCATTTATTTACACTAAATTTCCCCGGTTATGGCTTGCTTCCTGACATGGAAATCTGTGGGGTTTTACTCATCCTTCTATTCACAGCCCCTAGCACAGTGTTTGGCATGTAGAAGATGCTCATTGCATATTTATTGAGTGAATAATATTCCAGACAAGTTCTTCACTCAGCACTGGTCTTCCGTTTTTGGAAAATTCATACCTCTGCTACTTCTCTTCTTTGAAGACCTCTCTGACATGAAAATGTTCTTTAGGAACATAATTTCTGATTATATAAACAAAAAGCCACAAGATCATAAGAAACAAAAACTTTGATGATGACTCTTTTCATGAAAAAACGTTTGCTGGTTGATTATGTATTTAAATGCTGTTGGAATATCCCAGTCACTGTTTTACTCTTCACTAACTGGGAGTGCCTTGAAAAAGGCATTAGGAAAAAGAGCTCCTCCCCCAGGTTGCTATAGATTTTTTTAAAAAACACTTTATTTGGATATAATTGACATACAAAAAGCTGTACATACTTAATGTACATAATTGAATGAGTCTGGAGATAAGTGTACATCCATGAAACTATCACTACTGTAATCCATCCTCTCCAAAGTGTTTTCTACTTCCCTTTTATTGATTACGTTTTGTGAAAAAAGTGCTTTACATAAGATCTATCCTCTCAACAAAATGTTAAGTACTGGGCTGGCCAAAAAGTTTGTTCGGATTTTATAAGCTCGTACAGAAAACCCCAAATGAACTTTTTGGCCAACCCGCTATATAATACAGCATTGTTAACTACAGATGCTACTTTTTTTTTTTTTTTTTTTTTTTTTTGCGGTACGCGGGCCTCTCACTGTTGTGGCCTCTCCCGTTGCAGAGCACAGGCTCTGGACGCGCAGGCTCCGGACGCACAGGCCCAGCGGCCATGGCCCATGGGCCCAGCCGCCCCGCGGCACGCGGGATCCTCCCCGACCGGGGCACGAACCCGCACAGGCTCTGGACGCGCAGGCTCCGGACGCACAGGCCCAGCAGCCATGGCTCACGGGACCAGCCGCTCCGAGGAATGTGGGATCTTCCCGGTCCGGGGCAGCAACCCGCGTCCCCTGCATCGGCAGGCGGACTCTCAACCACTGTGCCACCAGGGAAGCCCAACTACAGATGCTACTTTTAACCCAAGTTAGCAGTGTTCCTCCACCACAGCTGGGAATCAACATACTCCCTCAGTATCATTGTTCCCTCATCCTTTACTCTGCCCATAGTCAACGTGTCACGGGGGCCATTGATTTTTCCTCCCACATTTCTCAACACCAGCCTTCCTCATCATGACCCATTACTTCTCCAGCTTGGACCTCACTTTTCTCTTTCCTGAATTGACCCGGGGGCCTCCCACCAAGTCCCTTTGCCTCCTTCCAGCTTGTCACCATGCAGCCACTGGAGAGGTCTCAGCACCCTCTGGTCTCTCACTGCTTGCAGGAAAAACTGCCACCCCTTGGCACAGCACTGGAGGTCCTCACCATCTAGCTCCAAACTCACTTTCTAGTTGGTTTCCCTGTGTAAACCCACTCTCGTAGCCTCACGCAGGCTGACTCTGATACAGAGTTTAGTGCTCTGGGAAGATCAACATCTGTGGGAGGGAGGTAGAGAGAGTAGTTTAGCTGTGATGATGCGGGGCCAACGGTGGCCTCTGCCAGCCCCACTGGGAGCACAGGAGCTAAAAAACTGCCAGAACGGTCCCCTGTTTGTTCAAAATAGCTTGCCATTGTACCCCCATCTCAGCCAGTGCTCCTGGATCAGGTCACCTTGGGCCAGGTGGCTCTCTGCAGCAGAGGCCACTGCTAAGGAGCTGACAGCAGCAGGTGTCTGTCCTCAGCACAGCCTGCAGCAGGGCAAGGAGTCCTTCCCTCCCAGAAGGAGAATCGGGAGCCCATCTCCACATCTACCACACTTACCCTCATTTACCTCCATAGAAGCTTTACTCCTTTTTTGTGGCTTCATGCCTTTGTACTTGTTTCTTCTGTTGGAAATGCCCTTTGCCTACTGCTTTCTCCCTTTGATCTGATACTTTCAGTTTCCCTCTGTGACTGATGTCAATTGCTGACTCCCCTAGAAGCCCCTGCCCACTCTCCCAGGCAGTTAGTCACTATTTCACACGTTCAGTCCATGCACCTTGCTCACATGCACTATGTGATAAGCCCGGACTAGATACCGAAGATCAATGAGACACAGTCCTGACCCCCAACCTACTGTGGAGACTCCGCCTCTTCTGAGCCCCAGTAGTACTTAGTGCTTTCTTGTATTACGGCATCTACCACGTTGCTTATTTATTCACTCACTCCATCATTCACTTGTTCATTCACTGGGTATAAATCAAGCCCTCGCCTTCCCTGTGCCTAGCACTCTGCGAAGCACTGGGGATACAATGACCAATTGTCCGGTTTGCTGAGGTATAGAAATTAATCAATGGGTCCTATAAAGCCGGTGTAATTCTAGCTTGGACAAAGGCTATGAAGTTCATGGAACTATGAGGTTTTACAATAGGATGTTTGACCTGGTCAGGGAGGTCAGGGGAAGCAACCAGGAGAAGTGATAATTACCATACAACTTGGAGAAGGGAGAGAGGTTAGAAGGCTTTCACGTAGAGATTAGAGAATGCCCACAGACTCAGGGGCAGGAGAGCAAATGGAGAATATGAAGATGTGAAAGAGTTTTGATGAGGCTGGAGTTCACAGAGCGAGGGAATAGTAGAGGGTGATGTGATGGCTAATGACCATGTGAAAGTTTACTGATTGTCTTTGGTGCTCAGCGGGAAGTCATGAAATGCTGTAAGCAAGGGATTGAAATGATCAGATTAGAGATCTGAAAATATGTGATGGCCGCTGTTTGGAGAACAGATTGGAGAAGGGAAAGGACACCATGGGGAGGCCATTTTCAGGTGCCCATGGAGATAAGGGCAGCTTGGAGTAGGGTAGGGACATGGAGAGAAGGGGCTATATCTACAGCAATTTAGGAAAAAAAAAACAAACTGACAAGCTTGGTGATTGGTTCGTATGTGACTGGGGATTAAGGAAAGGGAGCTGTCAAAGCTGCCTTTAGATCTCCATTGATCCCTAATCTCTTTGGATTCAGAATCCAGTGAAAATTATAAGCAACCCACTGGAGACTCATATATAGACATGCACATAGCACACAGCATTTTGCCTGTCACTTCAGAGGGGTGCATAGAATGTCTAAAGTCCATTCCTGAGCCCCAGGTGGGAAAGAGACTGTCTCTTATTCCTTGCCATACCTCTAAATTCTACACTAGAAATCAGTATAGAATCTGGCACACAAACGTGTTTGTTGAAGCAGTTACTAAAGGTGAGAAAAGATGGAGGGTACTGAGAGGCTCCTGATGGTAAGTTCTCTGCCATTTCTGCTGCAATATGGATGTAGGAATTTTAACAGAAGAGCTACAACTTGCGTGTCTATGAACAACTGCTCATTAGCTTGCAAGGCAGCATGAGGTGGAAAAGTCCACAAATGGACTCAGGAGCCTCCAGGTGGTGGAGAGGAATACATTTTAAAATATTAAGGCTCCAAAGACCCAAGATTTGTCTGCAGCAGATGTCTCTCCATAATGCTTAGTGTGTTGGACTGAAGAATTGAGCCGTCTGGTTTTATTTTACGTGGGGGAGTACATCATTTGGAGATGAAGCCAGTCTGCCTATGGCTGGGTGGATAAGTTAAGTTAATGTCTTGCATCCAGTGATTCATTTTTTACCTTGTGGATGAAGCAGAACTGGTAATTGTGTTCATAGACAGAGATTTAGAACAGAATCATGCCATTGCAGATAAGGCATTTCAGGAGGCCAATAAAGATAAGAGAGAAAAGAAACGCATAGGAGGAAGTTTTAAGAAAGATTTAGTTTCCACATGTTAACCTAGGCTGGGTGGGATTGTCCTCTGTGTGCTTTGACCAGCTGTGAGGGGGAGGGGGGAGGGAGAACCACCATCTGAACTGTGGACTCTTCAAGTGGGCCTTAGCGATCCATCACCTGGTTCAATCCCCATCTAAGCGGGAATTCCCTCTGCACTGCCCTTTGCAAATGGTCTGTGGTTCCTCCTGAAGCTGCCCTAATGAGGCTCCATTGTTGAGTAACTCTGATATAAAGTCAGGTCCAGACTCTTTAGTCTATACCAGGAATGGCAAATCAGCTTAAATTTGCATAACAGTTCCAATTTCTTGACGGTACTTGCCTAGAGCTGAAGGATTCCAAGGCTGAATCTGGATTTAAAAAAAAAAAAAGCAGTAATTGATTATCAACGTCTGTCACAGAGGAAGGAGGATGAGGAATTGTACCTTCAAAACCAAAAATGTTCTGTACTTGTCATCCCTGGGCTACACAGTCTTCAGTTAATTAATTCAACTTCCATTTATTGAGCATCTACTGTGTGCCAGTTGTGGTCCCAGGGCCTGAGGATGTAAATCCAATGGTTAGTTCTCAGTCCTCATTTTACTTGCCCTCTCCACAAAATTAGACAGAATTGGCCATTTTTTCTTCTTAGCTACATCCCAACCCTCACCCTCATCCCTGCTTTGGCTTCCCTGAAACCACACCTCTCTTTACTCCTAACTCACAGACTGTTGCTCCTTGATTTTCTCCTCTTCTTCTCTATCTTAAAATGTTGCTCATTCCCAAGATTTGGTCCTGCATCTCCTTTTCTTCTCTGTCTCACTCTAGTATCTGGACAAGCACATCCAATCCCATATCTTCAAATGCCATCTATAGGCTAATAAAACTCAAGTTTATGTCTCTAGCCACAAAGGGAAGCCTATATAACCATCTTCTACCTGGTATCTCCACTTAGATATCTAAAATGCACCTCAAACATCACACATTCAAAAAAGAACTTGATTTCCATATTACCTTCATCGCCCCCTCAAAATACAACCTCATTCATTTGCCAGTCTTCCCATCTCAGTAAATGGCACTGCTATGCATTCAGTTACCCTTGCCAATGAGACAGAGTTTCTTTCCTTCCCTCACCACCTCTCGTCTAAGACATCAGGTAGTCCTGTCAATTCTACCTCCAAAACTTCTCCCAATCTGCTCAAGTTGCCCTGCCACTTGACCACCATCCTTATCCCAGGCGTCCTCATTCTTTCCTGGAATATGTCAGTAGTTCCTATATGCTCTCTCTCTTCCATTCTTGTCCCCCTCAGTCCACTGTCTGCATAAGATGGAGAAGTTTAAAAAAAAATGTTAATGTGATCATGTAAACTGATTGTTTAAAATGTCAAAGAAAATCTAAAGTTCTCCGGTTTGCTGTGTCAGCTTCAGTCTTTGTGTACCTCTTAGACCTCACTGCTCTTGCTTTCTTCTGCCACTCACTAGCCCACTTTCTATTCCTTCAACAAGCCATGCATATTTCCTCCTTGGGGACTTCAGATTTTTTGTTTCTTTCTAGTCTATTCTTCTCTTTGATCTTTCTGTCGTTGGTTCCTTCTTGTCTTTTAGGTCTTGGCTTCAACTGTACCTGGCAGGATATCTTTATCAACTCTCATCTGGATGACTGTAATCACCTCCCTGCTGGTCTCTCTGCCTCCCTGTCTCCCACTGCCATGCCCTCCTCCATACTCCACAGACTTCAGCCTGGTCCATTCAGCTGGACACGGTCCAGCCCCTTCCCAGTCCTTCAGCCTCATCCTAACTGGATTCCTTGCCTCAGATGTGATGCTCCTCTCCTTTGCTGTATTGCAGAAAGCCTCTAAGCCTTTCACCTGCTATTCCTCCTGCCTAGTATACTTGCTATACTATACTTGTTTCTGGATAACTTCTACTTCTTCTCCAAGACACAGTTTAGGAGAGTGTCACCTTTCCTGGAAATGTTTTTCTGACGCTCCCCTTACCTGAAGTTCATCCTCTGCTTTCTGTACTGGGCTCCTGAAAGCACTTGGGAGCTGTTTTGTTATGTTGGTACCTATTTTCTAGCCTCTCTCCTGATGTCCCTTTTGGAAGCAAAGATTATGTACATGTGGGCTTATCTTTATTCCCAGCACCCAGAACATCCCTTTGCATTATAATAAATATTGCCTAAAGTTTTACTTACAGGATTTCCGGAAGGTGGCAGTGGGCTGGCATTCTGCTGGGGTGGATCATAGCCAGTGCGTTCTACCCAACTCCAGAATTCATGAGCTCTGAGTGAAAGCTGACCTCTGGGGATGGAGTGAATGACATAACCGGAGGAAGAAGTTGCTCAAGTGTGAATTGTGGAGAATCAAGGATGGCACACTGAATGCCGTTTGGTGATCATGGCACAGCTATGAGTTTTGTGTCCTACAATGGCTCAGCTCTTGGTGTTTGACCTGTGGGCTAGGGGTACTCTACAGAGTACCAGTAGAAGTTGGAAATACTTGAAAGGACAGGCAAGGTTCAGATCCCCCAGGAATTCTCACGGCGAATAGCCCTGGTGTGGCTGCCTCCTTCCCTGGGCACAGCATCTCACATGCAGTGGAGGATAACTGGCCATGTTTCCATTTAGTGATCCTGCCCACCTGGCTACACCTGACTGAGCCAGGAGTAGATATCCAACCCCACTTGGGCCAATGAGATTCTCCCTCTCCTAGAATTCAAGAATTAAAGTAGAAAAACACAGGATTTGGAAGGTAGTGATACTGACTCAAGCTAATGGCAACATCCTAGAAAGAAAAGCTACAAACTCTTTCTGTTGAAATATGTCCATTTCCTTTCCCTTCCTGAGTCAAAACTTCTTGATTCTATGACATAGCCCGGTAACCTTGCAAAGAGAAGGAGTGAGGGGAGGTGGGATTTGGGATGAGAGAGACTCAGATGCTTTCTGGGGACAGGAGTGGACCAGTCTTCCAGGGATGAAAGGTATAATGAGAAAAGAGCCAGGAACGGATCTCAAGCTTGCCATTTCAAGCTGAGCAAGTGCTGTTTTCCATTAGCAAAGCTGAGGACTTTCAGAAAACCAGAGCTGAAAGCCTTTTAGTGATGAGGACACTGTGACCTCGAGTGGAGTCATGACTTACTGAGGCTCCTGCAATCAGGTAATGGTTAGGTCTGGAATGCAGGCCTCTTAGCTCTCAGCCCAGTGCTCTTCCCACCACCTCAGTTGCCCTCAATCTAAGCTAGGTTCAGCACATCTGTCTACATGGGTTCATTGTGCTCCCCTTTTGTGTTCAACTTGGTGGCTGCAGGTGATTACCTTGGGGTCCAGGAGCACAGGGTTAGCCCTAGCTGTATGGCTACTAGGAAAGTGTGTTTCTGTGTTTATCCAGGGCATCTGCCTACCTAAGTACCCAAGTGACCCATCAATTAATACTGTGGGGCTGGAAACCATAAAGCAACAATCACATGGCAGGTCACTGACACGAAGGAACACCAGTCATAATAACATGATGTGATGTGAGCGGCATGGGGCGATACTTGTGAGCTGCCTTACTCCCACGCACCCTGCCAGTCCCACAGCATTATAGCATGGCTGCATTTCTGGCCTTACACGTGCCCCTTGTTATATTGCTTCCAAATATGGTTGGATGCAATAACTGTACTCTTCTTTTCAGTCAACTCGATGTCTCCAAATTGGGAGCATACCTCCTCTCTCCGTGCCATGCAGGTTTCCAGGGAGGCCTTTCAATAGCCAGTGCCCCTAGCTAACTTCTACAGTTGGTCTGAAGTCACTGACTTCAAAGTGTGATCTGAAGTTTGCTTGAATCAGAATCTCTTAGTGTGATTGTGAACATGTAGATTATTGGGCCTCTCACAGACCTACTGAATCATAATCTCTGCATTATTAACAGATTCCCCAGATGATGAAGGCTGCTATTCTCAAAAGTTCATTGGGGTTGGAAAAAGTGATGAGTTTAGGCTGGGGAGATAGTGGTTTCCTGCCCCTGCTGCAGCACTTCCTAACTGGGTAATTTTGGCATGTAACTCACCTTCTTTGAGCATCACTTGAAGGGAAGGAATATGTCTTATTTATATTTCTCGATATTCAGTAACTAGAGCACAAGTGGTCCTTAAATAGTGTAAAATGAATGAATGCACGTACGAGCGAAGATATTTCCCCACATTGCACCTATTGAATGAGATAACTCAGGGAAAATACCTGAGCAATGTCCTACACACAGTAGGTGCTCATCAAGGGCAGTTCTCTTCCATTGCCCTTAGGAAGGTGGCTTGTCATCTCTGGGTAACTTGAGTAGGGACACCACAGAAGTGTGGAAAAGGAGATGTTATGTGCTCAGAGACCTTGCTGAGACCCAGAGGTAATAGATGCTTCTAGAATATAAATCCTTTCTTATTTTGCTCTCTGGTATCCTCTGTCTGTTGTCCTGGGAGTGGCCAAACTCACGATGGTCAGCCAAGACCAATCACAGAGGAGAGGGCTATGGTTGCCATTGTGCTACCCTGGGGCTTAAAAGACCACCTGATGGATGCTAGGTCTGTGTCAAGAGGCAGAAGAGCAACATGGCTGTGACCAGCAGCTAAGCGTAGGGGGTCTGTAGAGGATTACGCTGGGGATTTGAGGTCGTGGATATGAATAAATGAATTGTGGTCTTAACCATTGGTTGATACCTAGTGATACCATTGGGAAAAATAGTGATTTCTCCTAGACTCATTGTTTTTATCTGTGAAAGGGTCATAAAGTGTCTCCCTTATCTACTCCCAGCATTCTTATGAGAATCAAATGAGGTAATGAGGATATGGCTATTGTCTTTCTATATAAACCATATTGTGATGCTTTCTGCTGAAAGTGTGGTCCCCAGACCAGCAGTGTTGGCTTCATTCAGTAGCTTGTCAGAAATGCAGAATCTCAGGCTCCATCCCAAACTTACTGAATTAGCATCTTATTTTTTTTTTTTTTTTTTTTTTTTTTTTTTTCCGTTTTGGCTCATTTCCTGCCATCGTATCAATAAAGTTTTTACTCCGTTTTTTTCACTCTACTGGTTTGGAAATTGTTCTTTCCATTTATCTTCTTTATTGGTAAATCTTTACATTTTAATAAGCACACTTGACTTAACACTGTCTAAAGTAAATCAATATCTCTCCCCTCCCTCTGCTTCCCAGAATGGGGCATGAACCCATGTCCCCTGCATCAGCAGGCGGAGTCTCAACCTGCGCCACCAGGGAAGCCCTTAGCATCTTATTTTAACATCATCTCCAGGTGATTTCAAATACACGTTAAAGTTTGGGAAGCAAAGACTATACAATTATAAGAAATTTTTAGTTCTGTACTTTTTTTAGAGAGCTCTTCCAGAGAAAGGGAATATGTCTTATCTCAGTTTAGTACCGAGAATATAATTGACCCTTAACTAGAGTTGACTGAATGAATGACTGACTGACTGACTGACTGAATGAATGAATGAAGATCTTGCTCTCACCCACTACTTGGAGCTCTTTATGAATGAATGAATGAATGAAGATCTTGCTCTCACCCACTACTTGGAGCTCTTTACCTAATATTTCTTCTATTCTAATAGCAGGACATGTACGAGGTGACTGCAGCTGCCTCACAGCCAGCTGATGCCAAACACAGATGCAGACATTTAGTATGTGATTAAGGACAGAGTAATCCATTTAATGTGAGTTGTGGGAGATATTTGGCAAGAACTAAGGGACAGAGGTTAGATTTTAAAGAGTTTCCAAAGATAATGTCTTTCCCAATTATTTAAAGCCCTCGGAAACTGGGATCACACCCAGACAGAAATAAGCCTTCTTAAGACAGAATTTTTGAAATAGGGCTCTTGTTCACTTTGGCAGCAGAATCTTGACTCAAGGTCTGTTCAGGTGTTTATGTAACATTCCATGGAGGGGCTGTCCAGCTTTGTTGAGCTGCAACTAGATGAACTTACCATCTATTGGGGAGAAATGCTTTTGTTTACCAGATTTTACTACCTTCTAAACTAATTAAAGAATTAATCTATCCCATCATTCAACAAATACTAAAATGCTTGGCTTGGGGTTACCATAGTGAACATGCTAGCAATGCCTGTTTCTATCAAGTAACTGCCGGGTGTGAGGACAGACTATGAATCAAGCACTCACAGTGAGGTTTGAGGAAGTTCAGACTGAAATGGGAGAGCATGTCAGGCCAACTTAGCCTAGTAAGGGTGGAGGTGATGGAGAGACACTTCCTGCAGGAAGTGACCTTTAGGCTGACACCTGGAGGATGAGTAGGAGTTAGGCAATTGGGACAGGAAGGAGGAAATGAAGCTGGTACACACAATAGCATGGGGCGAGGCCTAGACACGAGAGAGAATATGCTCTAGCAAAGGAGGTGAAGCAGTAAATGCTTGGATAGCTGTGGTGACTTTGTGGGAGCTGCTTGGGGGTGTATGTGCAAAGGTGTGGAGTGTGATGAGACCTGAGGTTGAAGAAGTAATCAAGGGTGGGACCTCACAGGGTCTTGAGAAGCCTCCTAAAAAATTTGCATTTTATCCTCAGGTCAACGGAGGAAGTCTTTGACAGGGTTAGTTGGTCTGATATAGTTACCAGTTCTCCTCTCTAACGGACCAGTGAGCCCCTTCATCAGTTTGGCACCAGAGAGATTTGTCTCCAGTCTGCATGTCCCATCCTAGCCTCAAGTCTTTTAGTCTGAGCTGGGTGCCTGCTCCTTGTTTTGCATCCGTTTATGCTAACCACAGGAGGGTTCTAAGTGTTGCCTTATGCATTTCTTCAAAGAATAGTCTCTACCAAGATGTCATCAGTTGAACTCTCCTGGTCACTCTGCTTCTAGTCTGCCTAATGTGAGAGCCTCCACTCTGTGGTCTCTTTTTCTGTGTTCCCCCTGCCAGGAGGGGCAAGTAAAGCACTGGCAGCTTTGAGCCTGAGCTGCAAGCAGCTGCCCTCGTGGGCCTCACCAGCAGCATCACCACGCCCACTCCCTGAGCCCCAGTAGGTCAGGTCATTTTTGTGCAATCATTTTATACCCGTTAGTGTACCAGTTCCATTTACACACGCCCTCATTGCCTAGGCTCTTAACTATGAGCTGTCACTATTGGAAGGTTTTGAGAGGCCAGGTGGCCAGAACACAGGATTGAAGGTCAGAAGACCTGGCCTGAATCGTGTCCCCTTCCTGCCCTCATTCTGTGACCTTGGGTGAGTCACTTGAATCTTGGTTTCTGCAGCTGTAAACAGGGACAAACAAGAGCACCTGCCCTGTCTCTTCTCAGGGCAGTGTTGAGATCAAACAAGATGGTGCATGGGAAAGTGCTTTGTAAAGTTCTATGAAAGAGTGGGCTTTCACTGGCACTCTGAGCATTGCTGGCTTAGTTCCTGGCCATACCGTAACCCCTTTGTGGAACAGCTAAAGGTACATAGGGCCCAGAAGTTGTGCATTTCTCACCTTCCACAACTAATCACTGCCTTCCTGTCTGAGGCTTTCAAGTTAGGTTTCATTTTATCATGACTCCTGCACTCAGTCACGTAATGGACAACCCAATTAGAAATTATTTGTCCAAATGTAAACATTATTTTAGTTCATAATTGTTGAGTCCAAGTAATTTTTGGTGATACCACCCACTTTGAAACACTTTCTGGTGGACCTCTGGCATGAACACCCAGTTTTCTCCCCTGGTATGTAATTATCTCCTCAAGTTTCTTGCTGGAATTTTCTGAAATGTTAATGGAACAACATTAAATTTCAGCTCATTACAGAGTTCCTGTTTTCCTCTAAATTTTTTCCAGGGAATCTTTAAAAATAAACAGGCTGATAGGTATATGAATAAATAGAACAGAAGAGCAAGTGATTGTCCCTCTTTGAATAATTGCCTTCCAAAATCCAAAACACTGACATTGCAGCACAAAGGGGAGATTAAAGATTCAAAACATAGTGATGAAAATGGAATGTAGAGATAAAAGAAAAAAAAACCTGGTATCTTATCCTTGAAAGAGATCTTCACCATCTCCTCTTCTCATCCATTATACATGGTGGGAATTCCTTTCCTGGAGACATAGGACCATATTAGAATGTCCAAACACCCAGGTCAACCGAAAGACAGCATAAATTATCCTTCTTAAAAGATGGAGCCTTCACAGGTCCTGTCCTCCCTAAAACATTCCTCAAGCATCCCTCTCTATCAGGTGCAGATGGTGCTTCTTTCTCTTTGCTTCCAGGTGCTACACATTTCTTTTCCCATCATTTTCCATTTATTATAGTTTCTTAGTTTTCTTACCTGTCTCCCCACAGTAGACTATGAGCTCCCTGAAGTCAGGGGCTGAGTCGGATTACCTTGGCACATTTAATGACTAACTTCTAAACAGAAGGTGTTGTTTGACTAGTCACGTGGGGCCACCAGCTCAGATGCTCTTCTGCCCTCACCCAGGTGGCCACAGCAGCCTCCTAACTCATTTTTCTGACTTTGGTTTACTCAGTCTCTACACCATCCTCCCCATCGGAGCCAGGAAAGTCTCTAATCAGACCCATCCTTCCCCTGCTTAAAACTCTTTGATGAGTTCTCTTGTCCCCTGGGTAAGTCCAAACGTGGCTCAGGGGGCCTTTCATCACCTGGACCTGGCTGAGCTCTCCAGTCTGGTCTCCACTCTGCCCCCACAGCCAAAGTCCGGCTGCCGGTGAACCATGCTCATTCTTTAATGCATCCCACCCTCTCATAGGATAACAGTAACTGATAATTATTGAGCAGTTGCTATGTGAGGTACTTTCCGATCACTCAATCCGCATTTTAATAAACCTTAGAACTACCCATGTGATCATTACTATATCCCCCCTTTACAGATGAGAAAATTGAGACTTGGAAATGAAAGGAAACTTGCTGCAGGCAAGATAGTTAAAGGGTTATAACCAGGCCTGTGACTCCAGGACCTGAGACTTTGCCCACCATGTTATGCTGAAGAAGGTGTGTTTCTCATGCTGAGAGAACTTAAGTCCAGCTGAGATGTGACTTTACCCAGGTAGAGATGGATGGCTGTATCACAGAGATCTGCTAAAGGCCCCTCCCAAGGTAGATTCCAAGGCTGCTGTGGGAAGCAAGAAACAGAACCAACACTTTCTTTTTTTTTTTGAATTTTATTTTATTTTATTTTTTATACAGCAGGTTCTTACTAGTTGTCCATTTTATACATATTAGTGTATATATGTCAACCCCAATCTCCCAATTTATCACACTTTCAATTGCAAGAGTCCAAGAGGGCTTCACCAGACAGGGGGAGTGCAAACTAAAGTACAGAGGGTAAAAAGGATTTGTACAAGTAGAGAGAGAAAGAACTGCTGTTCTGAGCAGGGTTCTCACCAGAGTAGCAATGGTAGAGGGGAGGGCCCTGGGTAAGTCAGAGGCTAGGAAAAGGATCCCTTTGGCTGAAGCAGAGAATCCAGGGAGAGGAGAGGGGTATTGGGTAAATGTGCAAGGGGCCAGGAGCTGGGGAGGGGCATCCAGGAGGCTCTTCAATTCTGGGCTGAAAAGCTGGGTGGGGCTGCATCTGGTGGATGGTCTGAGAGAAGCTGATCACCTTCCAGCAAAGAGGTGGTCTGATTACAGTGTTGTTTGGGGAGTTCAGGGTGGGGTTGAACATGGGGAGGGGGCATGCCTGGAACACCCAGTAAGGATGCTTTTGCAACAGTCCTGACAGGAGATAAGAGTGGTGGCTATTTAATTGCAAAGCAAAGGACTGATCCTACAGGCATTTCAAGCCACCTTGGGCTATAATTTGATTTTTTAATGACACTGCTGATCCTGCTGTTACTGATGTCTGGAGACCTCAAAGGTGCTTTAGAGTCAGCCCCTGGGTGGCCAGTGGCCTGTGTGTGGCACTGAAAGAGCCCTCGTTAAGGCCAGGAGCCCCAGGTTTCAGGCCAGGCCCGGCCCCACTGTTGGCAGCAAGTAGCCTTGGGAGGCTCTTGCAGCTTCCTGGGCTTGTTTTCCACGATTGATTCATCTTATTCACTCAGTCACACAGGTGTTTCAGGACATTCAGAATGCCTCCTGCATGCAGAGGGTTGTGGGTAACCCTGGGGTCAGAACCTGCTCCCCGCCACCACCCTCCCAGTGAAACACCCAAGCGGGGCCGCCGCTAATCACTGCTTCTGCCCGCGCCAAACAGTGTGCATGTGTATTAAAGACTGTGCTTGAAAGCCAGGGGAAGAGACGAGGCATCTGATGAGCTCCCTGGCCAAAGTGGAGGTGAGTCAGTTTCCGTAAGAGCACCTGAAAGAGCCCTCTCTGTGCTGAGTTAGGCTCCACCTGCTCTTCAGGCCCTCAACCTGCACCAGGGCTTTGAACCGGTTCAAAACCAGCCAGAGGCCTCCATGGCCTTTAGCTAGGAAGAAAAGGAATTAGAACCTCCCAGGATTCAATCAAAGGGGATCTTAGTAAGAGCAACACAGGTGAACTTAACTGAATCTGATCAAAATTGGTCTGAGAAAATTCACCTATTTTTTTTTAACATTCATTCATTCATTCGCTTACTCATTTACTCGTCATTTTATAAGCACGACACACTATGTACGTTTACTTGGTCGTTGAACAGATTTTCAGCTTCTTGTGGGGAGGGAGTATATCTTGTTCATCTACGTAATGCTGGGGCTGCCATGGATGGTGGTGCCGTAGTTGGTGGCTTGCGGCTGAAGGAATGCAACTTCCGCTCTGCTTTGTCGGGGCTGCTTCAGCCTGGAGGAGCAGCCAGGATGAAGCGGTGACTTCTTTCAATAAGCACAAAGGTATGGTCTGTGTGCTAAGCTGTGGCCTGAGGAAACATGTGCTCCCAGAGGAAGCTCCTTTTCTAATGATTTGGCTCAAAGGAGCTGCTTTCTAAATGACACTTTGTGCCTTCAGAGGCCACGTGTGTTATGGTCTAATGTAGTGCTACTCTAGCACTGCTTTGTTTGTTTGTTTTTTGAAACATTTATTGGGCATTAACTGTGTACAGGGTGCAGTGTTCAGTTCTGCCCCATCATGCAAAGTAATAAAATAGGGCAAACTACTGACTTCCATGTCTGTAAGTTATTTAGGTAAGCGTATGATAAAGACACATGCCCTGAAAGAATGGGGATCTCCTCTACTCTGGGGAGTTATGGAAGACTTCCAGGAAGTCACTTCTGGTTAAGTTTTGAAAGATGAGTAGGTTTGCCCAGGAGAATTGTGGGAACATGTTCCAGCCCAAGACCAGAGACCTGCATGGACACAATGAAAGTGGGAAAACGTCAAGTTGTGTAGGTGTGATAGGAACCAGAATTTATAACTTTCATATGCAGGTTAGATGAGTTCTTATCCAGGAAGTGTTCCAGAATCCCTACAGGAGAGATTCACTATCCCTCTTCTTACAGCCTCTGGACCTGTTATCAGCTTCCATTATTTTAGTTACCACTTGGCACTGCAATCATTTGTAATATGCACAGCTCGATGATAGACCAGAAGCTTGCTGAGGCCAGAGGGATTGTACCTTCTTCATTTTTGTTTCCTTAGTAAATAGCATAGGGAATAGAGTAGGTGCTTCATGTACATTTGGTAAAGTATATTCACACATGGAGAATATGGAGAAGGTGCCTTCCTCCTAGAGTTGGTCTTGAGGGACTAATTATATCTATTATATTTACAGGGCCTCTAAAGTCTTTCTCGAATTTTCTTTTTTTTTTTTGGCTGTGTCGGGTCTTGGTTGTGGCACGTGGGCTCTAGGGCGTGTGGGCTCTGTAGTTTGCGGCACGTGGGCTCTCTAGTTGAGGCACGCAGGCTCAGTAGTTGTGGCATGTGGGCTTAGTTGCCCCATGGCATGTGGGATCTTAGTTCTCTGACCAGGGATTGAACCCATCTCCACTGAATTGGAAGGTGGATTCTTAACCACTGGACCACCAGGGAAGTCCCTCAAATTTTCTTATATAGACATTTTTACCTAATCATATGAGCAGTTATTTACATGTATATATAGGTGAAAAAATTCATATTAAACTTATCTGTGGCTTCTTCTGGGGAGTGGAAAAAGAAGTGTGTGGGGGGGTACTATTTCAGAATGATTGTCCATGCTGTGCACTGCACAATTCTAGAGACCATTCATTTAGATGTGGATCTGTACTTTATAAATTTAAACAAAGAATAACAAATACAGAGAAATCATGACACTGTTAATAGATTTCACTTTCTTTTCAGGGTTGTTTTGCGTTTATCCAAAATGTCCAAAATGGATGGGCATGGCTTTCATATTAAAAAATTCTTAAGACTAATGAGTTGTGGACAATTTGAGAAACATTGGAAGTATGACAGAGAAAATAAATATGACCCACATTTTACCAGAGAAAACTACAATTAACATTTTACTTCATAAAGTTTGTTTTCTAGTTTTTTATTTTAAAATATTTGTTCTTTGAATAATGTAGAAATATACAAAGGAGAAAATCAAAATCACTCCTAACTCACCACCCAGTGAGGACCCACTGTTAACATTTTGTACATTTTCTTCCAGCCTTTTTCGATGTTAATTACAATCATAATTCCCATTTGCTGAGTGCTTAATTTGAGCCAGGCAATGTGCTAAGCACTTGCCAGACATTATCTCATTTAATTCCCACATAAGCCTGAGGTGGGAATCATCAGCCCCATCTCACAGAAGATACAAACCGAAGGTTAAGAAACTTGGACCAGTTGCAGTTTGAACTTAACATTGCCTGACTCCAAAGCTAACATTCTTTATGATTCTCTATACGCCTTCAAAATCGTGTGTGCAGTTACATGCACACACCCGCTACATACACAGGCTGCAAATACGGATACATAGACACAGACACACACATAGACACACAAGCTGTGATTACATTGTGTCTTGCATTTTTCTGTCTGTTTTATTTTTTATTTAATATTATATGGTGAGCATTTTATGATGTCATGTAAAAACCCTTTTAGAAAGTGGTTTGGTAAACTTTGCTTTTTTAAGTTAAATTTTAAGCAAATCAGTCTTGAAGCATTAATCTCCATAGAGGACTGGCCTTTGTCATCAGGCCTCCAGACCTACTACATATCCAGTCCTCAGGATCCCACCTCCTGGCTGCTTCTCCCTGACTGTTTTCTTGTCCATTCTGCTTCCTTAAGCTGGTGGTAGGGGAAGCCAAGCAAGCTGTGGTCACTGGCCTCAGAAGCTGTCAGAGGAAACTAACCTCCATAACGCCTGCACTTCATGACAGTATCTCCTATGAGCCCTGCTTCACAGCCTCAAAGCATTTCTTGCTTGTGTGTGTGTGTGTGTATGTGTGTGTGTGTGTGTGTGTGTGTGTGTGTTTCATGTGAATAATCCTGTATGGCTGAGAAGGCATTTTTCAAATCAAGAAAATTATGGATAGGTTAAGCAGTTGGGATAATATAACATCTTCAGCAAGGGTTGCAACAAAAAATAAGGCATAGAGTACCAAACTGGTAGTTGAATGCAAACTGTTCACATCCAAAGTGGAACAGATCACTGTGGGCTTCCTCAGCTCCAATATGCTAATGATGGGTACTGAGAGTTCCCAGGGGAACTCAGAGTATACAGTGATTTCCAAACTTAATACACTGAGTACCTGTTAGGGTGGAGGCATCTTTCTTAGCTGACTCTCGTTCTGTAATACACAGTTTGAGAAACACTGTTTTATAGGTTTTCTATATAATGTCGATTCAGTTGTTTAATTTCATTCAATAACTAACTAGTTTCTTGCTACTCAAAGCATGGTCCGAGGACCAATGGCAATCAGCGATCTTCTAGGGACTTCTTTGAAATACAGAATCTGCACTCCACCTGCCCGCCCCCCTCCAGTCCATTGACTTGATATCTACCCTGTAATAAGATTCCCAGGTCAAACACAGGAGTATTAAAGTTTGAAATCTATGCACTGCTGTTAAGGACACACAAGTTCTTAATGAAATGGAAGTCGCCTTACAGAGTTTATTTAATGCCACAAAGGGGGTTTCATACACGTGTTTGATTTAATGTGCACGAGTACAGGAAGTGGAAAATGCACTTGAATACTGCCGGCAATGGAGCACGGAGTCTGAAGGCATGAAGGTCTGGTGTCCACTCAACAAGGATCCCAAACAACCGTGAGCTCCCGTGTTTCTCCTGAGCCCTTATTCTTCTCCTTTTTAGGAGCATACGCAGTGCCCTAGCATGTCCACATTTGGAACTGGAGTGATATGCAGCCACATCCCATTAGCTAATAGCGAGGCCCCTGGAGAGGGGTTTCAGCTGGGCACACACAGCTAAAGCCCCTTTAATGGCCTAGTCAGCTGTCAGGGCTGTAAACACATTTCTTTCCATTCAGAGCCATTTGCCCCTCTCTGTGACCTCTCGTGGCTCTCGAACCCTGGCCACGTGGCCCAGATGGCATAATCTGTCAGGCCAAAGCAGGTGACAGTGGGGCTTGCTGTTAGGTAATCAGTGACTATAATTAGCTGGGGTGGAAATGATAATGGGACCAACTGCAGAGCTGGGGCCAGGGGAGCCCTTGATGGGTGGAGTAGCAGCCAGAGAAAGCGGCTTGCTTCCTCCTCCTTCCCCTTTCTCCCTTCCCCCTCCAACATGATGTTTCTAGCATATGGAGTGTATGTGTGCACGTGGGGCTTCATCCTCAATGAGGAAGGTCAGGGCTGAGCACTGGCAATTTAGTAAGCGAGTTGTTCGGCTGCTGATCAATTTTATTTCATAGGCTTCCGTTTGGTAATTAGTTGGTTGTAAGGAGATTTTGGGACCAAGTGTGAGGGAGGGTTGTAGAGGATTAGAACTTGATTCTTGGGGGTCAGACACATAGGCATTCAGACCCTGGTTCTGCCACTTAGCAGCCAGGTGGCCGCAGGCTGGTCGACCAGGCTCTCTCTATCTCTAACAGTAGAGATCACATCACTCCCCTTGTGGGCCCATTGTCAGGGTTAATGAAATATCGCCGTCAGTACTGCTTGAAACACACCTGACATACAGGAGGTCCCATAATACCGTTCTCTTCCCTTCTCCTTCTCAATGAGTATGACTTTATATATGATGCCAATAAAGCAGAACCAACCAACCAAAAAATCGTTCATAACATACTGAATAAGGTCTCTTTGATAATAGGGGAAAGGAAGTTGTTTACCAAGAAGCAGTGGATAAGTGAGGTTGGCTTTGCTTGTGACTTGTATCAGGAGGAGAACAGTCCCCACATTTCCTAAATCAAAATAGAAGAGATGGGGGAGGGCAGTCAACTAAAAAACACTGAAGCATTGTTTGTTGCTTGTCATTGTGTAGCTGGCAGTTTGTGGCTGTTTTCTAACACAGCACATATTGTCAGTTCACCGGAAACAGTGTTGAAGCTTGTGCAGTTTGGGTACTTTGAAGGTCTAAAGTAAAACTTCTGCATCATCTACCTTCCCTCCTCCCACCCAACTGTTTTCTTCTTTTCCCTTCCTTTATTAAAAAAGAATAATATATCCCTAGAAAGGCAAAAAAGAAACCTACCTACAATCCCAGAAATAACCACTTAACAATTTGGTATATATTCTTCTAGATCCATCTAGACGCAGATATTATTTTTTCATCAAAGTGGGTCAGATTTGGTCACTTGCAACCTGCTTTTTCCCCCCCACTTAATATGTTGATTTTATTATATGTCAGTAACTACATTTATATAACAGGATTTTCCCCAGATTTTCAATCATAGTTTATTGACTCAGTTTACAAAGAAGTCTACTCATCTTTTTCCACTACCTTTTTTTCTAATCAAGATAATTCACATACCATAAAATTCACTCTTTTAAAGTATACAATTCACTGGTTTTTAGTGTAGTCACAAGACTGGGTAACCATAGCTGTTTTCTAACTCAAGAACATTTCCATCACCCCCGAAAGAAAGCACATATCTGCTTGCAGTGTTTGCTCCTTCCTCTAGGCCCTGGCTAATAGTAACTCTGGTACCATTGAGATGCCATGAATTACTGACACAGTTCCTCACCATTGGTTATGTAAATTGCTTACGACTATGTATGATTTTAAAAAATATTGTAATGATCAGTCTGTGAAATTTCGGTCCAATTAATCATATTTTTGAGCTATGTCAGAGTTAATATATGCATGCTGTTTTAATTTAAAAAGGAGTGTTACATTTTTGGATGATGTGGTTTGGGGAAAATTTAGAATTAAAACAAATCTCTAAATCTGTAGAATTAGAAACATTCTTTGGGGATTTCCCGAGTGTGGTCATTGCAAAATTGCTTTTTCAAACACTGCCTGTGGAGTTTGCCAGACGTTAGAATTTGTGAAATTCTAATATATTACTCTGCAGTTTCGCTATGGGGTTGATTCCTGACTCCTCCTCCTAGAGTGGCAGTCAAAGTTGTGTTTTGTGTCCCTCTGAGCAGCATTAGGATCTGGTAGAAAGAAGGGCAGGAGGAGGGGTGTGGGGTAGAACCAATTCTGTTCATAGTTTCTAGGAGTGATTTTTAAAATTTGACTTAAAAAAATAGACCTTAATCTGATACAGAAGGAACCTGGTAGTTATACTTTAAAAACATTGCATACATAGACCATATTTGAAAATTCACTTCAATAACAATAAATTTTATTATAATAACTCCCACGAGTTAGGAAGTCACGAGGCTATGAGGACCAGGTGCTGCTCTAAGTGTTTCTTATGCCTTAGTTCATTCAACAACTTTGTGAAATCATCGATAAGATTGTTTAAGAAATGGAGTTTGGAAGTATTGCACAACCTGAATGATGGTCAAACCACAAGCTATTCTGCAGTCAGTTTGGCAGGTCCATTGCTCCTCAGCAACTTACCCCTTCCCAGTACTTGACTCACCCGCTGAACCTGCCCCACCCTGTCTCAATGACAAAGCCAAGTTCTTCAGGTCTCTCCTGAGGTCCGACACCCAAACAACAAGCGGCGCCTCCCTGTGCCTTAGTGAAGAGAGTGTAGTGGTTGTAGTGGTTGGAGTCTTAGTTCTGCCACTTACCATGCCACCTTGGGCAAGTTTCTTAACCACTCTGTGGCTCAGTTTCCCCATCTGTGTAATGGGGGTAACAGTATTGCCTGTATGCATCTGTGATGAGAGTTAAATCACTATATTAAATGCAGCTGTTAAGTGCTCAAGCACAGTATGATCACCCTGGCAGAGTTGGTCCAGCCTCGAGGTGACAGCACTGAGCCTGTCCCCTGAGATTGTTACAGAAGAGGTCTGGCCAGCTACCTCCACCTCATCATTTTACATTTGGGAAAACAAAGGCCTGGAAGGTGGAAATGCTTGTGTAAGGCCCACTGCTTGCCAGCAGTAGAATCTTTATCGTGATTCTATGAAGTGATCTGCTTGGTTTCTGTTTGTCTGTCCGAAGCAGAGACTGTGATGGCTTAGGAAGCAAGCATCAGAGGACAACACTCTACTTCTGTTCTCCATGCTCACAGGGTTCCCTTATTTAGTCCTTGGTCTCATCACAGCCAGGAATTACTGGTCTCCTTCGTGGTGTCCGACCCTGGAATCTACTGTGTGTTTACCCCCGCCAGTGTGAGTCAGGCCCTGTGCTCTCACATATTCTAACAATTGTCCTGCGAGGGAGATCTACTCTTACTCATTTTGCAGATGTGGAGACTGAGGCAGAAAAAATAAGCCATATTCAAAGTTACACAGGTATAAAGGGATAGAATTTCAGAAAATTGCATCATGATCAAAAGCTCATTTACGACTGTGGGCAAGTACCTTAACCTCCTATATTGCCATGCTTTTATCTGTAAAATGGAATAATAATAGTACCCGCCTTAAAAGGATACAGCGAGGGTTATTAATGCTTGTAAAGTGCTTGGAAGAACTCCTGGCGCGTAGTATGAGCTCAATAAATGTCAGCCGTACACAAAACAAACAAAACAAAACACGATATGGATTTGTCTGCTTCCAAAGCTTGTGTTCCCTCTGTGACTCCCTTCTTCCTCAAAAGGAAGCAGTGAATTGAATTCATACTAAGAAACCTGAGCAAGATTTAGGATTGCAAGACATTTTAAAGTGTGGCCTAGTTAGAAAGCACACTCACTCACATACACACACATAGCTACTTTTAATAGCTGGTAAGAGCCAGAGAAAATCCAATTATAGATGAATCAATCGATTAAAAAGAAAGGGGGCAGAAGAAAAGAAAAAAATGTTGGAGAGACACAGAGCCAAATTACAGCTGCATAATAGAATTAAGGGTCTGTAGAACAAACTGGGAGAAGTAACAAAGGGATAAGAGCTGGAGACTCATTCACCGCTCTGTAAAGATTTGATTCTTTCTCTGCCCCTTGACTCCAAAGAGCAGTCACTGGGCCAGCGCCCCAAACAACTGATCACATTGGAAAGAGCTGGCAAATCATATGTTTGGCAAATCATATTTTTGCAGAGAAATGAACCACCTGTGGCCTCTGGAACAAGAGGATTCTGTTTGGGTTTAAACAGATGCTCACATTTAAAGATGAAAGCAGAGGGCCCAAATATCACTCTCATGGGAGGGGGAAGGTGAAAGCTATGTTGCTAGTTGGCAAAGATGTAGCTTTTGTTCATAATGTTCTGTTTCCTAAGAAATCCTGTCTTTGCTCTCAAAGAAACATCTCAATATTAAGTAGAATTTCTCTTTCATACAAATGCTTAAAAAAACCCACATGCACTTTAAATTCTATTTTCTATTTTGGGGGGAGGGGGTGATGAGAGGGAGATGGGGCTCTTAATCCAGAAACAATCTTTACAGCTGTGTCTATTATTGGTGGGTTCTAGAATAACATCCGTTTCTATGTATTTATGGAAAGGCGTCCTTAACTAGGCCACAGAAAGAGCCAGCGCATCTATAAATAAATTAAGGAGGCTAGGAGGCTCGGGTGGTGGCCCCTCTGGCTGCAGCCCTGCTGCACAGCTGTCGTCTTTGTGCTGGGTCGGGCCTGCTCCATTGTGGATGCGATTACCCGGAGGGCAGGGTGGTGCGTGAGGGGCGGGGCGCACCTTCACCGGCGGGCCTCAGGGACTGACACCAAAGGTGGGCTTCTCTCCGCTGTGGACTGGCCTCCTTTGGCTGGGAGCTTCCGGCCTCTGTCTCGGGCAGTACAGGTTACCAGGCAGCAGTCACTTCCTGAGAGCCAGCTGCACCCAGCCTGGGCTCAGGCTGAGCTGAGTTAACAGATGGTGGTGTTGGGATGGCGGGGACAGAGCAAAAAGACAAGAGCAACAAAATAACCCCGAATATGTAAGTTTAAACAGAGCAAGGAGAAGGGGCACAGGCAGGAAGGAAGATTTTCCCAGAGTTTGGGAGCCCAGTTGTTTTTTCCCACCCCCTAGGACTGGTGTGCCTGCTATAGGCTGCTCCCTCCAGAACAGGCATCAGGCAAGAAGGATCCAGAGTTCAACTGGCAGTTTTTTTCCTGTGCACTCACTTAAAGATTGAATTAAAAAAAAAAAAAAAAAAGGCAGTTCTTTCTATTAGAGAAATGGTGCAAAAAATGAGCTTCTATTTGTTTGGTAATCATTTCTAGATTTCCTGGGCATCTTGTCTTGGAAAGGACCTCACTACTCAAAGCAGTGGTCCCTGGACCTGCAACATCAGCATCTCTTATTCAAAAAGCAGGGTCTAAGGCCCTCCAGACCCTATGAATCGAATCTGCAGTTATTTAAGATTCTCACATTCCATTTGGAAAGCTTACTATACTGGTCTTTAACCCTGACTGCACAGTTGAAT
Organism: Lipotes vexillifer; assembly: GCF_000442215.2. Taxonomy (NCBI): domain Eukaryota; kingdom Metazoa; phylum Chordata; class Mammalia; order Artiodactyla; family Lipotidae; genus Lipotes; species Lipotes vexillifer. Next base: position 301,166 of record NW_006780223.1, read on the forward strand.
CACCTGGCATCATGGGTTGACTTGTGTCCTACAAAAAGATGTTGAAGTAGAAACCCCCAGTACCTGTGATTGAGAGCTTGTTTGGCAATAGGGTTTTTGCAGATGATCAAGATCTTAGGATGGGCCCTAATCCATTATGATTTATGAAAAGGGGAGATTTGGACACAGAGACAGACACGCACACAGGGAGGCTGCCATGCAGAGATTGGCATGATGCATCTATAAACAAAGGAATGCCAAAGATTGCCAGTAAACCACAGGAAGCTGGGAGAGAGACACGGACAGATTTTCCCTCATACCGTCATAAGAATCCAAATCTGCTGGTACCTTGATCTTGGACTCCTGGTCTCTAGAACTATGAGATAAATTTCTGTTATTTAAGCCACCCAATTTGTGGTAATTTGTTATGACAACCCTAGCAAACTAATACACCCAAATCCTTCTATGAAGAATCCAGTGTTTTGAGCTCTGTCTGACATGTTCGTAGTCAGAATACCCAGGGGTGGGGCCAGTGGACTTGCATTTACTAAATGTCTTTTGGGCGATTCTGAAGCAGCTGGTAGTTTGGGAACCAGTGGTCCTGTCTACCTATTGTGTTGTGCTCACCCATACAGCATCCTCCTTAAGAGGAGATGCTTGTATGTACCAATCTGCTTATAAACTTCCGGTGATGGAGAGCACATTACCTGATGGGGAGGCCCTATATATCATGGAAAGTTCTAATTGTTCAGAGAAACCTTTAAATAGAGCTAAAATCTCCTAACATTTTCTCTATTGTAAATATGAAGAAACTGAGACCCTGGAAGGTTGAGTGACTTGCCTAGGTCCATACAGTCAGTATGGGGCCAGCTACAGATCTGAATCAGGCAGTTGCCTGAGTCCATCCTCCTGACCACTTAAACTACCCAGATGACCCCTAGTTTACAAAGGGCCATTATAACTGTGCTCAAATCAAGAATCCCGCCAACCTTGGGAGACAGAGAGCCAGTGTCCCTCCCTGATCCTCACACCTGGATGGAGGGATGAGAGGGTGGAAGGTGAGATCGGGAGAGGGAACTGTGTAGTCCTCTAGGTGCCTGGGCTATGGGATTTGCCACGTGTCCATCCAGAGCATGGATGACTTGGCTGGAGAGGCCAGGGTGTGGGTTTGGTCCTTGTGTCAGGCCTACTCCTGACCCTCATCCCAGGGTGTGTCTCTCCTGCTCTCTTGGCCCTCAGTGTTCACAGCTGTGAAACAGGGACAATAGGCCTTTCCTTTTCTACCTTCTAGCAGCCTTGAGGGGCTCCACCGAGATCAGGAATATGCCTTGTGCAGTGCAAATATGATGATTATATTATAACTTGATGTGAGAAGAGAACTGAGGTACTTCTATGAGAAAAACACTTCTCAGGGCTTCCCTGGTGGCGCAGTGGTTGAGAGTCCTCCTGCTGATGCAGGGGACACGGGTTCGTGCCCCGGTCTGGGAGGATCCCACATGCCGCGGAGTGGCTGGGCCCGTGAGCCATGGCTGCTGAGCCTGCGCGTCCGGAGCCTGTGCTCCGCAACGGGAGAGGCCACAGCAGTGAGAGGCCCGAGTACCGCCAAAAAAGAAAAAAACACTTCTCACTAGGGCAATTTTGGTAATTGATCTTTCTGACCAACCATTTGATTTCTGCTCAGTTTCTACCAAGCCTTTACCAGGCGTGAGTGGAAATGGGTATAGGGAGGACGTCAGGGGTGGGGTCTTTCTGAGCGCGATACTGCCCCCTCCCTGGACGTACCCCATAATGGACCTAATCTACAAAATCAAGGACAGTGTACCCCTCTCTTCCCAGTAGGTTGCATCTGAGCTGGATTTTCCTGGGGCAGGGCTGTCCCTCTTTCCCCAGAAACCAAGATTCTTTTTACCCATTGGACCCATTTGTTAGTGTTCAGAAGTCTGGAAACTGTTATTATTCCCATCCCTAAATTTTCTCATATACTTCTTTATCAATTCATTCTACAAATATTCCCTTAGTGCTTCCTCTGGCCCGGATACTGTGCTGAGCACTGAGAATATGAAATGGATTAAGATGAGTTCTTATGCTCCAGGAATTTACAAGCAATCCAGTCTCAGAGCTGCACATATTTCCACGTTAGTTCCCAAGGCTGTCTCTGCTTACAAGCCTCTCAGCAAACCTTCCTCCTTTTCTCCCACCCCCTTGCAGTGTGGTGGACTAGGTAGAGATGACAGCTGAGGCAGAAAGTATAAGCTCTGTCCTCATTCCTTGCTGTGTAACCTTGGGCACGTCACAGCCTCTCTGAGGCTATTTACTTGTCCATGGAATGAGGTCAACAAGAGAGATATGTGATAAGATTCAGTGAGTATTTTCTATGAACCAGACAGTCTTCTAAGTGTTTTATGTCTTCATTTTACAGAGGAGGCAACTGAGGCAAAGAGAAGTTCATTAACTTACCAGGTCACAAAACTAGTTTTTTGCAGAACCAGGAGTCAAGCCCAAGCTCTAGGGCTCCAGAGCCCAGGTCCTTAACCACTGTCATATCTGGCCTCCCTAAGCTGTCCATTATCACTTGCCCTTAGGGGGCAAGTGAACAAAGTACTCCATACACTGCTGCTGAAATGGATGCAGGAAGAAGATGGTGATGGTGAAGAACAAATTCCTTCATCAGTAAAGGAGTGAAATTTCTCAGTCTTATTTGTTGATTGATGGATAGATGGATGGAAGGATAAAGGGAAGGAGGGAAGGAGAAAGAGAAAGAGTG
>NW_006780223.1:303991-306213 GCF_000442215.2 Lipotes vexillifer
TTTTTGTGGTACGCGGGCCTCTCACTGCTGTGGCCTCTCCCGTTGTGGAGCACAGGCTCCGGACGCGCAGGCTCAGAGGCCATGGCTCACGGGCCTAGCCGCTTCATAGCATGTGGGATCTTCCCGGACTGGGGCACGAACCCGTGTCCCCTGCATCATCAGGCAGACTCTCAACCACTGTGCCAGCAGGGAAGCCCTATCCCAATTTTAAAGTTGAAGAATTGGAGGCTCAGAGAGGTGATGTGCCTTGTCCCAGGTCAGACAGCGGCAGAGCTTGGATTTTACTCAAGAACCGTCTGATTCTGAAGCCAGTGCTCTTCTTATGTCTCTCTTAGCTCCTGGGCAGACGGGAATCAGCAATTCTTATGTACAGTTGACATTCCGCCTTCTCTCTTGTTCCCTCCTTCATTTATCAGCAATTCATGGGACAATTTCTGTACATTATTTATCATGGAGAACTTAACGAAAACAATCCACAATCCCCGCTTTTAGGGAGATACTATATGTAATAGATATTGATAATAATATATATATAATATATAAATTATTATATAATTTTGTCTTCTACAAGAAACAAGACTTACCTAAGGAATCCCCATTTCAAATGAGGAGGAATCTGGATCCAAAGGAGAGGCTTCCTCCCTCTTCCCTGCTCTCATGCTCTCCTTTGTTAGAATCTGCATTTAAATGCTGCTTCCATTGTCAATGGACCTGATTTGTACAATCTGAAAGTCAGTTTAGCAAAGACAAATGAACTGTCTCTTTCTACCTTCAAGGTCTCACAGTAATAGGTAAATTTACAACAGTGTTATTCCAATGTCTTTGTTGCTTAAACAGATTGGCTTTTCACTATGATGTCCTAGGCAAGTTCTAAGATATCACATGTTACAAATCAGAATAAGGATGACTTATGTAACATTCACATTGGTGAAAAAATGCAAATAAAGCAGTATAGTACAAGAATGATAAAATAAAAGACAGGTATTTTTTTTCCCCAAGGGAAACCTGTACAGATTTAACTAAAGTAAACTTGTCCAGAAAAAACCTAGGGCTCAAGATAGTTAATCTTCCTTAGAGATTAAAAGGAAAACAGTATCTATTTAGCCCCTATATTGTGCTAGGCAGTGAGACACTCATTTAATCCTTCCAGCAACCCTAAAATGAATATATTATTATAGAATAGAAATGGAAATTATCTGAGATGATGTAAGTAAGATGCTATGTCCATTGCCTGGCACACAGTAATTGTTCAATAGTGGTGGCCATTAATACTATTGCTTAAACCCATTTAATAGATAAGGAATGTAAGGCTTAGAGAGATTCGACAACTTGCCTGTAAAGTTACTTGCCTGTAGCTAAGGGGTGGTAGAGCAGGAGTCCAACACAGACCAGTCCGGCTCCAGAGATCACACATACACTTCCTGCAGTGCCATGTAGTTACCAAGTTGCAGTTTTGGGAAGAAAGACAAAACTTGACTTTTCAGCTAGTGGGAAACAGCAGCATAGCACAGGGAGATCAGCTTGGTGCTTTGTGACCACCTGGGGGGGGTGGGCCGGGGTGGGGGATAGGGAGAGTGGGAGGGAGACGCAAGAGGGAGGAGATATGGGGATATATGTATACGTATAGCTGATTCACTTTGTTATAAAGCAGAAACTAACACACCATTGTAAAGCAATTATACTCCAATAAAGATGTTAAGAAAAACAAAACAAAAATAAACAATGACCTGGAGTTCTGGTTCCCCTAGGTCTGCCCTGTTCCTGGTGTGTTTTTCTCTTTTCTCTAATTATCTAGTCTCATTAATTAGAGGCCACCATGCAGTTCCTTTTGTAACTCCTGCTTAGCTCAAAATCGTAAAGGAAACATGGGAGAAAACAGAAGATGCCACTGCCTTCTGCTGCAGGTCTTTCTCGAGCCCCATGCCAACAAGTCCTTCTCTCCACTGTGACTCACACCCCATTGCCTACTCCTCCCCACCAGGCGAAGCTAGGTTATGACTGACTCATTCTGGCTTCTGACAGGCTCAAAAGAACCATAAATTTAAACCCAGTCCTTCAAGGTCAAGGAGCACCATAGTTCTTTAAGCCTCACCATTGTGGTTTGTGCACGCCTTCTCCTTCAGCCAGTGGGAACTATGTGCTTCTGTGGGGTTTTTCCTTTCAGCTAATTGCTCCTTCCTTGGTCCCACCTTGCGAAGGCTGTCAGTAAAGGAGGCATTCCT
>NW_006780223.1:310113-355641 GCF_000442215.2 Lipotes vexillifer
CTGAAATCGGTTTCCTGCAATTCTGCCTCACTTTCAAACTCTCTTCGCAGCAAAAAAAAAAAAAAAAAAAAAAAAAAAAAAAAAGTTTATAACTATTTTTATTGTTCTTCCTTCATTCTTCCAAAGCACTTTGCAAGAGGCTTATACCAATTTAAATCCACATCAGTAGTATATAAGGGCTCATTTCACTGCACTGCCACCTGTATTGACTACTTAAAAAACAAATCTCTGCTGAAACAAATTAGGATCCTCCCCATCCCCAGCATTTCCTTGATGTAACTTCCAAAGCACTTTGCAAGAGGCTTATACCAATTTAAATCCACATCAGTAGTATATAAGGGCTCATTTCACTGCACTGCCACCTGTATTGACTACTTAAAAAACAAATCTCTGCTGAAACAAATTAGGATCCTCCCCATCCCCAGCATTTCCTTGATGTAACTGGTGCATTTATTTAATTGCTAATAAAGAAAGAGAAGGAGGTACCCAGAGAGAAAAAGAGGTTTATATAGTCAAACAAGATTAGGCAATGCTGTATGTCGCGTTCCTATCTTACTTAATCACAATGGACACGCTCTGAAGAGTCCCACAGTAAAGTAATGTGTTCAACTTTATTGTTGGGTCAGTGTTTCCTTAATTAATTTGATCACAGAACACTCATTTTTTGTATAGCATCAATTAACAACCTTAGCACAACTGTTTTGAGTGGGACATTCTTGAGTAAATGCTGCCTGGATAAAACATGGTAGTTTTTCCTCACGGTGGGAATTTCAGACGCCCTGCAAAGGCAAGAGGGGTACTAGACACATCTGGGGCTCCTGATCATTCCTAAAATCATACTAAACTTTATGAAAAAGAAAATAAAATTGTCAGTGAAAATGTTCAGCTTCTCTTTCTTCCTAATCATTCTCTTTGCAGTGATCACCCCAAGAGCTTTCAGGTTTTGTTTGAAGTGATGCATTCTTCCCCAGAAATAGCATGCTGGCATTTTTCTCTTCTTTACATTTTCACAGTAAAACATATCTGACTAGTGGCTCAGAGCTTAAGGGCTGGCCCTTTTCCAGGACTTTGCAGCTCTAGATATGGTCTGCAGACCAGCAGCACCTGCACCATCTGGGAACTTGGTAACAATGCGGGGTCTCAGGCCCCACCAAGACCTCCTGAATCAGAGTCTGTGTGCCTTTTTGCGAGATGTCTTGGTGATTCACTGAGTGCATATTAAAGAAGTGGAAGACCCATCCAGGGGACACCGGGCTAACCTAAATGAACTTCCCCTTCCTCCTGACCATTACTTTGTTATTCAGTCACCACCACCAGGCATGGCAGAGTCAGTACGCATATGTTATTTTCTCCCTTAAACTCTGGCCCATGTGTGGTCACAAGCCCGTTCTCCTAATGCTTTTAAGCATAGTTGAACTTAACTAGAATGAAAACAAACAGAACATACCAAATACAGAAGCAAAGCAAAGGTAAACTAAAAAAGAAAAAAAAATAGGGTTAAACCAAGTCTGGGTTCCAGGTATGCAAGCCTTGATCCATTCCTTATCCTGACTGTGGAGACTTGCTTTCTAAGTCCCAAACAGCTGGTGCAGCAGCCCAGGCCCCTTCTGTGTCCTGGCCACCTCTTTGGTCCCACCTGTCTAGTCCTGTTCCTTTCTGGAAGGAAACTTCTCACAGTTCACTGGCATACCCCGACCCCTACCCCTTTGCCCCAAAATAGGGAGATATCTTGATTATTCTGTGGTCAGGTCACTTTCTGATTTCTTGTCTCTTTCCCAGTGATTATTCTGTGGTCAAATTACTTTCTGATTCATATCAAGTATTTCCTCTCCCAACTGCCCCAATCCCAGAGTCTGCAAGCAATCCAGACTTGCAGAAGAGTCTGCTTCAATCCAACTTACAGGGCAGTGAATTTATTGTAGCAGGTCCCTCAATCTAATCATAGCAAATTACTCAGAATTATAAAGCACTAACTAAAGGCTTTTTATAGAGTTCTCTTATTTAGGCACTATTCAGAAGTAGTTAAAAACATGGGTCTAAAGGAGACTTCCTTATTCTGCTACTTGTTAGCTGTGTGACCTTGGACAAGTAACTGAACCTTTCTGTGCCATGATTTACTCATCTGTAAAAGGAGGATAAGGGTAATGGTAATTCCTGCTTCTTAGAACAAGGATTGGCTGCAGTATTTGCAGGGCCTAATACTGATTGAAAATGTGGGGCACCTTGTTCAAAAGTTATGACCTTTCTGGGGTAGGAATTCAATACATTTCAGTTGTTAATAAAGCTTAGGGAAGTATGTATTATTTATCTTATTTTACAAAAGAAAGAATTGAGGATCTATAAAATAAAACAAAACAATTTACCCAACAAGGCCAGACAGCTGAGCTGCTGAGAGACATGATCGGACCTGGGTCTGCTCCTAAAGTGAATGACCAGAAATTCCTGAGAGAAGGAGCACAGGCAGGAGGAAATGAACTTATCCTGGACCCACTGGAGGTGAAGAGAGCCAGGGGCCAGGAACCCACCCACTTCCCTCACTGTCAAAAGAACAGCAAAGAGAGAGCTATGTATCTTATTTCTGTGACACCTGAGGACATTTACTAGGTCAAAAGCAAGACTGAGAGCCTTTGGGCTGTTGGTGAGATCCTAGCAGAACTTTTATCTTATTTTGATCAGAAACTTAAGCCTGTGTACCATTTCTCAGGCCTATGGTTTCCTAAGACCTTGAATGACTTCATTCTAAGTGGAGAACAAGGTTCCTTCCCCCACCCCACCCATCTGGTTGGAATCTTTCCTTTCTTTGGACTGCAATATTTCCTGGTCTCCAAAGAATAAAGATCAATCTGAAAAACTTCTTTCGGCCCAGGGTCCCAGAAATCTGCCTTATTAGTCTGGTCAAGAATAACTGCACGTCTAACCAGGAGCTTAGAGAAGGCGATGTGTGATGAGCCAGCATATGGGGTTATCTTTCACAGTTCTCTCCCACACGATGACGGCACAAACACAGGTGCATTATTTGCTCTGCTTTAGAAAATGAGTTAGGCACTTACCATGAGCAATTTTAATTCTCATGATAGCCCCGAGGGGCAGGCATGACCATTCCCACCTTACAAATGAGGAAACAAGTCACACAAGCTAGAAAGACATGGACTCAGGTTTGAATCCAGATTACTCTGGTCATACCATACCATTCTATAACATACCTAAACTTTTAACCACTGTACAGTGAACTTTTACAATTGAGATGTCTAATTTTATGTGTCAACTTGACTGGGCCATGGGGTATCCAGATGTTTGATTAAAAATTAATCTCAGTGTTTATGTGAGCGTGTTTTGGGGTGAGATTAACATTTAAATTAATAGCCTGAGTAAAGCAGATTGCCCTCCCTAATATGGTTGGGCCGTGTCTAAGGGGTTGAAGGCCTGAATAGAACAAAAAGGCTGACCCTCTTCCAAATAAAAGAAATTTTCCCTGCCTTTGGACTTGACCTGAAACATTGTCTCTTCCTGGGTCTTGAGCCTGAGAGCCTTTGGACTGGAGCCATTGACCCTCCTGGGTCTCCAACTTGCCAACTCACTCTGCAGATCCTGGGACTTGCCAGCCTCCATAATTGTATAAGCCAGTTCCTTATAATGCACGTATCTCCTACAACCTATTCATTCTGTTTGTCTAATACAATGATATTCTAAGAATTGTGCTCAGAACTTTGGGAATACAGGGACACACCAAAGATAAGAAGACAGTCCCTGTTTTCAAGATGCTTACAGTGCAGAGAAGAAAATTAATAGCACAGCAGATTTACTGCTATTTGAGTTCTGAGAAGGAATTGATGGGATTGAGGAGCTAGGGGATGGGATTTAAGGCAGAAGCACCAGTGAATTTAAAGGCAGCAAGGCATAAGGGAATAATCTGATTGGGGAAATTTGTAAAAAAAATCCTGAAAGGGTGAAATAGGCTGAATATTTGCCAGGTTCCAGACAGGAAAACAGAAATCACATTAATTATTTTAACAACAAGCATCCACTGTGGAGGACTTGTTAAAGCAGGTATTGGAGGGCTAAGAAAGCAAAATGGAAACACTGAGGTAACAGAGATGGTAAGTGCAGAAAGCAGCAACCACCCTAAGTGCTGGAGAGCACAGGGTATCCATGTGGAATGGTTCCAGGGCCCCATAAGATATCAAGATCCTGGATGCTCAAGTCCCTAATATAAAATGGTATAGTATTTGCGCATAACCTACACATATTCTCCTGTATACTTTAAATCATCTCCAGATTACTTATAATACCTAGTATGATGTAAATGCTATGTAAATAGTTGTAAATACAATGTAAATGCTATGTAAATAGTTGTAAATATAATGTAAATCCTATGTAAATAGTTGCTGGTGTGGCAAATTTGAGTTTTGCTTTTTGGAACTTTCTGGAATTTTTTTTTTTTTTCTGAATGTTTTCCATCTGCAGTTGATTGAATCCTCTGATGTGGAACACATGGATATGGAAGGCCACTGTAATTAGAAATTAGAAGGTTAAAAATATTCCTGAGGAGCTGGGACTCAGACACTGAAGAAGGGCTTTGCCTGGGTGCTTCTGGGACATCTGAGAGGTTACAGAAAGTCTGGTTCTCTCAGGGAAGGGCTGGAGTTGGGTAACAGGGGCTTAGGAGAACCAACTGTTAAATTTCCAGGAATTTTTTGAGCCAATTGTTGAGACTTTTGTAGCTTGAGGTCACCCATGATGGAGTATTGATACAACAGAAATAGGCAAATGCTACTGATTTTTCCGGAGAAAATTTTCTGCACACCACTGGTTCTGGAAACGTGGAACAGGGGTGGAGACTGCAACTATGGCTGTTGCTGCTTTGGTGAAATGCTGCTGTTGGGGTGAAGAGCCAGGTCCCTTCCTTCTGGGGCTTCTAGCTTCTTTCTAGTTCCTGTGTTTTGTAGCATCTATAAGCACAGTCATCTGGCAATGGAGAATTGTGGTTTGCAGAATCCCAACCCTCGCATCCCTAAAAAGGAATACAGAAGGGTCTGTTTGGACCTGAGAAACAGTAGCTGAAACACAAGGGGGCCAGCTGTCTGATTTCTAGGAAGCACTGTCGCATAGTGGAGGTAAGAGTCTGGCCTTAAAATAACTCAAATTTGCCATGGTTCAAATGTTGGCTTTGTCCACTGCTTCAAGATTTGAGTCAGATATTTAACCTCTCTGTTTTACCTTCCTCATGTACAAAACGGGGATAATCATAATACCTAGTCATGGAATGGATTAAATGTGATAATGGCTATAATAATAATAATGGCATCCTTATCTTCTCTATCAAATCTTTGCCAAATGTCACCTTCTCAGTGAGGACTTTTCTGACCACTATTTGAAATTGCACCTCCCTTACCCCCTGCAGCCAGTACTGATTATTCCCCTCCCATAACTTATTCTTTTCTAACCTTTACCATCTTATAATTTACTTACTGTCTGTCTTCCTAACTGGAAGGTGAGCTCCATGAGAGCTGAACATTTGTTCTGTTTTGTTGTCTAGCACATAATTGCTCTTAAATAAGTATTAATTGCATAAATGAAAAATCTTGACTAGCAAATAGTATATACAAAGAAATGTTAGCCATCACTAATAAGTTAAAAGTTATTTTATTAGTGTTTTGGTCTTCCATAAACACACTGCCATCACAGAACCAAACTCAGTTCCGTAAAATGAGATGTTAACCTACTTTGAAAGTCTCTCAGTGTTGATTATAAATTACGCTGTATGTATAATAAGTTTTCAGAGAAATTGTATCTTTATAAAATAAATTCTTACTATCTTAAAAAAATTGTCTCTCAAGAGAACTAACTGAGATAGAATTACAGGCCCTCAATAATAGCTTGAAATGTTTAGGATCTTTTTTGGCATCTGTTACACATCTCTCAAAAGTGGCCAGTGGATTTACTCTTTGGATATAACTTTAGTGAAACATCCTTCTTGGTCTACTTTCCTTTCAGTTGTAAAATAAAAGAAGCAGAAACAGAGCTTTCATGCCTGGAGCATGCCAGAAAGACACTTGTAACATGCAAATACCCCCAGAGGAACTTTTTCATTTACCCTCTTATAGCTACCAGGCAGCAGATTAACTCTTAGCATTACAGGGAAAAATTGCAGTACCTTATTTCTATGTTACAGGTAAATTTATTTATTTATTTATTATCATTTGGGTTTTTAAATTTTTTAAAGGTTACACTCCATTTATAGTTATTCCCAAATATTGGCTATATTCCCTGTATTGTACAATATATCCTTGAGCCTATCTTACACTCAGTACTTTGTACCTCCCAGTCCCCTGCCTCATCTTGCACTTCCCCCCACTTACTGGTAACCACTAGTTGGTTCTCTATATCTGTGAGTCTGCTTCTTTTTTGTTATATTCATTAGTCTGTTGTACTTTTTTAGATTCCACATATGACTGATATCATACAGTATATGTCTTTCTCTGTCTGACTTATTTTACTTGGCATAATACCTGCCAAGTTCATCCATATTGCTGCAGATGGCAAAATTTCATTCTTTTTTTTACAGCTGAGTAGTATTCCATTGTGTGTGTGTGTGTGTGTGTGTATACACACACACACACACACACACACAAAAATATATGTTTGTATGTATATATACATCACATCTTCTTTATCCATTCATCTGTTGATGAACACTTAGGTTGCTTCCATATCTTGGCAATTGTAAATAATGCTGATATGAGCATTTGGGTGCATGTATCTTTTTCAATTAGTATGTTTGTCTTTTTCTGATATATACCCAGGAGTGGAATTGCTGGGTCATATGATAGTTCTATTTTTAGTTTTTTGAGAAACCTCCATACTGTTTTCCACAGTGGCTGTACCAATTTACATTCTCATCAACAGTGTACAAGGGTTCCCTTTTCTCCACATCCTTGCCAACATTTGTTGTTTGTGTTCTTTTTGAGGATAGCCATTCTGGCAGGTGTGAGGTGATATCTCATTGTAGTTTTGATTTACATTTCCCTGATGATTACGGATTTTGAGCATCTTTCCATATGCCTGTTGGCCATCTGCAGTTCCTCTTTGGAAAAATGTCTATTCAGTTCTTCTGCCAATTTTTTAATCAGGTTTTTTTATTTTTTTGATTTTGAGTTGTAAGAGATGTTTATATTTGTTGGATAGTAATCCCTTATTGGTTATTATAAATCCGTCATTTGCACATATTTTCTACCATTCAGTAGGTTGTCTTTTCATTTTGTCAAAGGTTTCCTTTGCTGTGCAAAAGCTTTTAGGTTGAATTTGCTTCAAGTTTTTTATCTTTGCTTTTATTTCCTTTACTTTAGGAGATGGATGCAAAAAATATTGCAGCAATTTATATCAAAGAGTGTTCACCCTATGTTTTCCTCTAGGGTTTTATAGTATCTGATGTTACATTTAGGTCTTTAATACATTTTGAGTTTGTTTTTGCATATGGTGTTAGAGAATATTCTAATTTCATTCTTTGACATGTAACTGTCCACTTTTCCTACCACCACTTATTGAAGAGACTGTCTTTCCTCCACTGTATATTCTTGCCTCCTTCTTCATAGATTAATTGACCATAAGTGTGCAGGTCTATTTCTGGACTCTCTTTCCTATTCCATTGATCTATGTGTCTGTTTTTGTGACAGTACCATACAATTTTGATCACAGTAGCTTTGTAGTATAGTCTGAAGCCAGGGACCATGATTCCTCCAGCTCTGGTCTTCTTTTGCAAGATTATTTTGGCTATTCCGGGTCTTTTGTGTTTTCATACAAATTTTAAAATTATTTGTTCTAGTTTTGTGAAAAATGCCATTGGTATTTTGATAGGGATTGCTTTGAATCTGTAGATTGCCTTGGATAGTATGGTCATTTTAACAATATTGATTCTTCCAACCCAAGGACAGGATATATCTTTCTGTCTGTTTGTGTCATCTTCAACTTCTTTCATTAGTGTCTTGTGCTTTTTCCAAGTACAGGTCTTTTACATCCTTAGGTAGGTTTATTCCTAGATATTTTATTCTTTTTGATGTGATGGTAAATGGGATTGTTTCCTTAATTTCTCTTTCTGATACTTTGTTTTTAGTGTATAGAAATGCAACAGATTGCTGTATATTAATTTTATATCCTGCAACTTTACTGAATTCATTAATGAGCTCTAGTAGTTTTCTGGTGGTGTCTTTAGGATTTTCTATGTATAGTACCATGTCATCTGTACTAACTGATAGCTCTAACTAAGGACCTACCTTAATGAATAAAACTGATTTTTATTTAAAGAGGAAGCCAACCATCTCTTGACCTTTTACCGATGTGTGTATTTCTTCTCTGTGTGTCCAGTATGAAAGCATTTTGATGTGGGCTGCATGGTCAAGATTAAACACACCCTGGTGGTAGGGAACATTTTGACATTCCCAATGTCAGCAACCTGGGCTGAGTGGATCCTTAGTCAGGGACTAAAAAAGGGGTGTTTGGCTTACATGGACAATGAGTTTGCTCTTGTCTCTCTTCTTGACCTGTGCTTGAAGCATCCAGGTACCTATAGGGTCATTTTCAAGTAGTGAGGGTTAAAAACAGGCTCTGTCACTTGCGGGGGCAGATGACTGCTAATAGTGATGATGGCTCATGCTGATTTTTTAAAAAATAAATTTATTTATTTTAGTTTATTTATTTTTGGCTGTGCTCAGTCTTTGTTGCTGCGCACAAGCTTCTCTAGTCGTGGCAAGCGGGGGCTACTCTTCGTTGTGGTGCGCATGCTTCTCATTGTGGTGGCTTCTCTTGTTGCAGAGCACAGGCCCTAGGTGCGTGGGCTTCAGTAGTTGTGGCACATGGGCTTAGTTGCTCTGCAGCATGTGGGATCTTCCTGGACCAGGGATTGAATCTTCATTGGCAGGCAGATTCTTAACCACTGCGCAACCAGGGAAGTCCTAGCTCATGCTGATTTAACACTTACTACATCCAGGTGTTCTGGTCAGTGAGTGATTTCATCAACTTTCATAGTAAACTCTGAAAGATCAGTAGGTGCTACTGTTGATTTTACGGACAAGAAAGTTGAGGTTTAGAGGAATTAAATGACTTTCTCATGGTTACACGTCTGGTAAGTGAATGTACTGAGATTTGAATCCTATGATTCCCACCCTAAAACCATACTCTCAGCTGTTTAAATAAGCCAGGGTATTTGGAATCTGTATTTCACTGATGTTGACTTTCCTTTGGTAAAGTCTTTTAGGAGGAGCATTTGAATCCTGCCTCACGGTGTACACACAGAGGTGAAAGGGCCCTCTGTCCTTCCTTGGGTCACGACATGAAAGGGGAACAATACCTCTTGAGACTAGTACAGTGATGTTCGTGTCATTAGTGAGCTCCTCCTGGGGAAAGGCAACACTTGGGCAAGTTACTTAACCTCTCAGTTCCCTTCTTTTCTCATTGGTGAGAATATAGTACCCAACTCATGGGGATATTGTAAAATTTAAATGAAATAATATATGTAAATAACTTAGTCCAATGTCTGGAACATGGTAAGTCCCTAACAAACTCTCAGATATTATTAATGAAGTGATTGGCATCTTCTTTTGCATAAGTGACTTCCCTTTCAATGAGTCTTCAGTCTTCAAGATGTTACAAACACCTTAGACAATCTCCTACAATAACATTTCCCAGGATGTATTCCCTGGACCTTGGAGCCAAAGCGCTCTGTTCAAAACAATTTCTAGGATCAATTATGTTTTGGAAATACACTTATACTCTCTTCCTCTTTGTAAATTAAATGCTATCAGAGTATTGTAATAAAAACCTTGTTAAATTTGATTTCACACAGCATTTTCTGAACGCTTTAAAAAAAACTTTAATCAAAAAAAACCTTGAGACTTTTTTGGGGAGCAGTTTTAGGTTCACAGCAAAATTGTGAGGTAGATACAGAAATTTCTCACATACCCCCTGCTCCTACACGTTAATAGCCTCCCCCATTATCAACATCCCCCACCAAAGTGGTACGTTTTTTACAATTGATGAACCTACACTGACACATCATACTCATTCAAAGTCCATAATTTCCCTTTGGGTTCACTCTAATGTTATACATTCCATACATTTAGACAAATGTATAATGGCATGTATCCACCATTATTGTATCATACAAGAATATTTTTATTACCCTAAAAATCCTCTGCTTATTCATGTTTATCCTCCACGTCCCTGCAACGCAACCCCTGGAAACCAATGATTTGTTTTCCCTCTCTCCATAGTTTTTTGCTTTTTCCAGAATGTCATATAGTTGGAATCATACAATATGTAGCCTTTTTGAATTGGCTTCTTTCCCTTAGTAATATACATTTAAGTTTCCTCCATGCCTCCTCATGGTTTATTAGTTCACTTCTCTTTGGTGCAGAATAACATTCCATTGTCTGGAGGTACCACAGTTACTTGTCTATTCACTCACTGATGGAATCTTGGTTGTTTTCACATTTTGGCAGTTATGAATAAAGCTACTATAAAATCTGTGTGTTAGTTTTTGTGTGGACACATTTTAGCTCCTTTGGGTAAATAAGGAGTGTCATTGCAGGATTGTATGGTAAGAGTATGTTTAGTTTTGTAAGAAACTGCTAAGCTGTTTTACAAAGTAAGCTGTACCATTTTGCATTCCCACCAGCAATGAATAAGAGTTCCTGCCACTCCAAATCCTCACCAGCATTTGGTTTGTCAGCGTTCTGGATTTTGGCCATTCTAACAGGTATGTAGTGATATGTTGTTTTACTTTGCATTTCCCTGATGACATCTGATGTGAAGTATCATTTCATGTGCTTATTTGCCATCTGTATATCTTTTTTGGTGTAGTGTCTGTTAAGGTCTTTGGCCCATTTTCAATCTGGTTATTTGTTTTCTTATTGTTGAGTTTTGAGCGTTTTTGATCCTTGTACATTTTTGCAAGTATTTTTCTCCCAGTCTGTGGCTTGTCTTATTCTTTTGCCATTGTCTTTTTTAGAACAGAACCTTTTAGTTATAACGAGGTCCAGCTAATAAATTGTTTCTTTCATGGATTGTTCCTTTGTTGTGGTATCTAAAATGTTATCACCATGCCCAATGCCATCTAGGTTTTCTCCTATGTTCTCTTCTAGAAGTTTTATAGTTTTGTGTTTTACATTTAGGTTTATTCATTTTAGATTCATTTTTTACATGTGGATGTCCAATTGTTCTAGCACCATTTGTTGAAAAGACTATCTTTGTTCCAATGTTTTGAATTTGCTCTTTTGTCAGAGATCAGTTGACTGTATTTATAGGGGTCTAATTCAGGGCTCTCTATTCTGTCCCATTGATCTGTTTGTCTGTTTTTTCACCAATATCATGCTGTCTGATTACCGTAGCTTTATGGTAAATCTTAGAGTTGGGTAGTCTCAGTCCTCCAACTTGGTTCTTCTCTTCCAACATTGTGTTGACTACTGAATCTTTTCCCTCTCCATATAAACTTTAGAATCAGTTGATATCCACAAAATAGCTTGTTGGAATTTTAATTTCTGAATGCTTTTGAGATAGAAATTTCTTTTTTCACTTAGCAGTTATTCTTTGGAACACAATTTGGGAATGACGTCTTATGTAATTTGCACCAAAAAGGTGCATCTTATATAATTTCCTAATTTTTTGTGAATCAACTTTTTCACTGAATCTTCAAGGTTTTTTGTATGTCCCTTTATATGTACCATATCACTGGGCACATAGTAGGTGCTTAGCAAAACAAATGTTGCTCAACCAATTCATTGGGTTCTGTGTTCTGCTTCACAGAGAGCACTTTAGCCCAGACTCAGGTGAAATGGCCCCACCTTCAGACAGGCAGTGTAATGTCATGGAGGGAACATTGGATTGAAAACCTCTGTAGTTTACTTTCCTAGTTTATAACTTTAGGATTTCAAATAAAAGAGCCCCTACATTATTCACTACTTTTAAATTCTTTGTAATCATGAATTGGGGCATTAAAGTTGGTGAAGTTTTATGATATAAATATGCAAAATAGAGGAAAGATGTATACCCTTGTGGAGATAAGTGAAAGCTAACCAAATGAGAAAAGCAAAGGCTATTTATTCAGAGCTTGCTAGAATAAGGGAGTTGACCCCCATCACTTGCATTTTGGCAGAGAGTCAAAATCAAGGAGAGGAGTAGGAGAGCTTTATAGAGGAAAATAGGAAAAGCTACATGTAAGTCCTCTTTGGAAGCCATTGACATGGGGAAACTTTAGGTAGGATAATTAGAAGCGGGGCATCCTATGTAATTGGTGGGGGTGCAATCATTTGGCCTTTTCTGGTTGGTCCTAAGTTGGAAGCAAGGAGAAAAATTAGGGACACTATCAGTTATTAATCAAATCCTGGCCATTTTGGGTTGATTGTTATAGGGGTTATTTTTTGGCTTCCTGGGTTGTTACTAGATACAGCAAGTCTGACCTATAGCAGGCTGGCTTCTTGGGCTGATTACTATAGATAAGCGTTTGGTTTCCTGGGCTGGTTGCTTCAAGTTTTGGGTCAGAGCTCTGTCTTTGTGTATGGTCTGGCCATTGCCCATTTGTATATTCAGTCTTTCATCCTCGTTAAATATGTGAGTAAAATTCTCAATTCAACTCAATTCAAAAGTTCTCCAAATCAAGGGAGTGTGTGCAGGATCATTGTTTGTGTTTTTGGTAAAGATGACAATAGATGAAACTACATATCTTTTCAAAATTTTTTTCTTACAGTTCATAAGCATTACAGACCATTTTTTAATGGCAATAATTAGCCTTTTCTGGTTCTTGGAAAGGCATCCTCTTAAACCTTATAATGGTTGTGAGTTCCCAAAGATATATAGAACATTTGATACCTGTGGTCTCAGAACTCTTGGGCACTCTCTCTTGTTCCTGTAGAGGAACTGGAGGTGTATCACAGAATGTTTAACTGCCTGTGCTATCTCTCAGGATATCAATTAAGATTGGACAAGGAATATATATATATATATATATATATATATATATATAATGTATAACTGAATCACTTTTCTGTACACCAGAAGCTAACACAACATTGTAAATCAACTGTACTTCGATTAAAAAAATGGACAAGGCTCCATGTCATATTTCTTAGCAATTATGGAACAATTCTCAGGATCTCTATTTATTTTATTTTATTATTTTATTTTATTTTATTTTATTTATTTTATATTTTAATAAGAAAGGAAAGAAATCCCTGTCCAGGGGTCTACACACTTTGGCCTGTGGCTTGTTTTTATACAGTCCCAGCTAAAACTTTTCTTCTCATTTTAAAATGGTCTTTAAAAAACAAATAAAAGAAAAAGAATAATATGTGACAAGGGTTGCAAGTGGCCTACAAAGTCTTAAATATTTACTCTCTGGTCCTTTAGAGAAAACAGTTGCCAAGTCCTGTCTTGGTCAATTAACAGAGAGCCTGGGCCAGGTTTTAGAAGTGGGACCCTTGTCATTTTCAGTGTACGGTGGGGGCTTCTGAGGAAGGGGGCGCTGCCTGACATGTCTGTACAGTAGCTGTGACACCTGTCTTACTTGTCAGCCTGGACAAGGGCGGGGAGAACCTGGAGGTGCTCACAGAGGATCTGACGTTACCTGGCTCTCAGGAACTGTAGACCTGAGTGTTTTGCTTTGTTTTTTTAAACTATTGTGTCTCCTCCCATGTGACTGCTCCCTGGGCTGGTCCTGCTGCTTTTTCCAGTCTAGCCCGTGCCATGGCTGGAGGACAGTCAGTATTTTTAAGACTTCAAGGTCTTAATGATTTAAAGCAAACAAATAGACAAACAACAAAATTTGCATCAAAGCAAGACACTGGAAACACTCCAATGTGTGGAGTGGCAAAACGTGGCGAGCCGTGATTGCCACAAGTAATTGTAATTCTGGGGTATGTTTTTCTTCTTTGCGTTTTCCTATACTTTCACATTTTTCTACCAAAAGCATGTATGGTTTTAAAATCAGATTAAAAAAGAATAGTTTGGCCTAACAGTACTCTGGTATATTCCAGTCAGAAGAAACACATATACATTTACACTCAAATGTCTTTCTGGGAGCAGATGGAAAGTGGATCCATCTGTCAAGATGTGATTTGGATCAAATTGTCAGAGTTACCAAAAACTGGCAAAAAATGAACAAAAATGATATTAGGGAGCCTTGAATTATTCTGGTAACTGCTTTCATTCTCACTTTACTTTGTAGGCAAAGATATCTTTTTCTTGTTTTAAATGTTTGGATGATGGAGCCACTAAGAATGATAGTTGTCCTAACCCTTTATATATTTACTTTTCAAAACATGAAACTCAAATAGAAATAAAACTTTGAATGCATTTGAAACTCACTGATGTCTTCTTTTTTCCATAAGACAAATCCACTGCCTTCCATATTTATTTTTATTGCATTATAAATTGATAGGGAACAATATAAACCCAGAAGCCTAAATATCAGGAAGAAAAGGAGACTTGGTCACAACTTGTTGGAAACTCTGAAATACATATTTATTCTGAGCCACAAAAGTACAGTACATCAGCATCTTTTTAATAATGGAGAACAGTGTCTTCTCTAATAGGCGGCCTGGGGGTTGGTGATATGGAGAGCCTGCACCTTCTCAGGGCATTGTCACTACTTTATCTTCACAGTTCTTGCTTTTGTTGGTATTTGTTCCTCTTCCCTCCCTGGGCCATTGTTAGAAGTGTGAGTGATCAGGACAGATCAGTCTGCATTTACCATCTATATTTCTGTTCCCAATCTATTTTCCTTTCATCGGGCCTCCCCCAGCATCATTGGCTTCTCTCTGCCAGAGCCACTAGAACTCTTCCCTCACTTTCCTGGTTTACTCATTAAACTGTAAACTCTTTGTGGGCAGGGACCATGCCTTACTTTTCTTGTTCTGAGCAGCCAACGTGGAGCCTAGAATATAGGCTTAGGTAAATTCTCTTAAATGAGTAGGTAAAGCAAAACCAAATTAATTAATAACAGAATAATCACTCTGTTTTAAGCACTAAATTCTTTGCCTATATGCAGCCCTCCTAAAAAATAACCTAATAGCTCCATTATTATCTGCACTTACAAGTACATGAGATGGAGGTGCAGTGGTGATCGTAGACCTTCTGGCTTTAGAGTAGAGGCTGTTGAAAGCTGTTTCTCCTTACACTTTCCTCCTAGACACACTGGAGTGATGATGCTGAAAATTCCCCATGAACGCCCCTCACCCCAACCAGGGCAAGAGAGGGCAACGTTTGAGCACAGGTGTGAGTCTATGGAGATCTTCCCGAATTCACCTTGACTGGACTACTCATTTCTTAGCCTAGTTAGTGCATGAGGGTGTCTGGCATCCATCCAGGCCCTTGGCCATCAAGCCAGGCTGGTCTACCCGCATACCCTGTGATCAGGCCTATCCACACAGGCTGCTGGCATTTCGGCCTTCTTTGGTCATTTGTCTTGAACCCTATTACTTCTTCTTTACCTGTGATCTCTCTCTCTCTCTGCTTTCTTCCAGTGTCTACTTGGTTGCCCTCTGGCCCTCCTGACTTTGTTTTCAGCTCCAGCTGCTCCAGCTCTTTTGAATTTTGCATTGGTCCTTGGCTTCCTGGGCTGAGCCGAACTGCACAGAGCCAGTACTCACCCTGAGTTCTTCTGTCCCTGGAGGCTTCTGGAAAAAATCCTGCTTGACTAAACTCCAACCTGCAGTGCTGACGTGGCCCCTAAGGCAGGGACAGAATTCCCCCAATTCTTGGTTCCCCTGCAAACTCCCATTCACCCTTGTCTGAGGGACTTCTCACACCAGAGTCCCACTGCCCAAGGAGACTTCTCACCCTCACCCTCCACCATTCTGACTCCGGCTCATTCTTTGGACCTCAGTTTGATGTCACTCCCCTTGGGAAGCCCTCACTACTACATCTCCCCAACCCTGGCCTGAATCACGTAGGAGTGTTTTCTCCTTTCTTCTTTGTCACCCAGTATGTCTCCAACCCCAGCATAATAGCTGATGTGCTCGCCTGTGCAGGCATGGTTTCAAGAACTTTACAGGAATTAACTCAGCTGATCCTCTGCAACAACCCCGAGATGAATACCATTTAAACATTAAAAAAAAATTCTTTATACACTTTTAAAGGTTATATTCCATTTATAGTTATTATAAAATATTGGCTCTCTTCCCCATGTTGTACAATACATCCTTGTAGCTGCTCTTACAGCCAATAGTTTGGACCTTCCACTCCCCCTCCCCAAGCCCTGCCACTTGTAATCACTAGTTTGTTTTCCATATCTGTGAGTCTGCTTCATTTTTAATCTGTTTTACAGGTGAAGGAAGTTAAAGGACGTGTGTAAGGCTGCACAGATGATTAGGTGCAGTCACGTTTTGAACCCAGGTTGTTTGGCTCTGGAGCTCCTTGGTGTACCTAGTTTTACCTTCCTCTTGTGTGTGGCATTTCTCACGCCACATCACACTGTCTGGTCACCCCTCTGTTTTCTTCATAGCTGCATCCTAGCATGAAGTGCAAATCCTGACAAAAATTAAGCTCAATTAATACTTTTTGTGAAATGCATGCCTGAATTCTAGTTGTAGATATTTTATGTCTCACAAATTCAAATAATACATTCCTGATTCTTGATCTGGTAAGATCAAGTGTGACAGAAAAACGAGGACGGCCGCCAACTTGTATATGGTCTTTGGGTCCTTTAACGATTTCTGTGTTCATCAATCTTATTCGATATGAACAATTGGAGCCAAAAGGAAAGTGATGTCTGTCTTGGCTCCCACATTTTACACAGTTGGAGATGGGGGCTGGAGCATTTAAGTGACTTGTCCAAGGTCACGCATGGAGCCGGTGACAAACAGGATGCCAGGTCAGCTGATTTCCAGTCCTGTGCCCTTTCTGTACACCTGGTCAAACAGAAACTAGTGTCACATGAAGGCATGCAGGTAAAACAAACACCAAGTCCACACCTGGTTTGATTCTGAATCCAAACAGCACAAAGGGGCGCATGGCTCCAGTGCTCCCTGGCACTGTGATCAGCCCACAGTAAACACAGGGCATCTGATAGGGAAGCACATTTGGCCCAGAAAGGGCCCAGACTCTGCAAACTTTAAGAGTGTTTTGCTTACAGCTTGGTCTTTATTGCTGTGTGACCTTGCATATATTCCTTTGCTTCTCTGGTCTCCAGTTACCTCTGTAGTATGATACGGTGTAATGAACTGAATGTATGTGTCCCCCTCAGATGCAGTGTTGAAGTCCTAACCCAGAATGTGATGATATTTGGAGTGGGTCTTGGGAGGTAATTAGGTTTATGAGGTCATGAGCGAAGAGCCCCTATGATGGGATTAGTGTCCTTGTATAAAAAGGAAAACAGACAAGAGTCCTCACTCTTTCTCTCTCTCTCTCCCTGCTGTGTGAGAACACACTGAGAAGGCAGCCATCTGTAAGCCAGAAGTGGCCTGTCAACAGGAACAGAATCTGGCAATGTGATTTTGGACTTCTAGCCTCTAGAACTGTGGGAAATAATGTCTGTTGCTCAAGACCCTCAGTCTCTGGAATTTTGTTATAGCAGCCTGAGCTGATTAAGATGAAGGGTTTTATGAGCTTGATCTTGAAGTCTCCTTCTGGCTCTGCAGTTCTAGCATTCCTTCTCAAGGTCCCCTCTGTTGCAGGCTGTGTTCCTTCCTGCCACTCTGCTGTCCCCTAAGCCACTCCTCCTCTCTGGTATGTTTTCTCCAGCTCCTGGCCATTAATCAAAATCATCTGCTAACTTAGAGGTTGAGCACAAGTCTCAGCTTACAGGTGTGAAGAAAAAGCAGTGCCTTTGGGTCAAATCCAGATACTTCTCTTCAATTTATGTGAACTTTAGCAGTTACCTTCTCTTCGCCTCCACCTTCAAAGTGCAGTTAATAATACTTATAGGATAAGAGTTGTGATGATTAAGTGGAATTAAACATGTAAAATACCTGTATAGACTGGTGGTCAGCAACACTTTTCTGTAAAAGGCCATACAGTAAATAATTTACCCTTACAGGGAATGTGGTCTCTCAGCTTTGCCAATTTATGGTGAAAATGGCCATGGGCAATGTGTAAACAAATGAGTGTAGCTGTGTTTCAATAAAACTTTATTTATAAAAACAGGTAGCAAAAAAATAAAAAATAAAAAACAAAAAACAGCAGACTGGATTTGCACCCCTACCTGCAGCTGCCATGCTTTGCTGTTCTATATAGAGATTATGAATCTTATCACTTTTTTGTTTAAACAAACTTTAGGTTGTTTTGTACTGTCTGTCTTTCTCTGGGGCCCTTCTTTCCCTCCCTGCCTTACCCTTCTTTCCCAGATAACAGGTACCTTGACAGCAAGAATAGATGTTCTCATTGGTGTCTCTTCACCCAGATTTCCAAGCACAAACACTAATAAATGTGCTGTGTTTGTTGAAATGGAATGAAAAGGAGTCCCCCCTTCATTCCAGGCCTGGAATCCAGTGTCTGAGGGCCCCCAAATGCAGTAGTGTGGGCCCGGCGCCATAGGAGAAGAAAGCCTTTCTCAGGACCTACAGGGCCTGCAGACTGGGCGGGCTTTGCTTTCTAAAGAGATGCTGTGCTTTGACTTCAGTGAAAGGCCTCAGCCAGTGCACTGGGGAGGTGGCCCGTGGTGGAGCTGGTGCGAGAGTCCACTGCAGTGGTTTCCTGTCCTGCCAGCCACGCCTCGGGCTCTGCTGATAGGGGAACCATTGTTCCTTGTCCATTGTGTGGCGCACAGGGTGTTGGGGACGATGGGCAGGGTGGGGAGCAGCCACTCATTTCACAGAGCTTAGCTAAATGAAAACAGAAAGATAAAGGGCCAGGAGAGGAGGAAGAAAGTGCCCGCCACACTGACGTGCCAGCTCAGAAATTGAAGTGACCTGCCGGGCAAGCATTCTCAGAGCAAGGGTGACATTTGCTGAGAGTCGCTCTGAGTTTGGAATGGGAACTGGGCTCTTAGATGTTGGTAATTGGAACGCACAGATTCAGTAACCCATCTGGCAGTTATTCTACTAATCTCAGTATCCTGGCCAGGGTCCAGGCAGGCACAAAATTGTGTTCTTTTCTCTTAATCCCCAGTGCAGTTCCAGCGGCACCCGGCAGGCCCCAACTCTGTAGGATTTGTCAATGCTACTCTGCTTGGCTCCACGGTTCAGGGAAGCCCCTTGAAATGCCACTGGCTGCCCCAGGGCCTTGGATATAGCCAGACACCAGGAGGGGCCAGGGATAAGTGTGGGTGATGGAAGACTCTGGCTCTCAGAGTCATTTGGGCTTAGGCCGAATCCTGGCTCCACACAGGCAAGAGAAAGAACTTCATCCTCCTTCAGCTGAGAAATGGTTTCTAGGGACTGACTTTTTAGATTCACATTTCAACTCTGTCACCAGCTCTGTGATTTGGGCACATTACTTAATATTCTGGGCTTCAGTTTCCTCCTGTGTAATATGGGAGCAATATGGTGCCTCCTCAAAGTGTTGTTTTGAGCATTGAACAAGCCAAAGAGCATACACACACACACACACACGAAGAGGGCCTTGCCCATAGTGGGCATTTGTAGGGGGTCATGACTTTGGTTACTATTTCCTCACCCATAAATGGGGATAATGACAACCACTTCTTAGGGTCCTTGTAAGATGAGATGAGATTCTAAATGTGAAGTCTCATCCCTGGTGCATGAGAGGTCATCAGTGAACTATGGTAACTTTGTGGATCCCATCACTGCACATTCATTGCACAGCATGAGGCTAATTCTCAAGAGTCCAGGACTGTAGACCCAGCTCTGCCACCAATTAGCTGTGTGACCTCAGTCTGGTTACAGCTGCTCTCTGTCCTTGGATGTCCTTAGTCTAAGATGAGGAAGTCAGACTGGATTCGTTCTTTCTGCTCTAATATTGCAGGCTTCACAGAAGGTTGGGGAAACTTACCATGGATGACCATCTTGTAGAGATTTGCCTTTTGCACTAGCTCAATGTAGATGGTAGAGGTCACAGGTAGGACATTCCAGTGTGTGACAACTGGTGAAACATGACAAGGCAGGGGCTCCCTGTGCAACCCACTAAGCTTTCTTCCAAAGAAGAACACAGCCTCCTCAACCCTTAGCAGCCCCTGGACTCATCATCATCATCATCCATCGTCATTGTAATAGTAGTAAACATGTATTAAATTCTTCACACATATTAATTCATTTGACCCTCACAAGTACCTATGAGGCAGATGCCATTATTAACCATGTATCGCAGATGAGGAAACAGGACACAGAGAAAGTAACATGGCCATAGTCACACAGCCACTAATTGGAAATGGGCTTTGATCACGATGGTTAGAGTTCTGAGGCTGCCTCTTAGCCACAGGACTTACCTAGCAAGCCATGTAAATGATCAGGCTGCAGGCTGCAAGACCTCCAGTGAAGCAAGGCAAACACTGGTCCAGAGGGCAGACAGGCTGAGTTCATCTGGAGCCTATCCCACACCTGCTAGAGGCCAAGGGCAGATGGCACCTCTTCTCTGGGTCATGGCTGCCCAGCCTATTTGGAGCTTGGGAGGGTCAAGTGAGAACACTGCCTTCAGCCAGGCCTGGGAGAGGGGGAAGAGGGCTGCCCTGTTGAAAGGGCACACCTGATTGTCACCCGCCTCTTTTCTGGCATTCTCATGCAGGCAATGATATGCGTTGTTATTGGCACAGGATGGTATGTGGGTATGAAGAGGCAGGTCATTTCCAAGAAAAGATGTTGAAGCACCTTAAGTGCAAGAAGACATGGAGCAGAGAATCAAAGACCCCATAGACCTTCCATATTGTTTGGCTCTGTGTCCTAAGAAAAACTACATTTTAGTATGACATGAGCCTTTGGGTGCTTTGGACACTCAACCTCCTCGGACATGTCTAAGGTTAACCTCCCTGAGGCTCTCTGGAGAAGAAAAGCAAGAGTGCATTTTTATGATGTCCAAAGAATACCCAGAATGTGGCCCCATTGCTTCCATGTCTGCTCCAGACCCCTCAGAAGCCTCTATCATGTCATCAAGACAACTCACTGAGCACTTAACCTTTGGCTTAATACAGTGTTTCCATTTTACAGATGAGGAAGCTGAGGCTCAGAAATAAGTCAATTGATCACGGGCACACAGGCTGTGGCAGTTTGAACTCTGACTGCTCTGATCCCAAACCTCTGCCCTTAACTGCTCCTCTCTACTGGCCTATGGGGGAAAGTCACTACCTTTTGGCTGAACACACGTGTTTCATGTCTTCCCCTGTCACTCATTCTCTCTCATGTCACACTGAGGCCACAAGAAATTCTTGCTGCTCCCAGACACTCTGTGTCCTCTATGATCCCTGCCTTGCTTCGGCCATGGCTGTGCGTCTGCCAGGATTTCCCTTCACAATTTTCTACTCATCCACTGACATCATGTGTCACTGTCATAGGGAAGTGTTTTAAATTATTTATTCACAGAGTACTGAACAGCTTCCAGTCTACTCTTCCTGAATCCATCTTCATTTATCCAATCTTTTCTTCACACTTCTGCCCCAAAGACCTTTCTAGAGTATAAATCTGATCCCACCTTTCGTAGCTCCCTATTGTTGTTGAGATGCCTGGCATATGGGCCAGTTCTGGTTGTCTCTTGCCTACCCCTCTCTTGAATCCTACCCACCAGCCCCTGTCTCACACTCTATACTTGGTTCAATTCCTTGGTGACTGCTCCCTCTCTCACCTCCTTCCCTTCTGTCTCAGTCAGTTTAGGCTGTTGTAACAAAATACCATAGACTGAGTGGCTTAAACAACAGACATTTATTTTCTCTCAGTTCTGGAGGTTGGAAGTCCAAGAGCAGAGTGTTAACATGGTTGGATAGTGGTTACAGCTTTATTTTTGGTTTACAGATGGCCACCTTCTGGCTGTGTCCTGACACAGCAGAGAGGCAGGGCGAGGTGGGAGAGAGAGAAAGAAAGAGCTGTAGTCTCTCTTCCTCTCCTTATAAGGGCACTAATCTTGTCATGGGGCCCTCACCCTCATGACTTTGTCTAAAAACCTAATTACCTACCAAAGGCCCCACCTCAAAATACCAACACTTTGCAGGTTAGGGCTTCAACATACCAATCTGGTGGTGGTAGGGGGGAGAAGTAGGGTGGATTGGGGTGGTGGTGATCTAAACATTCAGTCCATAGCACCTTATCACATGCTTCTCTGTCTTCCTGGAAGCCTCTCTACCATTTCCTCATTCTTGCAATCTTGGTTTAAACCACCTCTTTCCCAGGGAGATTTCTGTGTCTCCTAAACCAGGACAGACCTCTGTATGTGCTCCTATAGCTCCCTTCTTAAAGCCCTCCATTCTATGCTGCTTGTTACGGTCACTCTTCTCTGAAAGAGAGCTTCACTAGGGCAGGTAGCCTGGCCACTATGTGCAGAGCTCCTGGTACATAGCAGCTGCTCCATGAATACTAGTTTGATGGATGAATGAATGAGTGCAGTGGTTCACCAAGATCATTTCAAGAGTTAAATCTGGAGCCTTGGGATTCTAAATTCCCCATCCCAAACCATTTCTCTGAATCAGCTTGGTCCTGGACCCTGCTGGAAGGCTCATTTCCTAGCCCATATTACTTTCTCTAGTTACTCTCACATTTATACCATATTAAAAACAGTATGAAATGGTGGTCTCTATCTTGTTTGCACCTTTCAAATAATAGGCTCTTATACTTGTTATATTTTGTCTGCTAGCCAAGTTGTGCATTTTAGTTCATTTAATTTTTATCTCTTAAATAAATCTCTTCATACTTTGGATCCTCTCCAATTTTCATAGCTTTTTTTTTTTTCCTTCTCCCATTTCCTTAATACTTTAAAAAAAAGAGCCTTAAATTTAAAAGCACTGCCTTAAAAATACAACTGTGTTGAAGTCCATGGACAATTAAGCCTGGTAGCTATGATAGTAGGATGAGCAAGCCATGGTCTCAGTCTTCAGGGAGTGTACAGTCTTGTATCTCTGAATTCTGCCTGACTCTAGGCTGTAAAGAAAACATGTTGGGGTATTTCTTGGCATTGGACATCACACAGGATGCTAGAAGCTTGTCTCCAGCCCAGTGTGCTTGGGTAGCATCTCTTAGAATCGTCCTGTTCACTCCTATCCCTTATGCAGACCTACAGTTGCAACTCTACACTCCTTAGTGGACATTCAGGAGAGCCTGAGATCCCTGGCCTCCTACTTCTCAGAGAGAAAATCAAACCATAGTCTTGAGTCAAAAGACCTGCTTTGGGGGTTAGATAGAAAGTCATTTACTTTGAGTTAGGCTGTCCAGGGTTTGAATCCTGACCATGCTTCTTATTAACTTTGTATCCTTGTTCTTCTCATCTGTAAAATGGGGATAATAATAACTTCCTCATAGTGTTCTTGTGAGAATAAGGTGATGTGACAAGTAAAAAGTTTCTGGCACATGGCAAGGACTCAGCAAATGTTTTTTCCCATCCCAAACCAATGGAGTGACATTTTAGCTGTGATCTGTCTTTCACAGTTTTGCTGTCGCTTTGTTAGTAGCCTTGTGAGTGAGCTGTCTTCTAAAGTCTAAGTTATACCATGGCTTCTATGAGGGTTGGACAGGTTAAGCCATTGACTCTTAAACACACAACTAATATGGGTATAACCAGAAGTGAGGTATATTGGAAACTGTTTTATACTTGACTAAGTGTGAAAGGTATATTCGGATGTGTTCTAACCACTTTAGAAAATGCCTTGGTTATACTGACCAGGATAAAAACAAAAAACTTTCCAATCGCCAATGACACATCAGGCCCTCCCTATATCTGTGCACTCAACTATTCAACTAGGCTTTATTGAGCTCCTATTATGTGACAAACATGGTTCTAGTGAATAATAGATGTAAATCCTGCCCAGTATGTGTGTGTGAGTATGTATATGTGCTTAAAGTGTAGGTGATACACAGTGGCACAGACTATGATGGAAATAGTGGAGGAGTTATGGGGTGGAGGGCAAAGGGAGGGGCAGCTGACACCATTTAGGGGGTTGGGAAGATTGCCTACTGAAGATAATCTGATCTGATAGACACATTCCTACTTACAGTGGTTCTGGTTCACTAAGAGTAGGTTCTGATCAAGGACATGGACCTGGTTCCTGGAGGTTATGGTTAGGCCGTGCATTAACTCTTTTGTTGCTGGCTCCCAGGAGCCTTGGGGGATGAGACTGGCAGTGAGGGAGTTTAGCACAGTCATTTGGGATAGTAGCTATTTACCAACTATATAGAGGTTGTCTGTATTTTTCTATCCTGCATTTCCTTTCTGCTATCATCTTGCCATTTGTGAGGTTTAGAATAAAGTCTAAAGTCTCCAGGTTCACAAAAATCCTAAATCCCTCACTGGAGATGCTGACCTGAATCTAACTGGTTACATTTTCCCTCTCTTGCTTTTTTTTTTTTTTTTTTTTTTTTTTGGCGGTACACGGGCCTCTCACTGTTGTGGCCTCTCCCATTGCAGAGCACAGGCTCTGGACACACAGGCTCAGCACCATGGCTCACGGGCCCAGCCGCTCCGCGGCATGTGGGATCCTCCCGGACCTGGGCATGAACCTGTGTCCCCTGCATCGGCAGGTGGACTCTCAACCACTGTGCCACCAGGGAAGCCCCCCTCTCTTGCTTTTTAAAAGTAGTGTTTTAAGATTTTCTTTTCCATAGATTGCACAGCTAGTTCTTTACAGTTTCTTATTAAATGGAATGCCCCACCCCCAACAGCTTTGAGCATCTCAGTCACTGTGTCATACTGTGTTAGTGGGTGTCTTGGGGCTTTTTCTTCCATCCCTCATGGAATCATGTCCCGAGACACCTGTAAAACCCTCATCTTGTCTTTTTACCCTCTTTGTACATGATCTCAAAGCACTGTGTATTTTCTTCTTAACCTCTATGTTTTTCATGAGTAATGCAGGACGTGCTTATGCCTTCTGCTAGTCTCCGTGAAGATTTCTGTGAAGGAAGGAGACAGTCCATTATGGAAAGTGACCAGTGAAGAGAATATACATTGTGGAGTCAGGAGAAAATGAGTTTAAGCACTAAGACTTTCCTGGTTGGCTACTTGACTGTGGGCTAGTGAATTTCTCAGTATTTTATCTAAAAACTAGAGATAAAAATTGTGAGACCTTGAGTAAACCAACCCACGTTGGTCCAGGTCCTTCAAGACTCAGAAGCCAAGACAAGGTTAAACATGCAAAGATTTTATTGGAGGAAAAGCCTATGTGAAAGGAAATAGGGAGGGAGTTTGGAAAGGCTGGGAGAGCTTCAGAGGCCAATCTTAAGTCTGGACCTGTGAAGGGGAGAGGGGAAAAGTTGGATGGAAGCATCCCAGACCACTGTTTAGTCTAAGGGAGGGTTGACAAAGCTGCTGAGAAGTCCTTGAGCCTAAGTTGGCTAATAAAGGAGTTCCTGAGTCCTGAGTGTCCCAGGAAGGAGTCAGGCTTAAAGCCTCTGCAGCAGCCGGTCATTTGAGGGGCAGCCTGTGAAGGACATGGTTTTGGCATCAACATGGTGGATTTCTGGTGCTGCAGCTGGGGTCTAAGGTCAGTTGTGCTCCCAGTTGTAGTTGTAGGAGATCAGTGAGTATGTCCTCATGGTTCCACAATGCCTCACAAAGTTCCTGGCACACAGAGGTGACTGTTTACCACTCAAATGAAGTGATATACTATCCCCTAAACTTGGGAGGCTGGGTCCCTCTACATCAAACAGAAGCAAACAAAGCCTCCACACTGTCAAAGTATGAGATGGTGCTGAGTGCAATTAGTGGCACATGGAAGATACATTGGAAGGGGCTCATGTGTGACAGAAGGAGTGTGCCTGGCTTCAGATTCTGGTCCTACTATATACCTCTGGGAAAATGTTTAAAAATATTTTCACCTACTACTGAGAGCTGATAAAAGGATAAAACAAGACATCAAGACATCAGTGCCAGACACTGGATGTGTGACTCCCTGGTATTTCCTCTTTCTGTACCATCTCCCCTTTACTCCAAGTCATCTTCATTTGCTTAGATAATGAATTTATCAAAGAAACTGTCCTAAGACCCAGACTTAGGGTTTATGTACTACATACCTAATCTTGGAAGTAGTATTTATTTATGTTTTCAGAGAATATGACTGCAAGAGGCAAGTTTATTTATGAGGTAGAGATCTTGGGGTTTCAGAAGCTAGGGTTGGTCAGTAGGCAAGGAAGGGGCACCTGGAATGTATCAAATCTTTGTCTTTTCTTCTAACTTGTCACAGCATCCCTCTTATATATATTGCCCCATTTAATAGGGTTCTTTAATTGGGGACCTAGCAGCTTCTTTCTACTTTCCATCCACTCATTTATACAGCACATTTTTGAGTTGAATGTTGAGATGGGGAAGATACTTTAACAGAGTGTCTTAGTTTGGATTCTTCCAAAAGCCAACCACAGCACTCGGGCTTGGGAGATAAGCCCAGTAAGCAATGTGAAGAATTGGGAAAGTGAGTCAGGGAAGGAAAGGAGCCCAGTGAAGTGTACTTCATCTTTATCAGGGCTCAGCAAACTTCTTCTGTAAGGGACCAGAGAGTACTTTAGGGTTTGTGGGCCATATGGCTCTGTTGCAATTAGTCAAATCAGCTCCTGTAGCCTGAAGGTGGTCATAGGCAATGTGTAAATAAATGGACATGGCTGTACTCCAATAACATGTTATTTATAAAAACAGGTGTCACATTGAATTGGGGCCATGAGCCATGGTTTGCTGACCCTTGATCTAGAAGTTCCTGCCAACTGGGGCTCAATCACATTAGGGACCCACTGCAAACATACCTCTTCAGATCTGTTCTACTGAGAAGAAAAGAACTGGCATATTTCTCTGTCAAACCCCTTCCCTCAGTGTTTGGAGGGTTGCTTCCTTGTTCCCTCTGGTTAACCCCGAGTGCATGCAGCTCCAGGAGTGCTGAGGATGTTCTGTGGCCAGAAAACATCCTCAGGTGTCAGAGAGGCCTATGACTCCCTCAGTGTGCACTGAACTGTCTGTAGGTGACCTCAGGGATGGACCAAGGCAACATGGGTGAGGCACCAATAACACCTATTACACAGAGCAGCTTTCTGCCTGGTGATGGGATAAAGCATGAACCTCTAGGAAGTGAAATCACATTTCATGTGGTCCAGAAGGCCCTGGCTAACTGTTAGAGAAATGCTGCTAGGCACAGAGAAGAATCACCAGGAGATTGTGTAGGAGTTCTTGGATTACACAAGTACAATATTAGCTAATATTTATTAAACACTTACTATGGAACAAGTACTGTGCTAAGCACTTTAGATGTATTAGCTCTTTGAGGTATGTGCTATTTTATTCTCCTCTTATAGGTAGATAAATTGAGGCCTAGAGAGCTTACATGATTTGCTCAAGGTTGCACAGCTAATAAGGGGGGAAGCAGGCTTGTGTGAACCCCAACATTTTATCTCGAGGACTCATTGTCAAAGATGGATCCAGGAACGCTGTTGAGACACTGGCTATATTAGCTTATTGGGTTGCCACAATCACAGACTGCACGGCTTAAGACAACAGAAATTTATTCTCTTACAGTTCTGAAGGTTAGACATCAAGGTGTCAGAAGGGCCATGCTCCCTCCGAAGGCTCTCGGGAAGATTACTTCCTTGCCTTGTCCTAGCTTCTGGTAGTAGCCATCAGTTCTTGGTGTTCTTTGGCTTCTAGACAGAGCACTCCAATCTCTGCCTCCACCTTCACAAGGTGTGTCTCTGTTTCTCTTCTCTTAAGCACACCAGTTACATTGGATTAAGGCCCACCTAATCCTGTATGACCTCATCTTAACTTAGTTACATCTGCAAAGACCCAATTTCCAAAGGTCACATCCACATGTACCAGGGCTTAGAACTCAAGCATACATTTTGGAGGGACACAATGCAACCTATAACACTGAGCCAGACACTGTGCTAGAAGCAGGGATGCAGAGATGAAGGAGTCATAGTTCTGCTTTGGAGCTAATACAGTCTAAGGGGTTAATGGTATGATTTGGAAAAATGAACAGGTAAAGAGCAAATAATGCAATCGGATTTAAAGTAGTTGCATTTGCAAAATGCATCTCCTTCCAGTAATCTGTTTGCTTCCCTTAATTTTCATATTTAACTTTGTTTTATTTTCTTCCATCATTTATTGATTCCTGAGGTTGGTTACACATTAGTGAACTGAAGTTACGATTCAAATTGGTGACAATTGCCTCTTCTAGGCAAGTACAACTCCTCAGGGTCTCAGCTTTCTCATCTGTGAAAGAATCAGTTGGACACACTATTGGTTCTTAACTCCAGTAACACACAAGAATCACTTGGAAAGAATTCAAAAACTACTAATGACAGCTGGGTCCACCCTTAGGGATTCCAGTTCAGTTGTTCTGTACTGGGACCTGAGCACCAGTGTTTTTTAAAACCTCCCTAGATTATTCTAATATGCAGCCAGGCCAAAGACTACAGACCTTCAAGGTCATTGGGACCTACCTGCTCTGCCAGTCTTGGGTTTTCATCAGTTATGTGCTTTCCCTCCCAGGTTAAAAGTGTGCCAGTGGCTTCTGACGGAGCTGAGTTCAAGCAGGACACCAGAGAGATTATCTTCCCATCTGTTAGCCCAATGCTCCTTCCAGAACTTTAACACCCAGACTTCATGAAAGCCTCCAAAGAAGTTGTCCACAATAAAATGCTCTGATGGGCAGGAGTTGGGGAGGGACCATCAGCAGGTACAGAGAACAGATGCCGAGATATCAGCAATTGTGAATTAGGTGTTAATTATGAACTGGCAACGCTGGCCCCTTGATGGGAGAAGCTTTAGTGACCATACAGATTACTCGGACCAGCACTCTTCCTCCTTTCCTGGGTTTAAGAATTCAGGTGGTAGAAAAGCTTGGGAGAAAATGACTTGGTTGGTGGTCAGAAACTGGAGTGCTGATTATAGGTGAAAGACTAGCAAAGGCATGGGAAGTTTAAAAAAATTTTTTAATCTATTTTTCTTTCTCATATCTGTAAGCCAGCCTATTTCTAAGTAAGTTAAGAATGCCATCTTCATTGCTTGACCCAGCTGGGTTTAAATCCCCCTCCACCTTCCTTTAATTATGACCTTGGATACATTATTTAACCTCTTTGGGTTTTGGTTTCTTCATCTTTTAAGTGGGTGTGACAGGGGAGCTTATATCATTAAATTGTCATGCTACATGTAAGGTTTACATGTGATGATGCATGTAAAGTTCCTAGGGTGGTGAAACACCTAATCGATGTTTGCTGCTGTTGAATTGTTTATCTAATTATTATCTCATGAGCCTTCTGATGAGAACAGACACTAAATGGCATTGATACCAAATATGCACCAGGTACTGGGTTAAACAATTACATATATAGAATTTCATTTAATATTTTTTATCAACATGCAAAGTAGGTATTATTATTTCCACTTTAAAGATGAGGAAACTGAGCCCCAGGGAGGTTAAATGTCAGACAAAGGTCACACAGTGGCATGTGGGTGGAGCCTGGTTTGGTAAGTCAGCCTGACTCCAATCAGACTTCCTCTCTCCACAGCATGGATACCTGGGGGAAACTGGGTTTATAGGAAAAAGGGAAACGTGTAATGAAAGAAAGATTTCATAAAGAAACAGCTTTGAATGGTGTGTGTGTGTGGGGGGGCGGGTGTTGATGGCTACTCCCAATCAGATAGTTTAATGACAAACATCTTCAGTGAGATTTCAGGATCTACAAATGTGTGTTAAAGAGCTGGAAGGAGAATCCTCCTGAGGCATCTGATGAGATGTGAGAGACCCTTTGGATATCCAGCAATAAGTCTATGCCCTTCTCTGTGGCAGGCAGGGATCTTCCTAAATCAAATTCAGAAAACCAACAGGAGTTTCTGGGAAGGAGAACCAAAATTGGCCTAGTAGGGCTGGGGACAGACTCTAAGAGAGCTTGGTTGGTCCCTGGAATCTAGTGATTTCTTATTAAAGTTAATTCCCTTTTCCCATCTACATTGTCCATCCTATGTGCCTTAGACAGCCTTCTACCTTCCCCGCCATTTTTTTTTTTCTCTAGTAAGTTAATCAGGACCATCTTCATGGTGCCTGTCCCCAAACACACTCTCTCACATTGCTGGGACACAGAACCTGGAAATACTTGGTGTTGTCAGAAAAATAATGGCCCCCAAAGAAGCTCATGTCCGAATCCCTAGAACCTGTGAATTTTTTAGGTTACATGGCAAAGCACAATTAAGGTTGCAGATGGATTTA
Source organism: Lipotes vexillifer (assembly GCF_000442215.2). Lineage (NCBI taxonomy): Eukaryota > Metazoa > Chordata > Mammalia > Artiodactyla > Lipotidae > Lipotes > Lipotes vexillifer. The sequence continues at coordinate 340,370 of NW_006780223.1, forward strand.
GTTTGTTAATCAGTTGACTTGAGAGAGAGAGAGAGAAAGAGAGCGTACCCTGGATTATCCAGGTGGGCACAATGTAATCACAAGGGTCCTTAAAAGTGGAAGAGGCTGCTGGGAGTGTGGGAAGGACCTGATCTGATGCCACTGACTTTAAAGATGGAAGTAGGGGCCCATGAGGTGAGGAAAGCTGACTGCAAGGAGACAGATTCTCCGCTAGAGCCTCCAGAAAGGAGTGTAGCCCTGCTGACATCTTGATTTTAGCCCAGTGAGACGTGTGTTGGATTTCTGACATACAGTACCATAAGATGATAAATTTGTGCTGTCTAAAGCCACTAAGTTTGTATGAACTTGTTACAGCTGCAAGAGGAAACTAATATACTTGGCATTACACAGGGATGGAAGGGAAGGAAACTGATCAGAGAATTTGAATTGAGGGAGTGGAGTGTATACAGGTGACCCTGTATGGAGGCCCCATTCAAGCACAGGAGAACACAAAACAGGAAAAGTGGTAACCAATATTTTCCAAAGTGGAGAGTAAAAATTCTACTGGGAGGATTAATTTGGGAAGGTGGAAGAGCATCGGTTTTGGAACCAAGTGATCTGGTTTTAAAATCTGACTCCATTATTTTAGCTCTGTGATCTGGGCAAGTTATTTAATCTCTCTGGGTCTGAGATTCTTCATCCATAAAATGCCATATGCAAGCTGCCTGATTAAGATGCTCATCATCCATTGATTATCTCTAAATTCAGAGATTAGCTGACTACAGAGTTGTTCTGAGAATTCAAAACCAGAGATTTGCCCAGTGGTAGAAGTACTATAAATGGTGACTAAATAGCTTCTTCAAAAGCGACATGTCACCAAGCCTACTACAGTTTTATTTCTCTGAACTAAGCCATTGAACACACTTTAGAAAGGAATTATATAATTCGTGTTAATGCAGTATCATTTAGTAAAAACGTTAACTTGAGGAAGAGGAGTTTTGATGAGAAGGGAACATGTTGATTGAACCAAGAATCAGGATCAGCCCTAAGAGACAAGATATTCTTTGCAGAAATACACTTCTGGATAAACCTCTATCCCTTATGAATTTCAAGTTTACTCAATTGACTAACCAACCAAATCCCCAGTTATTATTTTGACTTTATAAATCTCCAATTATTATTTTTATTTTGACTTTATACCCAGTTATGATCTTGATGTACAAGAATGGATGTGTCAAAGTCAATCACCTATCCATCGCTGCCTCCAAATCTGCTCATCTGCGCTTCTTTGATTTATTTATTTATTTATTTATTTATTTATGGCCTCGTTGGGTCTCTGTTGCTGCGTGCGTGCTTTCTCTAGTTGCAGCGAGCAGGGGCTACTCTTCATTGCGGTGCATGGGCTTCTCATTGTGGTGGCTTCTCTTGTTGTGGAGCACCGGCTCTAGGTGTGGGAACTTTAGTAGTTGTGGCACATGGGCTCAGTAGTTGTGGCTCGTGGGCTCTAGAGCGCAGGCTCAGTAGTTGTGATGCATGGGCTTAGTTGCTCTGTGACATGTGGGATCTTCCTGGACCAAAACTCGAACCCATGACCCCTGCATTGGCAGGTGGATTCTTAACCGCTGTGCCACCAGGGAAGTCCTCATATGTGCTTCTAATTTTAGTGAGTGGCATCATCTTCTGTCCAATCACCCATGCTGGAAACCTGGGAGTCACCAGTTCCCACCTCCTTATCAACCTTTTTACTCAGCCTCTCCTTTCTGTCACCACGTCATCATCATCATTATTATTGTTTTTTACCTAGAAGAAGAAATGGTGCTGCAGTTTCTCTTCCTTCCCAATCTTGTCTCATCCCTGCTCTAATCTAGTCTCAACCCACCCGTCAGTCTAACCTTTCTAAATTAACAGTCTGATTTTTATTTTCTTAAAATCTTTCAGTGGCTCTTTGCTGACCACGGGTTGTATGGATTGGATTGTGTCTCTCTCAAATTCGTATGTTGAAACCCTAACCCTCAATGTGACTGTCTTTCAAGATAAGGATTTTAGGAGTTAGTTAAGATAAAATGAGATCATACGGGTAGTGCTCAGATCTGATAGGACTGATGACCTTATAAGAAGAGACCCCAGAGAGCTATTTCTCTCTGCCACATGAAGACACAGGGAGAAGGTGGCCATCTGCAAGCCAGGAACAGAGCTCTCACCAGGAACAGACCTGCTGGACCTTGATCGGGGGCTTCTGGCCTCCAAAACTCTGAGAAAATACACTTCTGTTGTTTAAGCCATCCAGTCTGTGGTATTTTATTATAACAGTCTGAGCAGACTAATACAGTAAGATAAAGTGTGAACACATCAGAATGGCATGTAAGGCTCTTTCCTTTTAATTCCTGTTTACCTGACAGGTAATCCACAGCCCTTTACCCACTCATAATGGGGGTTTCTGACCCACCATGCTCTTTGGGGCAAATGTCCTTCCCTCTGCTAGGAATAGCCTGGTTGGTTCTCATTCATCCTTCATTGTTTCCTTTAGTGAATGTGGCTCAAAGTCCATTTTGTGTTTTTGTAGTACTTGAGACAAAGTCTGTCTCACTGCAATAAAATGTATTATAATTATCCCTTACCCTATCTACTCCCCACAGTTGACAAATGGAGAGAGATAGAGAGAAAGATTCTGTCTTGTTCATCTTTGTAATGTCCGAGAAACAGCACAGATCCAGGCACCTTGTAGATTTTGCAAAAATATGTGTCGAGTGGATAATTCAGTGAGTGAATGACACAAAAAACAAAGCCTCCATTGCTCTTAGGATAAATCCCAAGGTCCTTTACATGCTCTATATACCTTTCTAGCCTTGTTTAATTCTTCCTCTTCTTGGCACCAGCCATGGGATCCACCTGTCATTCCAGGCTGCCTCCTGTCTCAAAACCTTTATACATTAGCTCCCCTCTGCCTGGAAGGTGACCCCAGCTCTAACCAATTTTAAAACAGTGAGTAACTACTCACCCTTCAACTTATAGCTAAATGACCCCTAGGAAAGGTTGTCTTGCCCCCTAGACACAATCACTTCCCCTAACCTTGGTTCACATACCACAATTCTATATTTTTCCTAATACTGAATCCTGTGTACTTGTGTGATTATTGAATTAGAGTTGGACCTCTTGACTAGCCAATAAGGTCTTTGAGAGCAGGGAGGTTTTGTTTGCTTGCTTGTGTGTTTTGTTTTCAGCTCTCTCTCCCTAGGACTCAGAATGGTGCCCGGCACAGAGCAGGATCTCATAATAATACCATGAGGTGGTAGATAATTGAGTGCTATGTGAGTTGTAAGATACAAATCAGATTCTACTTTTTGCCCTTTTTTCTCTACATCATTTCATTCATTCAAAGTTATCTAATCACTGATCAGAACAAATCAGACCTTATCTCTAGCTTCACCTTTGCATCCCTTGGTTTCTGTCCATGCTTGAACAAAGGCTACAGTGTTCAGGCTGCAGATGAGCAGATTTAAATGTGAAGGCCACTCATGCAGACCCAGAACCCTGCAGAACTAATAGGTGAGGGGGCCCTCAGGAGCTTGTTATCAAGAAGACCTGGAGGAGCTAGAGCTTGTGATTTGCCTTGAAGGGTGGACAAAGATGGACTGCAGAGAAAGGAGGTATTAGGGGAGAACAATTTTGCATCACTGGTCAATTTTGAACCTGCCATAGCTTGGTGGTTAGGAATCTTGGTTCTGGAATCTGACTTCTTGGGTTCAAATCCTGGTTCTACCACTTATTGGCAGAGAGCCCCAGGCAAACTCATTAACCACTCTGTGCCTCAGTTTTCTCACCTGTTGAAAGGGAGGTTAGGAATAGACCCTATCTAATAGGGTTGTTAGGAGGATTAGATACGTTAAAAAATGTAATGGGCTTAGAAAAGTGCCTGGCACATAGGATGCATCCAGGAATGGTTATTGGATACTAGCATTAGCTGCTCTTGGTGTTTTTAATCCATGTAGAGAAAAATCCATAACTATATCACTCCTGACCTCCTCCCCCAAGAGAAGAGGAGTAACTCAACTCATTGCAGAGTGTAGAGGGATAAAATGGCCATGTGTAGAAGCTTCTCTGTCTCTTAGGGGCTTCCTGGGGGACACATGTTTGACCCAGTTCCTCCAGAATCAGATTTGCCTTTGCTCAGAGCTATGTGGCTGGTGGGTAATTCTGACCAATTCTGGGACTCAGGGTTAGGAAGTCCAAATGTCTGTGGATATAAACTAAATTCTCTAATATCAGCTTAAGAGTGGTCACACTTTGACCACATCTACCTGCCTTCTTTCTTTTATATCTCCATTGATTTGGAACTTAAACAAGAAAGAAGATCGCTGTTTATTGGTTCCTCTTAAAGACCCTAGATAGGATCACATTTAAGTTGAGTATAAAAGCACATGACAATGAATGTCAGGGGTTTTAGTAACCCAAGAGCAGAAGATTCAAGCTGAGAACCTGGGAGAACCCAAGCAAAAATCAGTGTCCTTTGGGATGGTCAGTGGGAACTGTAAACCAGTATAGCCTACACAGTCATGGGTGTGATTTCCTCAGTTTATGAGCACCCAGACTAAGCTAATCCCCAGCTTAGCAGCTGGGGGTACAAATGTTGAAACTCAAAGTGTCATGGCTCTATTTCTATCTATAGAGGACATGTTATGAGCTCAGGCACCCAGCAGTGACTCACTTCAAGGTGTAGAATATGTGTGGAACCCAAAGGTGTGGCATGAAGCACAAAGAACTCAGAACACAGAGTCTCAGATCAGAGAGACAGATACAGTCAGTGGGCTGCAAGGTCATACAAACAAAACAGACATTCTCGGGCCAAGGGACAATTATGGGCAGATATTTGTTGAGCATTGTGTGGATCACGCTACTTAATCCAATTGTTTAAGATGACTTGTAAACTAAACTGGGAGCAAACATACAGACAAAAACTGGGAGTATGGGTCTTGAAACCAGGAAAGGACACCACAGGTCACATGGCCACAGCAGTATGAGGTCACAGAAAGGGACCAGCAGAACTCGGTCAATGCAAAATGGAAAAGCAATTCGGTCTGAGTCAGAACAGATACTCTTCTCTCTGTCACACCTGGCTAAATATTTTAATGAGTGGTAATCAGAAATAAATGTTAGATCACATTGTAGGTAATCAGTAGTTTGGAGTGAATAATGTTGCTTAAGCCACTTGGTTAGTGAAATAGATTTATATGTACCTTACTCCACAGTGTAGATTTAGATGATTCTTAAGTAAACCTGTGCTGTTATAATATCTGTGTCAAAGGATCCATACAGATATGTGTGTCTAGAACTGTGTATACCCCACTTAACTATTTTGATCAGGTAACTGGCAGGCAGTGTGGGCAAAATCATCTGAGCAGACCATTTCTGTGAATATCTTTTCATAGTGCTGTCTTTTAGTCTATGAATCCTATTTCTAAACAAATCAATTAAGGTTCTTATCACAGAGGTTGTTTTTGATCAAATGTTCAAATATCACTGGAAATAGTAGCAACAGTGAAGCTGATGGGAGGACTGGAGGGAGAGACAAATCCAGTTATTTAAAATAAATAATCCTGCTTAATTTCCTTCCTTTCCTTTCTGTTTATCTTGCTTGTTTTTCCACTTTCTTCTTCCCTTCCTCTATTCCTGCCCATCACCCAAGGCATTGCAGGTCGGGTTCCCTGGGAAACCAATTCTGAAAAACAGTTGAACACTCAGGATGTTTATTGAAGCATTGTCTTGGGATGAACACCTGGGGGAGGGAGAGGAAGGAAGCAGGACTGGGTATGGGGGGGAGCTGAGCTGTGATGCAGGACTGACAGCCTCATCCAACCCCATGAGGGCCTCTGGAGCTAGAATGGCTCTTTGGAGTTGCCCTGATTTAGGATAAGATGGCAGGGAGTTTTTGTATTCACATATTGACCCATCATTGGATGTGGGGCTCCCAGGAAGGAGTGTAACCTTGATTGAGGGAACATCTCTGCACCCAGGACAACTCTGAAGGGGCAGATAGCTACAGATGTCTGTGCCTGTCACTCTCAGTCTGGGACAGCAATTGAAGGGGCATCTGGGCAGGATGTGACAGTGTCCACCACGTAGGGCTTCCGTAGGATATTTGAAGAAGACTAACCTAACATTGGTAACTAAAACTGACATAAGGGAGATGGAGAAAGTACTGGAATCAAGAAGGTTAACCATAAATCACTGCAAGAATTTAGGAATGAGGTGGTAAGAATTAGAACAGGAAGGAAGGGAAAGTTAACAGACGGATGCAAATCCACTGCAAAATGGCAAATAAGACAGTCTTTCTGCACAATGAATATAGACAAGAAGGTCACCAAAAACCAGACCTCTGACTTGTATCTTCGGTGCACATTTAAATCTAATTTTCTTGATGGGAAAATTCTCCCAGAAGCAACACAAGCAGTAGGCACAATACACAGAATATATTACTTTTAGTCTTCTTTTCCTCAATCAGCTCTTGAGGCAGATTTGTACATTGTAGAATGGCAAGAATTAAGTTTAACTTTCTCTCTGATGAGTCTTTTATGTTTGATTCTGGTCAATGTTTTTAATCTTTCTGAACCCTGGCTTCCTCATCTGTAAAATGGGGACAATGTTATCTACACTTCTCAAGGTTGTTACAAGATTAGGAAGAAGATAACGGACTATTATTTTTTTTTAACATTGTTATTGGAGTATATTACAATGTTGTTTTAGTTTCTGCTGTATAGAAAAGTGAATCAACTATATGTATACATATATCCCCATATGCTCTCCCTCTTGCATTTCCCTGCCACCCTCCCTATCCCAACCTTCTAAGTGGTCACAAAGCACCCAGCTGATCTCCTTGTGCTATGTGGCTGCTTCCCACTATTTTATATTTGGTAGTATATATATGTCAATGCTACTCTCTCACTTTATCCCAGCTTACCCTTCCCTTCCGCATGTCCTCAAGTCCATTCTCTACATCTGCATCTTTATTACTGTCCTGCTCCTAGGTTCATCAGAAACTTTTTTTTTTAGATGCCATATATACGTGTTAGCATACAGTATTTATTTTTCTCTTTCTGACTTACTTCATTCTGTATGAAAGACTGTAGGTCCAACCACCTCACTACAAATAACTCAATTTCATTTCTTTTTATGGCTCAGTAGTATTCCATTGTATATATTTGCCAAATCTTCTTTATCCATTTATCTGTTGATGGACAGTTAGGTTGCTTCCATGTCCTGGCTATTGTATATAGTGCTGCAATAAACATTGAGATACATGACTCTTTTTGAATTCTGGTTTTCTCAGGGTATATGCCCAGCAGTGGGATTGCTGGTTGTATGGTAGTTCTATTTTTAGTTTTTTAAGGAACCTCCATACTGTTCTCCATAGTGGCTGTATCAATTCACATTCCCATCAACAGTGCAAGAGGGTTCCCTTTTCTCCACACCCTCTCCAGCATTTATTGTTTGTAGATTTTTTGATGATGGCCATTCTGACCTGTGTGAGATGACACCTCACAGTAGTTTTGATTTGCATTTCTCTAATAATTAGTGATATTGAGCATCCTTTCATGTGTTTGTTGGCAATCTGTATATCTTCTTTGAAGAAATGTCTATTTAGGTCTTCTGCCCATTTTTGGATTAGGTTGTTTGTTTTTTGATATTGAGCTGCATGAGCTGCTTGTATATTTGGGAGATTTATCCTTTGTCAGTTGTGTCATTTGCAAATATTTTCTCCCATTCTGAGGGTTATCTTTTCATCTTGTTTATGGTTTCCTTTGCTGTGCAAAAGCTTTTGTTTCATTAGGTCTCATTTGTTTATTTTTGTTTTTATTTCTATTTCTCTAGGAGGTGGGTCCAAAAGGATCTTGCTATAATTTATGTCATAGAGTGTTCTGCCTATGTTTTCTTCTAAGAGTTTTCTAGTGTCTGGCCTTACCTTTAGGTCTTTAATCCATTTTAAGTTTATTTTTGTATATAGTGTTAGGGAGTGTTCTAATTTCATTCTTTTACGTGTAGCTGTCCAGTTTTCCCAGCACCACTTATTGAAGAGGCTGTCTTTTCTCCATTGTATATTCTTGCTTCCTTTATCAAAGATAAGGTGACCATATGTGCGTGGGTTTATCTCTGAGCTTTCTATCCTGTTCCATGATGTATATTTCTGTTTTTGTGCCAGTACCATACGGTCTTGATTACTGTAGCTTTGTAGTATAGTCTGAAGTCAGGGAGCCTGATTCGTCCAACTCTGTTTTTCTTTCTCAAGATTGCTTTGGCTATTCAGGGTCTTTTGTGTTTCCATACAAATTGTGAAATTTTTTGTTCTAGTTCTGTGAAAAATATCATTGGTACTTTGATAGGGATTGCCTTGATCTGCAGATTGCTTTGGTAGTAGAGTCATTTTCACATTGTTGATTCCTCCAATCCAAGAACATGGTATATCTCTCCATCTGTATGTATCATCTTTAATTTCTTTCATCAGTGTCTTATAGTTTTTTGCATACAGGAGTTTTCTCTCCATAGGTAGATTTATTCCTAGGTATTTTATTCTTTTTGTTTTGAGGGTAAATGGGAGTGTTACCTTAATTTCTCTTTCAGATTTTTCATCATTAGTGTATAGGAATGCAAGATATTTCTGTACATTAATTTTGTATACTGCAACTTTACCAAATTCTTTGATTAGCTCTAGTAGTTTTCTTGTAGCATCTTTAGGATTCTCTATATATAGTATCATGTCATCTGCAAACAGTGACAGCTTTACTTTTTCTTTTCCAATTTGGATTCCTTTTATTTCTTTTTCTTCTCTGATTGCTGTGGCTAAAACTTCCAAACCTATGTTGAATAATAGCGGTGAGAGTGGGCAACATTGTCTTGTTCTGGATCTCCGTGGAAATGGTTTCAGTTTTTCACCATTGAGAACAATGTTGGCTGTGGATTTGTTATATATCACCTTTATTATGTTGAGGTAAGTTCCCTCTAGGCCTACTTCTGGAGGGTTTTTATCATAAATGGGTGTTGATCTTTGTCAAAAGGTTTTCCTGCAACTGTTGAGATTATCCCATGGTTTTTATCCTTCAATTTGTTAATATGGGGTACCACATTGATTGATTTGTGTATAATGAAGAATCCTTGCATTCCTGGGATGAACCCCACTTGATCATGGTGTATGATCCTCTTAATGTTCTGTTGGCTTCTCTATTTGTTAGTATTTTGTTGAGGATTTTTGCATCTATGTTCATCAGTGATATTGGCCTCTAGTTTTCTTTCTTTGGGACATCTTTGTCTGGTTTTGGTATCAGGATGATGGTGGCCTCATTGAATGAGCTTGGGAGTGTTCCTCCCTCTGCTATATTTGGAAGAGTTTGAGAAGGATAGGTGTTAGCTCTTCTCTAAATGTTTGGTAGAATTCTCCTGTGAAGCCATCTGGTGCTGGGCTTTTGTTTGTTGGAAGATTTTTTTTTTTTTTTTTCCGGTTCGTGGGCCTCTCACTGTTGTGACCCCCTCCCCCCTCCCGTTGCGGAGCATAGGCTCTGGACGCGCAGGCTCAGCAGCCATGGCTCATGGTCCCAGCTGCTCCGTGACATGTGGGATCCTCCCGGACCGGGGCACGAACCCACGTCCCCTGCATTGGCAGGCGGACTCTCAACCACTGTGCCACCAGGGAAGCCCTGTTGGAAGATTTTTAATCACCATTTCAATTTCAGTGCTTGTGATTGGTCTGTTTATATTTTCTATTTCTTCCTGGTTCAGTCTTGGAAGGTTGTGCTTTTCTAAGAAATTGTCCATTTCTTCCATGTTGTCCACTTTATTGGCATATAGTTGCTTGTAGTAATCTCTCATGATTCTTTGTATTTCTGCAGTGTCAGTTCTTTTTCATTTCTAATTCTGTTGATTTGAGTCTTCTCCCATTTTTTTCTTGATGAGTCTGGCCAGTGGTTTATCAATTTTGTTTATCTTCTTATAGAACCAGCATTTAGTTTTATTGATCTTTGTTAATGTTTCCTTCATTTTTTTTCCCATTTATTTCTGATCTCATCTTTATTATTTCTTTCCTTCTGCTAACTTTTTTGTTTTTTTTCCCTTCTTTCTCTAATTGCTTTAGGTGTAAGTTTAGGTTGTTTATTTGAGATTTTTCTTGTTTCTTGAGGTAGGATTGTATTGCCATAAACTTCCCTCTTAGAACTGCTATTGCTGCACCCCATAGGTTTTGGGTCATCATGTTTTCATTGTCATTTTTTTCTAGGTATATTTTGATTTCCTCTTTGACTTCTTCAGTAATCTCTTGGTTATTTAGTAGTGGGTTGTTTAGCCTCCATGTGTTTGTATTTTTTACCGTTTTTTTTTTTTTCCCTGTAATTGATATCTAGTCTCATAGCATTGTGTTCAGAAAAGATACTTGATACGATTTCAATTTTCTTAAATTTACCAAGGTTGATTTGTGACCCAAGATATGATCTATCCTGGAGAATGTTCCATGAGCACTTGAGAAGAAAGTGTATTCTGTTGTTTTTGGATGGAATGTCCTATAAATATCAATTAAGTCCATCTTGTTTAATGTGTCATTAAAAGCTTGTGTTTCCTTATTTATTTTCATTTTGGATGATCTGTCCATTGGTGAAAGTGGGGTGCTAAAGTCCCTTACTATTATTGTGTTATTGTAGATTTCCCCTTATATGGCTGTTAGCATTTGCCTTATATATTGAGGTGCTCCTATTTTTGGTGCATAAATGTTTACAATTTTTATATCTTTTTCTTGGATTGATCCCTTGATCATTTTGTAGTGTCCTTCTTTGTCTCCTGTAATAGTCTTTATTTTAAAGTCTATTTTGTCTGATATGAGAATTACTACTCCAGATTTCTTTTCTTATTTGCATGGAATATCTTTTTCCATCCCCTCACTTTCAGTCTGTATGTGTCCCTAGGTCTGAAATGTATCTCTTGTAGACAGCCTACATATGGGTCTTGTTTTTGTATCCATTCAGCCAGTCTATGTCTTTTGGTTGGAGCATTTAATCCATTTACATTTAAGTTAATTATCAATATGTATGTTCCTATTACCATTTTCTTAATTGTTTTGGGTTTATTATCATAGGTCATTTCCTTCTCTTGTATTTCCTGCCTAGAAAAGTTCCTTTAGCATTTGTTGTAAAGCTGGTTGGGTGTGCTGAATTCTCTTATCCTTTGCTTGTCTGAAAAGCTTTTAATTCCCCATCAAATCTGAATAAGATCCTTGCTGGTTAGAGTAATCTTGGTTGTATGTTTTTCCCCTTCATCAGTTTATATATGTCCTGCCACTCCCTTCTGGCTTGCAGAATTTCTGCTGAAAGATCAGCTGTTAACCTTATGGGGATTCCCTTGTATGTTATTTGTTGTTTTTCCCTTGCTGCTTTTAATATGTTTTCTTTGTATTTAATATTTGATAGTTTGATTAATATGTGTCTTGGCCTGTTTCTCCTTGGATTTATCCTGTATGGGACTCTGCACTTCCTGGACTTGATTGACTATTTCCTTTCCCATATTAGGGTAGTTTTCAACTATGATCAGTTCAAATATTTTCTCAAACCCTTTCTTTTTCTCTTCTTCTTCTGGTACCCCTATAATTCGAATACTGGTGCATTTCATGTTGTCCCAGAGGTCTCTGAGACTGTTCTCAATTCTCTTCAATCTTTTTTCTTTATTCTGCTCTGTAGTAGTTATTTCCACTATTTTATTTTCCAGGTCACTTATCCGTTCTTCTGCCTCCATTATTCTGCTGTTGATTCTCTCTAGAGAATTTTTAATCTCATTTATTGTATTGTTCATCATTTTTTGTTTGCTTTTTAGTTCTTCTCATCCATATTAAATTTTTCTTGTATTTTTTCCATTCTAATTTCAAAATTTTGGATCATCTTTACTATCATTACTCTGAATTCCTTTTCATTTAGACTTCTTACTTCCTCTTCATTTGTTTGGTCTTTGAGTTTTTACTTTGCTTTTTCTTCTACTGCATATTTCTGTGTCTTCTCATTTTGCTTAACTTATTGTGTTTGGGGTCTCCTTTTTGCATGCTGCAGGTTCGTAGTTCCCGTTGTTTTTGGAGTCTGCCTCCAGTGGGTAAGTTTGGTTCAGTGGGTTGTGTAGGCTTCCTCGTAGAGGGGACTGGTGCCTGTGTTCTGGTGGATGAGGCTGGATCTTGTCTTTCTGGTGGCCGGACAGCGTCTGGTGGTGTGTTTTGGGGTGTCTGTGAACTTAGTATGACTTTAGGCAGCCTGTCTGCTAATGCGTGGGGTTGTGTTCCTGTCTTGCTGCTTGTTTGGCATGGGGTGACCAGCACTGTAGCTTGCTGGCCATTGGGTGGAGCTGGATATTAGCGTTGAGACGGAGATCTCTGGGAGAGCTCACACCAATTGATATTACATGGGGCCGGGAGGTCTCTGCTTGTCCAATATCCTGAACTCAGCTCTCCCACCTCAGAGGCTCAGGCCTGACACCCGGCCAGCACACCAAATCCTGTCAGCCACACGGTTCAGAAGAAACGAGAGAAAAGAAAGAAAAATAAATAAATAAAGTTAAAAAGTTATTAAAATAAAATTTATTTTAAAAGTAATAATTCAATCTCAGGCCCCACTCCTTATTTTCTTAATCAGAATCTGCATTTTACTGGTTGATTCTGACATACTCAAGTTGATTTCGAGGTGCATTAATGTTTGAGAGGCACTGTTCATCCCATAAAACTTTGAGCAAATTAGGTAACTTGTCTCAATCTCAGTTTCTTCATCTGTAAAATGGGGGTTTAAATCTATCTTCCTCATAGGGTTATTTGGAAGAACACTTATTAAGAGCTTAGTTCAGGAGCATAGAGCAAACCTCAAAAAATATTACATATTATTATCGTTACTTAGTTCTGATGAGAAGATTGACTTTTGTATGCCGACTTACAGGTTACAAAGCACAAAACTGTGATTGGAGTTGGTTATTACAACAGTCTTGTGAAGCAGATGAGGAAACCAAGACTCTGAAAGATGGCATGGTGGGCCCAGAGCTAGAATTTAAAGTTAAAGCACTGGTGCTCCATAGTGGGGAAGGGAAAATAAAAAGATAAATGTATCAAACTCATGTTTTAAGTCAGAAAACTTCTGGAGGACTTCTATACAGAGAACCTACCAGTATATCAGATCTGAAGACACCCAGGAACCTTTACTGATGTCTTTGCTCCTACAGACCCATCTCCATCCTATCTCTCCTCCTCTGTGCCTCAAAAGACTGACCTGTATGGACCACATCAATGGGTTCCCCAGCCCTCTAAGTTCTGGGTGAGTGTCTCCAACAGGGACCCCTGGCAGAGATTGGTGGATGAGAAGTGAGTGATGATGGGGTATTTATTCCCTGAACTCATTTTTTACAGAAATCTTGCTGCAACTATTAGGCCACTGTCAAGGGGTCCTCTCTAAACAGTTACTTACCCTTTCTATGGTCTAATACCTATCCTTTCAGACCTAGTGTTGGTGACAGATGTCTACTGTGCAAGAACAGGGTACTCTACCAGCCCCCCTTATGCTTTACCCTCACCCATCCCTCACCTAATAAATCTTTCTACTATGTCCTATTATGAGTCATCTGTTTCCTGCCATGACCCTAACTGATGGGGTGGCAATGGAGGGCACCTTCATTTTACAGAAGGAAAGCTGAGTCTCAGAGAAGGAAGTGATGTGTCCATTACCACATGGCTGGTTAATAATGGAGCCAAACCTAGAGTCCATGGTCCCAGTTAATATTTTCTTATTGTCTGGTGTTCTCTTTACCTAATTTTCCCCTTCATCTTATTTGTACAGGCCTCTCCCAGGGCTTCATAGTTCATTTGATAATCCTTGGTTTGTATTCTGTTCCTCAAAGAGGGTCCCAAATTGCAAAGTCTCAGGCCCCACATAGCCAGGAACCTTCCCTCTGCCTCAGGAAAGAAGTGTAGGCATACATTTGACTTGACCATGCATCTTAGCCATAAGTTAAAATAGAAGGCTGGGGATTCATTCAGGAGGGTCCAGCACTAGAAAATGAAGTAGCCACTATTTTTAACTTATCCCTTGTCTTCTGGGACCAACCTGCCTGCTCTTTCCCCTCCCTCGTGTCCCATGTGGTACTTTTTCTCTCCCTGGACACTGTGGATGGTGACATAGCTCCTTCTTCTACTATCACGATGGGACTGTTTAAGAGCATCTACATACTGCATAATGCTGATCTTTGCTGCTGCACAAGTGGAGTCAGATCTCTTTCCTGGATCCTTTCTTGTATCCCTCACTGATCCATATCTTACATATTCTTCTGGCAATGGACTCTAGAATTACACTGCAGGATTTCCACAGTCTTAGCCATTTAGCTCCCTCTTCTTGTTCAGAAAGACTCCTGGGGCAGGACAATGATGCCCAGGGTGGCTAGAGCAACCACATTGTACCATGACCATAAGCTGACCTTGACATGAAGGTCACCCACAGTGTGGCCACATAATTGCAAGGATAACTGCCCTTCACCAAAGATTCATAGGGGTTTAGTCTCCTTTTACTCTTTACTCTTCCTCAAACACCATGTTCTGCCCAACTCTGTGTCCCTATACCTTGGGTGCCCTCTGCCTAGAGCACCTTCCTCTGCAGTCCCTGACTGTCAAGTAAATAAAGATACCACTGCTTCCATGAAGCCTTTAAAGATCAATCCAAGTAGAAATAAATCTTCTCCACTTCTGAGAACGCACTTACGTAAAATAACATACCTGGTGCCTTATATAAAAAAAACAAAATGTGCATATTGCTTTCACATATATTAAAGCCTTGGATTTTGACTTTAGTAGATAAATATTATTATACTCATTTTATGCTATCTTATAGATAAGGAGACTCAAGAGCAACAAATATTAGTGATTTTCTCCAAGATCATTCAGCTAGTAAATGGTGTCACTGACAGTAGAATGATACAATTATCCTTAATCATAAACCTTGCTGTAGAGCAATGGAAGGAGAAAGTGAAAAGTTTGGGATGGGGCATTTCTGGAACTCTGCTACACTACCCCACTCATTAATGATGTGATCTATGGTCTTCCCCTAGAGCTAATGGACTTTTGCAATATAATTTAGTAGAAAGAATGAGGTATAAAAACTCACACAGTTCTGGGCTCTCTGAGCCTATTTCCTTCTCTGTATATTGGGGTTTTAGTATCAATGGCATAAGCTGTGAGTTTTCTTCAGTATATACACACAAAATTATATATATATATATATATATATATATATATATATATATATATATTTTCT